>NC_073694.1:162425583-162784204 GCF_029784165.1 Wyeomyia smithii
ACTTGCCTTAAAACTCGTCTTTTCACTTAAATTGTATCTTAACTACTTCTGATCAACTTGAGATGGTCTAGAAAGCTGAAGATAATAACAAAATACAAATTTTTCTTAAAAAAGAAAATTAATTCTGTTTAGCCAGCTCCGAGATAAAGCGATTTATAGCTACAATTAAGTCAATTTTCCAAATCAACTTATTTAAAATTGTGAATGTTTGTGAAGTATTACTCAAAGTCATTTGTTTTGGCATGTTTTGAGGTACAAGTACACATATTTTTCAGAATCGTTTTCATTTTCATAGTTTTAGATATCGCTAACTATTTTGTTTTCCTAATTACTACCCAAAAACCAGTTTTTCCACATAAATTTAAACTTTTTTTTGCCGTTTCGTGCAAAAAAGAAAGCTCAAGTTTTATTCGTTAAAAACAATCTATTTGTAATAGACTTCTCTTGACAAGTTACTATTTATTAAAACAACGTTTAATGTAGAATGTAACCTCGAGAGATACTTAATGTACCAGCGAAATTTCATTCCGATTTCCATTTCAACAGGAAAAACAACAGAGCAATATTGGAAAATGTAAATAAAGTAGCATGTACAAAACAACAATGCACTCAAAAAGTATGACACAAAATTCCATATTCTCCTGGAGCACAACATTTTTCACGTGGAAAAACCCGTCGTCCCATGCACAAGTTCTTGGTACCGTTATTTTTCAAACAGATTACTGCATGCTGTGCCCTGGATGTCATATGCTAAACCGAAAGTGCCCTCCGATCTCGATTTTCAGTTTCCAACTCGGGAGCGTTGAGGTCGTAAGTTGGCCAAAGTTATTGTGAATACCGAATCGTGCCTCCTCTGAATCGTTGATACCGGGATAATGTGATTGAGCGAATTAGCATACCAACTGTAACACTGGTTACGTTATGAGTTTTCCGTCGTTTACCCACTGAGTCTCTCCTCCCATCTCTCCCAGCAACGTTTTCAATTGACTTATTTGCATTTTTGTTTCGTTTCACTTATGAACTCTGGGTTGCTACCAAAAACTACTTTTCCGGAGATATTATCGCCTGCTTTCCCACCCTGAAAGCTATACGACAAAAGGAATAAAAGTCGAGCAGAAAATCAACCACGGAGAAACTTTTCCAGCACGACAACCTCACCGGAGAACAAGGACCGGAATCTGTTAGCTATCAATTTTATGCAAGTTGGAAAAAAATCGTTCCACTTTATTGCTCGGTTCGTCAAAAAAAGGGAGGATGAAACAACGAAAGCAAAAAAAGCAGTTGCAACAGTAAAAGTTTGCCACAAATGATGCCAGGAGAAGGTCTTGCGGTTTTTGCGGATTCTCCTCTCGCGGGTATCGGGTATGTATGTGGTGAAAAATGCTACACGAAGCTGATTGATAAAAGTTTACGCTACCGTCGTCGTCCTTGCTCGTCCCCGACCAAACCCAGAGAGAAGGATGCAGAAGGATGCGGTAGAGCCTGAAACCGAGAACACAAAGCGCGACCTTTCCCTTACACTGGTAAAACTCGCGAAATTAGACCAGAATGGTCGTGCAATCTGCTTCGGGGCGAAAAAAAAACTTTCTGAGAACAATTTTACGATTTCAGTTTTGTAATTAGTTGTAAGTTGAGCTATCGTTGGGTGCTAATATTTTGAGTAGTTGAAATACTTGAAGATGAAGAGAGCTTTGAGAATATGGGCTTAGTGGATTGGAAAGTTTGTTCTGCTTTTCAAGACTAATGGTAATTGAATTGCAGATAACCTTTATTTGTATTCTGGTTAATACTAGGATGCCCCTGGACTCTTTAGCTAAGAATCAAAGCGCCAGCACTTTTCCCAACAAGTTTGAAGGGAAGATTAAAAACTCCACCTTTTCATTTTTGGTAAATCTTTAACTATAGAGCCATTTTTTTCAAAATAGCGTCAGCAGGTTATGTTGCTAAATGTGCTGAGAAGGGTGCGTGAGAAAATAGTTTAAACTTTTATTCATTGACATTTTGATGAAACAGCAATTTCTTTTTCGCTAATGCACAAATTTTTCACGCGTGTCCCTGGAAACAATTGTTAAACCTTGTCATTGGATGCAACTTGCTTTCCATTCTTAGGAGGTTATTGTTCCCATTAAGTACATTGCACTTTCGTCCCGGGTGTTAAGTGTTGGCTCCCAGGTTCGATTTACTTGCTAAAAGCTTTAATAGAACATATTTTCTGTCTATTTCTATTTGATTGGTTGAAATATAATAATCTTCCATAGACAATCACTTTCACTGTCTGTTTCACACAGCAAGCCACAAAACTTCCAGATAAATAAATTAATTTCTATCCGATACACCACCCGGCTTCCAGATTGTATGCAGCTTGACACGTGCAACCTCTACTACATACAATGTGGTTCATCACCGTTTTTCCTCTCGCCAACGCCAACCGACGAAATCCTACACACAGCCTGACATGCGTCTGTTCGTATGCATGAACACACTCATCGTCCGTAAAAGTTTTGCCTTTTTCCAACGGCTCCACAATGCAATTGCACTGCCACATTTCCAGTATAGTCATGTGGTTTTTATAAATTTGTATTCCTTTTTGCTTCCTTCGCGAAGTATATCTGTTCTGTCATGTATGTTTGAACCACCCAAATGATCCAACCCCTCACGCCCGGCCTCAACGCTCTCCACCCACGTTCGCAGAGACATTCGGAGATAACGGGGATAAAAATGCAAAAAAAAACGAGCGACGGCGGCAGTCCATTCACCATACACGGAGTGCATTCAGCTTGTTTTGCTGCTGCTGCTGGTGCTGCTGCTGAATGCTTCTGGTGATGCTGATGATGGGTTCCCCTTTCCTCGTTCCCCAATTCCACCCGGCAGACAAAGCCAGCGAAAATGTTGCCGCACTTCTGCATTTGATTATGATGTCGTTTTTTTCAATTTGCCTTTCTCCCTCGCTAAGCACCGACTTTATGCACTTATGCCAAGCTACGGCGACAGCTCGGTTAAAACTGCGGTTAAACGGACCCAAAGCAACCATCAAGTTATAATTTCGCATTCAACAATAAATATGTTTACTTATTCAGCGCTCAAATTTGGCAATTCGATTTACAGAAAGCGACCTTAGTGATCGGCTGTGTGTGCCTGGCAGCCTAGGTTTTCCTGGGGCAACCTAATCTTCCGGTCTGTCACGGTCGGCATACAAGCCCGCAGCAGGACGAGATGAAATTGTTCCCTCGTACCAGGCATGGCAGATCCAGTCGTACCAGACAAACCACAGTCAAATAACAAATTTGCACTCGGATGAGTATGTTTTCCTCCCACTTTGGGTTTGCTTGTTCCGGAAGCGGGCCGGCTGGTGCCTGAATAAGATACTGATTCGCAATCAGGGACTTGTACCTACCGTCTACTGCAGCCGAGTGGCGCATGCAGTCAGACTTTCGGTTCGGCACGGTGTTCCGGTGTGTGGAACGTGCTGCGATTCTAAGTCGATCTGAAAAATTAACTGTACGAAATGTGTGTGTGTACAACTGCGACAAACAAGAAGCCACGTTCCGCTGTATTTAAAATAGATGGATTTGGCACCAGCTCGACCAGTTGGTGGTTGCCAGTGTTCTCTCACAGAATCCACTGCCACTTGGGTGGCCTCAATTCCGTCATTAGTAAACGCCGCTACACGCTGAAAAGTGGATGGTTTGTACTCAGGTTTGTACATCAATGAGGTAGACTAAGATATTATAAAAGCAGTTCCTTGCGATACGACGAAAATTTCATATCTTTTCTGACTCGCTTTTTTTGTTTTGATTTAAAAATTGTCATATGTAAATAACATACTGATAACAAAACATTATTTTTCAGCAAAAAGTGGTCTAGTGCCCGGAGACACTAAATAGTGGAGCAAAGTGCTCGATTTTCCAGAACCAAGGTTTTTTGGTTCCTTTTGAGGCCTTAAACAATCCTTAATTTACCGGAATTCGATCGATTTTGTCTCCGCTTGGCGCATTGCATTTAAAATTTGTATGGGAAAACCTACTTTTTTGCATTTACCTTTCTAGAGAGCTCAGTTATGCTTTATGTTAAATGCTTAACAACTTTCCTAAAGACACAGAAAATCTAGGATGATCCCCAAAAAATTCTATAGCTGCTCAAATTTGAGTATGTCGAATTTATTGCTGAAAATCATTTTTTCTGCCAACACTACCAGTGTACCAGCGCCAGAAGGATTTCTTTCGGAAGTTACCTGTAGTATCGAGTTTATACACTTAACTGAACTAAGTAAGCAAATTTAGGTAAATATTACAGTCGCTGGTAGGATCTCAAACATGTTGCAAAGGTTAATTATGATATAAATCCTACTGACGGCGGTACACTGGTAGTGTTGCCAGGAATGATGATTTTCATCATTCAATTCGACATACCCAATTTTGAACAGCTCTAGCATTCTAAGGGAAATCCTAGCTATTTGATGTATTCGGCAAAGTTGTTAAGTATCAAAAAAACCTAGCTTTGGAAGCTATTAAACGTATGGTTTAGGCCAGGGAGACAAAACCAATCGACTTCCGATTAATTTGGGATTGTTTAAGGCCTCAAATAGAAGAGAAAAAGCTTGGTTCTGGCTTCGTACGATCAAGTTTCATTTTTTCCATATAACGACGCCCCACTCTACTAAATACATAATGAAGATTTTGCAGAATCAACAATTTGTAAACTTCTAAACTGATAGTATCAGAATTCAGCATTCTAAAAGTTATGGAAAATCTAATTGATCGTCATAATGAGAAAAATCATTAAATCTATGCAAGCTGAAAAAATTTCCCTAGCAACTTTTGTGGTTTGAGTGCTAATCTCGCTGATAACACTGTAAATGAGGGTACCGGAATATAAGTACCCACTGAATTGAACTCGACTTTACGATAGAAAACTTGACACTTGGAATGTTAGGACCCTACTCGAGCCGGCACGCGCGTTTGTCTTGGCCAGAGAGTTACGGAAGGCGAATGTGGAGGCAGCAACCATACAAAAGGTACGTTGCCCAAACACCAGAAAACATGAACGCTCGACCACGGGCACTTCTACTACAGCAGCGCCGACAGAGCATAACGAGGCGCCGGTTTCGTGCTGCTAGGAAACCAAATAAAGCGTGTTATTAGGTGGAAGCCCATTAATGACCATCTATACGAATTTAGGATCAAGGGCAGATTCAGACGACATTATCACGATCGTCTTTGGAGATATGAACGCTCAAGTCGGACGAAAGGAATTCACTCTATCACCAAAGACGATACGGCTTTTGAGGTTAGTGAACTTCGCTGCGCCAGAGGAACGGCCACTGGTCTGGTCAGCGATAAGCAATTTTATCGGATCCTGATTTAGAAATTATCTACGGACTGGTTGGAGAGACTCATATCCTCTATCTTTAAGAAGGGACACAGACTCAACTGTATCCTCGACAAATTTCAACGATCCTCGACAAATTTCAAGAACACAACTTCCAGAGACGTCATCTGTTGATAGACTTCAAGACGGTGTACGATTCCATGAAACGCAAAGAGTTGTGGTAGATCATGCTTGATCATGGCTTCCTAACAAATCGGATTAGGCTGATACCTGCAACTCTTGACGGTTTCACATCAAATATGTTGAGAGCGGGCGAAATTTTGGAGATCTAAAGCAGGGCTTCCCAGATCTTTTGCTCGACAAAGAACTTTTTCAGGTCAAAATATTTGGAGGGCACCTGCATTTTTCGATCAATGAGAAAACTGTAGAAAAAATGCTGGTTAGCAAATTTTAATAACTGTAAATCAAGGTCTCGCTGCAACTTGTCTACTCTAGCCAAAACTTCCCTATCTCAACCTTCTCGAGCTAGAATACAATAACCTTAGTCCGTTGCTAACTGAGGAAGATTTCCGTAATCGTCTGTCCTCCCTTATTAAGTGGCGTATTACTGCGTCTGAACATCGCATTCCATAGAAGACGGCAGCCCTGTCGCGAGACTAGATAGATATATGAGGTTGGTGAATTTCACCCCAACCAAAGATCTGACAGTCAGTAGCACAAATATGGCATGAAGAGATATCCAGAAATAAACATGGCACCACCCTAATGGCTAAGCCTGCTCTTAAACTGACCTTAATCTTGTAGACGGATAGCACTCCTCAGATGTGACGTTCTGCAGCTCGGAACTTATCTCGAACTGAAAGGGAGACGACGATTATACTAACAGCGAAATCGCACTTTGATGCCGAGGTTTTGACAAAAAAGTCCGGTCACACTTTTTTGGGATCGCCTGTAGCCTACATGTTGCATCTCTCTGGTGCCATCTTTATGTCAAATGAAGGGGTTAACTTTGCTGCCCAAAGTGGCAGAGTTTCGTTTCTGTGCAGTTTGTTTACATTGAGTTTTGAGCCATGGCAGAGTTAAGAGCAGCTGTTATCGCTGAATATGTGAAAGGGTGCAAACCCAGACACATATTCAAACACCTAAAACCGATCGGAATCAACCGGAAATTCGTGTACCGGACCATAAATCGGTACCTAGAGACCGGAGGCCCCGAGAACAAGGCACGATCTGGACGACCAAGGTCTGAGAGAACTCCAAGGCTGAAAAAGATTATACGAGACCGGATTCGCCGGAATCCCACCCAATCTGCACGGAAGCTGGCCAGGAACCTTAAAATGAACCGAGAATCAATCCGCCTGCTTCTGCGCAAGGATTTAAAACTTACACCGTACAAAAAACAGGTGGTTCATGGGGTTACCAAAGCTACAAAGGACAAGAGGTACCAACGGTCGCGGGAGTTGCTCGGTTGGCGCGCAGATGACGAGATTATTTTTTCGGACGAGAAGCTGTTCGTTTTGGAGCAAACAGTCAATCGCAAAAATGATCGAGTTTGAAGTGTGAGCCTCCAGCAAGCTCCTGCGGACAAGCTGAACGTTTCCCGGTTCCAAAATAAGACGTCAGTGATGGTTTGGGGAGCCATTTGAAAGAGAGGTAAACTGCCTCTTATTTTTATCGATAAAGGGGTCAAAATCAACGCAGCGTACTACCTGGACACGGTTTTGAATAATAATGTTCTGCCTCAAGCTGAACTATTGTTTGAAGACGATCCCCAGCAAGATGGCGCCCCATCCCACACCGCAAAGGTTGTTCAGGCGTGGTGTGAGAAAAACTTGACCGATTTCATTTAGAAGAATGAATGGTCTCCGTCGTCTCCGGATCTGAATCCACTGGATTATTTCGTGTGGGGATACATGATGTCAAAGCTGAACGACCTAAAAATAACAAATTTGGAGCAATTCAAGCGAGTTATCACGAAAATCTGGGACGAGATGCCGATGGAGCACGTGCGCGCCGCTTGCGACGACTTTCCGAGACGTCTGAAGCTGGTTCGATCAGAGAAAGGTGGTGTAATTCCGAGATATCGTCTGTGAAGTATCTTTATGAGTTACTGAAATAAGCTATGAAAGCCAGATTCAGATTTTCTGCTTATTCTTTGAAATATTGAGATTTTCCTGTGTGACCGGACTTTTTTGTCACCCTGTAGATCCAATTGTCTGCTTGACAGAGCAGACAAGATGCTTGAGAGGATTATCCTCAATAGACTTGTGATATTCGGGGAAGTTGAACAGGCTCTATAAAGCAACCAGTTCAGTCTCCACAGAGTAGTTAGGCTATAAACACTGCTAGACGCAATCTCCGGCGATGCTCGAGGGTATCAATACCATTCAAACGGCAACGATCTGGATACGGTGGTAAGTTGGCGGGATCACGCCGAGGAAGCTCACGTAGTGCAATACGGACGAATCTTTGTTGGATATACTCAATCCGCAGGTTCCAACTTAGCTGGCAGAGAAACCAAACACCAGGTAGCAATTCTCGATCAGAAGGTGTACTAATGAACAGTCAGGCCTTTAGGCAGTGTGAATCTTTGAAATTACGGGCGACTTTAGAAATGAAACCGAGCTGGTGTGTAGCTTTTGAAATCATCGTAGCGTGATGCAGGTGGAATGTAAGTCTAGTGTCAACTAGAACACCAAGATCCTTCACATGATCGACACTCTTCAGTTCCAAACCGTCGATGTGATAGTCAAAGATAAACGGTTTTAAATATGACGGAAAGTTAAAACTTCGCCTTTAGAAATACTAACCACAAGCAAGTTCTTTCGACACCAGTAGACAAACACATTTAAAAATTTTTGAAGACTACGACAGTTTTTGACTGTCCGAACTTCCAAAAACAATTGAAAGTCATCTGCATACACCAGCTTGCAACCATCACCTAGCAGCAGTGTCACGTCATTAAAAAACAGTGCAAATAACAAGGGCCACATTTTGCTTCCTTGGGGAACTTCTGACTTGTTAGTGAATTGCGATCTATGACGGTGTGTTGAACCTAAAGCTTCCTCCCGGGGGGGTGACAGTTGGCTTTGCGGACGATATAACTCTAGAAGACTACGGCGAGGCCATAAAAGAGTTAAAAGCTTTTAATAATAATCAAAGAAAACTGGAAGCGCTCCATGAAGCTGGAGCTAGCGCACTACACAACGGACGGCATTGTGGTAAACAGCCGAAAATCGGTGAATGCACTAGAGCCTCAAAGCAATCTTTGAAACTCTGAGGTGTGATGGTCGACTCACCTTTGGGAGTCACGTCGATTACGCCTGCAAGTGGGCTTTAACGGCCATAGCGGCATGATCACGTATGATGACTTACAATTCAGTGGTATACGGCAGCAAGCGCAAACTGCTTGCCAGCATGACCACATCCACACTCAGATATGGAACACCAGTATGGTCTAGGGCGACTACATGTTTTAGAGGTACCGCAAGGTGTCATACGAAGCAGTAACCATCTTGGCTGGCATCAAAGAAGACGCAAAATGATTTGATGAACGTGACATAAGGGGTATACGGATCACCGAACGATCATTCACGAAAGTCAGGTGGCAGAAGGATTGGTTCAACTTTACCAAGGGTAGATGGACGCATAGACTCATACCAGTGCACGCTGGGCCAGAAATGGAATCTATCGGAACGAAATTAATAGCGCTCTCAGGGTTTGACCAATCGGTTTCCAGTCTTCTACAAAGTTTCTTGGTATAGTTAGGGCTTTATTTCGGATGTTTGAATTAGTTCCGAATTTAGCCGCAAAGGTGGCGTTGCGATGCAAACTTCTTTCTCTTACACGCTTGAGCTTTGCGTTATTCGACAAAGTTGTAGATCTCTAAATTTCATGAAACTTTACAGAATATACAAAATTTCTAACTCTTCAAGTTTCAGAGATCTACGAGTTTTTATAAATTTTGTCTGAATTTCACGTTTTATTATGATAACTTTATGAGTTCACTCGAATTATTTTTTTACAAATTGAATAAATACGTCGTTTTCGTCCGAGTACAGAAGTTTTTGATGTACTTAAGTGAAAATATTTCACAAAATTTGAAAAAAATACATAATTTTGTGAAGTAGATATCTCAGCGGGTAGCAAGTATTAGCAAACCATGATTTTGAATTAAATGTTACTTTATTTGTTTCGTAGCCAAATCCAATAACAACGGATCTACTCTTTATAAGCCTAGCTTTACTAATGAAAACTCGACGTCTTCTTAAACCGAAAACGTATGCTGATTCAGAAAATTGCATATTCTTTGGTGATTTAATTGTTTCGAATCACAAAACTATTACAAAAAAAACGTGAAACTCAAACAAATTCTTCAAAAACTCGTAAATTTCCAAAAAAATTTAAGAGACAGAAATTTTGTTTCTTCTACGAAGTTACATAAAATATTCTAATCTTAAACTTTTTCGAAAACTGCAGAGCTCTGCAGAATAAAAAGTTGGTGTTGAAGCGCCATCTCTGTGGCCAAATCGCGAACTAAACTGAGCGTCAAGTTAAAGTTCTTATTACACTGAGAAACTTTGCTGAAGACTGCAAGTAGGTTGGTTAGAGAATCAGAGTACTGGATCGTGTATTCCATGCAATAAATACATAGCAATTGTATTTTTACATGAAACCTATGAAATATCACAAAAACACAAAAAAACACCTCTTTCAAAATTTCAGAAAATGAAGATTTTTTGATGGACGATTTTTAGAAAAAATCATGGTTTGCTAATACTTGCTACCCGCTGAGATATCTTCTTCACAAAATTATGTATTTTTTTCAAATTTTGTGAAATATTTTCACTTAAGTACATCAAAAACTTCTGTACTCGGACGAAAACGACGTATTTATTCAATTTCTATCGAGAAAAAATTTGTAAAAAATTAATTCGAGTGAACTCATAAAATTATCACAATAAAACGTTAAATTCAGACAAAATTTATAAAAACTCGTAGATCTCTGAAACCTGAAGAGTTAAAAATTGTGTATGTTTGTAAAGTTTCATGGAATTTAGAGATCTACAACTTTGCGAATAACGCAAAGCTCTAGCGTGTAAGAGAAAGAAGTTGGCATCGCAACGCCACCTTCCGCCGGCTAAACTCCGAACTAATTCAAACATCCAAAATGAAGCCCTAACTATACCAAGAAACTTTGTAGAAGACTGGAAACCGATTGGTCAAACCCTGAGAGCGCTATTAATTTCGTTCCGCTAGATTCTATTTCTGGCCCAGTGTGCAGTGGTAGCCGGCTGGGTCACAAGGCGACATGGGGAAGTAAACTTCCATCTGACACAGATTCTGTCAGGCCATGGTTATTTCAGGGAGTATCTGCATAGGCTGGGCCATGCAGACTCGCTGTGGTTCCCAAGTGCTCAGATACGGAGAAATTTACAGAACATGTGTTTTTCCTATGCCCTTGATTCGCGCAAGCTAGAAACGATATGCTGCCGGTGTGCTGGAGTAAGCTAACTTCTTGTCTCCTGGTAGTTAGCCAAATTTGGAAAAGGTGCATTAAAGCCAGCTCCCTGAAGTAACACCTCACGGTAGTACATGGGAGCATACAATACTAGGGTTGGAGACTGCCGAATCTTTCAAGATTGGGAGTGAGCAGCTGTTGCGTTGCCGCAAATAAAATATTTTACAAAAGATTCATTGACTTGAATGCAGGTGCTGCACCTAATGTTTGGATTGAAGAAGTGTTCCGCCGAGTGAAAGATGTAGAAAACTGACAGAAAAAAAATGCTGGTGGTTTTTACTTTTATCAAAAACGCCGCGGAGCACTTACCAATGCTTTGCGGAGCATCAAGACACCGTCATCAACAAGTCTTACTTGGTTCTGGACTTTGTTTGCTACACCGATATCATCAGTAGTAATCGTAGAGCTGTAGCTAGGGTGCACTCGTTGCGTGTGATAACGAGGTAAACCGTGAGATGAAAAGACGAATTACGGTAGCGAACAGGGCTTATTATGAATTGTGCTTAGCTTAGATCCTACTCAGTAAGACGCTGATCCACCTGGTGGAGCTCTACGGACATGAATTGTGGACGTGGAAAGAGGCCGATCGGTATGCGCTGAGAGTCTTCGAGCGTAGAATCCTGTGATTAATACGCGATGGAAAACCAGAAAATAGAGTGTGGCGCAGCCTTATGAATCACTAGCTGAACGAAGTATACAAACACG
Organism: Wyeomyia smithii; assembly: GCF_029784165.1. Lineage (NCBI taxonomy): Eukaryota > Metazoa > Arthropoda > Insecta > Diptera > Culicidae > Wyeomyia > Wyeomyia smithii. Next base: position 162,437,138 of record NC_073694.1, read on the forward strand.
CTAATGTTGTCAAACTGATAAAACAAGAATGGTACCTGCACCTTTTGACAACCAACAGGCGCTGAAAGAGAGAAAGTGCAAACGGAGTGAGGATGAGAGATATCACCAAGTGAAAACCACTTAAGGGGAGAGAGAACGTAAAAAACACTTTGTGTTGCTTTTTGTGACACGTTGTGTGAGAACAAAGGCTCCAGTTTAAACAGTTTACGTTGCAAGTGAAAAAAGGCCTGAGAAAAAAAAACAAAATAAGGTAATTTAATGATGGTGGACCCATTTTTAAAAATGAACCACCTACTAGTTCAACTAAATTTATGCGAAAACTCGAGGGATTTTCCGAAAGCTTCCACCATCGGGAAACATCGTGAATTCCAACCTATATCAAGAGAAAATTGAGCTTATCTGACGAGTGGTTTACTGGAGGAAGTGGTCCATCCAAGTAGTTCTACCTCATATCTATAAAAACAGGATTCTATGCAATAATCATTTTAATCCATATCTACAGCAGTGTAGGTGAAATATAGGTTGTAGAACCATTGCCTATAAACATGGGTTTATTCTCAGGCTACCCACCACTTACCCTTCCTTTACGCTGAATTCTAAAATATCTTCGTGTAACTTCCTCTTAACAAAAATAAGTCCCTCTTATAATAAAACTGGCCAAAGAGAGGGAATCATAATTAGCGGTACAGCTATACAGGTCAGACTCGATTATCCGGAGTTTTGAAAAACATTTCGCTCCGGATAATCGAACCTTCCGGATAATCGAGCCATTTTTTTTATTTAAATTTTTTATATCTGTCATCTAGAACAGTGAGTTTTCTATTATAATAAATTGTATACAATGTATGTGCCGACGAAAAAAATAAAAAATTGTCTTTAGACTGTTTGTCGGCATTTGTTATTCATATATACGTAATAATAAATTATGTTATATAGATTATCTCGAAGATGTAAAAACAAACAGCCGTGTTTTTTTTTCATTTCTTGAGTGATCTATAACGACCTAGACACTCGATATGGACTACTTTGCGGATTTCAAGTCGTTATTAATTTCGCTTGATGAGTTTTGGTTCAATAATTCGAGAGTATCCGGAACAGAATCGGGACAGGTCTGCTTGCGGTTCTAAGTACTGCAATGATCATGGCCATTATATTACAGGAATATGTTCCTACCATAATTCTGAAACTGGTTTACCACTAGCGGTTGTCCTCATTGGCAACAAAAAACCATAATATCTTGATTTTGGAGGTTATTGAGTAAGAATTGGTTGAAAGAACGACGAGAAAGCTGCCAAAAACGGACTGCCTAAGCGGAACGGGGCTTGTGCCGCTACTATTATGAACAACCCCGAACCTCCCAATGACCCGGAAGACAAAAGTACGTAATAGAAATACAGAAACAAAAAATACTCCGGATAGTCGAACCATTTTCTCCGGGTAATCGAGCCCCGGTTAATCGAGCCCCCGGATAATCGAGTCTCCTGATAATCGAGTCCGACCTGTACCTCGATTATACGCACCCTCGATTTTACGTACTTCGATTTTACGCACATTTTCCCTCGATTTTATGGACACTTTTTTCAAACACATTTTTAAGTCAAATGTTTTTTATTTTAATTGTACACATTGCAGGTAATATATACATTAGACAACGTCCAGCATAAGGGGTTATCCATGTACCACGTTTTAGCTTAAATTGGAGGTGGAAGGTAGGAAAGTGATCACGGTCCGTATAATTTTCCGGGAATTTTTTTTTATCGTTTCACCACGGAGAGAGAGAGGAGGTTGTCTGAATTCAGCCAAAATATGTCCACGTGGGATATGGATAGCACCCAATGAAAACTACAAATTGTTTTATTTCATGTCGTTCAAAAACTGAGAGCCATTGATAAACTGTGTAACACCAAAACAGGGAAGGCACTTTTTAGAAGTGCATAATGACGATAAATACGATGAGTTAGAAAAGTTCGAATAGAATACATTAATAAATAATTGAAATAAATTTGGACAACATGACTAATTTTTGAGATGCTATTCAAAATGCTATTTTGGAAAGGTATTGATGATCACAATTATTTTCAGTCCAAAACGATGTCTTCTATCGGTGTGACGTCTTCAACAAAGATGTAATTAATAATTTTGTCTTTCCAAAATAAAAATATACAGTCAAAAATATATTTTTTTTCAAAAAAGTCATAAGAAAATTTAAATATTGTTTATCTAAAAAAGATCATTAAAAAAAATTTCTTTCATAAAAACTGCAAAAGACCTAAACATTGAAACTGTCCAATCATAGAGAAATTAGGAAAATTTCTAGGTAATCTTTTGTAATTTTTACGAACAATAGTTAGATTTCTGATAATGAGCTTTTTAGATAATAATTTTTATTTTTTTCAATTTAACACTATACTTTTTATCGACTGTTAGTTTACTCAGGGGAGTTTTTTTCGGCTTCGCAGTCTTTAAAATGTGAAAAGAAAACGATATTTTTCTCTTACACCGACGTTTCGAATAATATATATTCTTTATCAAGGCTCTACAAGTAAATTAAGATCAAAACGATTTTTAGAAACAAATACATAAATTATGCACATAACATCATTACCGAGAGGACCATTTTCCTGTGAAGTGGTTCTTCGGCTAGAGCATTAATTGTCAAAACAGAAAGTAATCATCCTAACAGAACATCCAAAAATACATTAAATTAGCTAAACATGATATCAAATACAATTCATGCTTCTTACATTATGCAAATTAAAAAAAAAAAAAAAAAAAAACAAATTGAAAACTGTACACTTTAACGAAGCGGAACTCGTAGCACTCTCAATCATACTAAACCAATTTTTCCGTAACCAGCAACCTTGCATGCAAACTCTATTGCGCACAAGTTATGCTGTGTGACACTCGGTGGAAGCTGTCAGCGACCGTTGACGTTTGCTGTTGTTTATTTCTGTACTCCGCTTGACGTGTTGCATGATTGCTGTATATGTTGTGCTTAAGCCTTCAACATCACTGCGTTTGTTTACCGTATGATCGTTCGTGATAATGTGGCACATTTCCAACACGTTCAACGCTGTTTTTCGCCTATGTTCATCCAGGATACACACCTCATTCAACTTGAATGAATGGTTCTCGTCGATGCTGTGTTGGAGTAAAGCAGTTTTTTCCCTCAGGTGATGTATTTTGGCAATAGTAGATGGGCTGGTGGCATGTTCGTTTGACTTGAGCTCATCCAGTTTTTTAATGTTTGACCGGTGGTTGCTGATTCTTGTTTTGAGATGCTGTGTAGTGAGTCCAACATAGCACGCATCGCAGTTGGCACAGGGAATTTTGTAAATGACGTTGCTGCGATCTAATGTTGCGATCCGATCTTTGGTGTTCGTGAACAAATGGTTTATGGTGTGCTCATTACGTGTAGCGAGGGTAATTTCTGGGAAATCTATACGCAGTGATTTCTTTATGCGCGCCGTTAATCTGTCGATGTAGGGCATAGGTTTGTATGTTGTTGGCAATGTTTCTGCTGGGGCATCTTGTACGTTCTTCCTCATTAGTCTGTTCTGCAATCTATTTCGCAGCGATAAAGGATAGTGGTTGACCTTAAGATGTTCGTCTATGATGTCGTTGATCGCTTTTGGGGGGAGGTTTGTGCTGAGTTTTCGTACTCTCATGATAAAGTTGGCAACCACATTCATTTTCATATGCAACGGGTGACAAGAGAAAAAATCCAGGAATCTACCCGAGGCCATGGGTTTGGAATACCATTCCGTTTTGATGGACTGGTCTGCTTTTCGGACTAGCACCATGTCGAGATATGGAATTCTACCTTCCTCTTCTCTTTCACACGTAAACTGTAGGTTGCTGTTATAGCTATTAAAAACATCTAGAACTTCTTCGACTTTGTCTGCGGGCACAGCAAGGATTAAGTCATCTACATATTTTTTCAAAAGTGGGAGCGGGAAATTCAACCGTTCTACCACTTCTTCGAGCAATAATTCCATAACTAAATCAGCTGCAGTTGGCGAGAAGGGATTCCCCATGGCGGTTCCAGAGATCTGTTTGAAGTACTGTCCACGAAATGAGAAGTAGCTACATTCCATGCAGAAATTTACAATTTCAATGAAAAAATCAAGGTTGATTTTCGTGTGTCGTTTGATTCTATCCCATTTGGTTATTATTGTGTGTATTACTAGACTCCTGGGTATGCAAGTGAAACAACAACAATTCCACCAGAGACTGAGGTTTTGTTGAGCTTAGGACCGAAGTTCGCTTTGCCATATACCTCCGTCACTGACGTGCCAGTTTTCCACTTGATCGCGGATTTGGAAAATGTCCTTATTTCCAATCCGGATAAATCAGTGCGAGATCGTAATCGATGCAATGTCGTCAATATGATTCAGAACTATCTGCACACGTTTGATTCAGCATCATACGATCCTCTGAACGCATTCTTACAACATGCCTGCAAAATAACAAAGCGCTTCGTCAAAGATAACCCAGACACGATTATTGTTCAGTCTGACAAGGGAAAACAAACCGTTATAATGTACGAGAATGATTACAACTCAAAAATGCTACACCTACTGTCTGATGAGAACACATACAAGCCCACTAAAACCAACCCCACATCAGGTTTTCAAAAGCAAAACAACGATTTGGTGAATCGCCTGCTAAACTTAGAGTTGATTGATTCAACAACAGCCTATCAGCTACGCACCTTGTCATCGCATTGCCCAAGGATATATGGACTACCGAAAGCACATAAGCAGGACCTACCGCTCCGGCCAGTCGTACCCAACATCGGAGGACCATCATACATGCTGTCTAAATATATTGGACGCATCGTGCGAGCATCGATTGAGTGTGAGTATAATGTAACAGACTCTTTCAGTTTCTGCGAGTACATTAATACGGTACGACTGCCACCAAGCTACATTCTTATTTCGTTGGATGTGGTATCTCTATTCACTTGCATACCCAGGAGTCTAGTAATACACACAATAATAACCAAATGGGATAGAATCAAACGACACACGAAAATCAACCTTGATTTTTTCATTGAAATTGTAAATTTCTGCATGGAATGTAGCTACTTCTCATTTCGTGGACAGTACTTCAAACAGATCTCTGGAACCGCCATGGGGAATCCCTTCTCGCCAACTGCAGCTGATTTAGTTATGGAATTATTGCTCGAAGAAGTGGTAGAACGGTTGAATTTCCCGCTCCCACTTTTGAAAAAATATGTAGATGACTTAATCCTTGCTGTGCCCGCAGACAAAGTCGAAGAAGTTCTAGATGTTTTTAATAGCTATAACAGCAACCTACAGTTTACGTGTGAAAGAGAAGAGGAAGGTAGAATTCCATATCTCGACATGGTGCTAGTCCGAAAAGCAGACCAGTCCATCAAAACGGAATGGTATTCCAAACCCATGGCCTCGGGTAGATTCCTGGATTTTTTCTCTTGTCACCCGTTGCATATGAAAATGAATGTGGTTGCCAACTTTATCATGAGAGTACGAAAACTCAGCACAAACCTCCCCCCAAAAGCGATCAACGACATCATAGACGAACATCTTAAGGTCAACCACTATCCTTTATCGCTGCGAAATAGATTGCAGAACAGACTAATGAGGAAGAACGTACAAGATGCCCCAGCAGAAACATTGCCAACAACATACAAACCTATGCCCTACATCGACAGATTAACGGCGCGCATAAAGAAATCACTGCGTATAGATTTCCCAGAAATTACCCTCGCTACACGTAATGAGCACACCATAAACCATTTGTTCACGAACACCAAAGATCGGATCGCAACATTAGATCGCAGCAACGTCATTTACAAAATTCCCTGTGCCAACTGCGATGCGTGCTATGTTGGACTCACTACACAGCATCTCAAAACAAGAATCAGCAACCACCGGTCAAACATTAAAAAACTGGATGAGCTCAAGTCAAACGAACATGCCACCAGCCCATCTACTATTGCCAAAATACATCACCTGAGGGAAAAAACTGCTTTACTCCAACACAGCATCGACGAGAACCATTCATTCAAGTTGAATGAGGTGTGTATCCTGGATGAACATAGGCGAAAAACAGCGTTGAACGTGTTGGAAATGTGCCACATTATCACGAACGATCATACGGTAAACAAACGCAGTGATGTTGAAGGCTTAAGCACAACATATACAGCAATCATGCAACACGTCAAGCGGAGTACAGAAATAAACAACAGCAAACGTCAACGGTCGCTGACAGCTTCCACCGAGTGTCACACAGCATAACTTGTGCGCAATAGAGTTTGCATGCAAGGTTGCTGGTTACGGAAAAATTGGTTTAGTATGATTGAGAGTGCTACGAGTTCCGCTTCGTTAAAGTGTACAGTTTTCAATTTGTTTTTTTTTTTTTTTTTTTTTTTAATTTGCATAATGTAAGAAGCATGAATTGTATTTGATATCATGTTTAGCTAATTTAATGTATTTTTGGATGTTCTGTTAGGATGATTACTTTCTGTTTTGACAATTAATGCTCTAGCCGAAGAACCACTTCACAGGAAAATGGTCCTCTCGGTAATGATGTTATGTGCATAATTTATGTATTTGTTTCTAAAAATCGTTTTGATCTTAATTTACTTGTAGAGCCTTGATAAAGAATATATATTATTCGAAACGTCGGTGTAAGAGAAAAATATCGTTTTCTTTTCACATTTTAAAGACTGCGAAGCCGAAAAAAACTCCCCTTTTTTCAATTTATTTTTGAAAAAATATTATTTTTCAGAAGACAAAATTATTATCTACAACGTTGTAAACGTCACACTGATCAAACTAACTGTTTTGGCACTCGAAATATTAGTAATAATCATCTTCCCATAACAGCATTTTTAAATAGCTTCTACAAAATAAGTCGTGTTCCTAAAAAAATACCAATAGCACGAAATGACATCTTTAGCCCATAGAAACGTCTATTCAAAGTTTCAGCCAAGTCAAAAATGACAATAAAAATATTAAAACTGGGACATTTTTTGTGGAACTACTTTGTGCAGCTGAAGGAGCATTTTTTAAATAATCAAGGTGATTTCACTACTGTGCATGATGGATTAGAGAACGTCTAATAATTAGGTAACACAAATAATGCAATTCTTTTGAGGACTTTGAAATTTTTTTGTATGGGTGGTAAGACTTTCCAAACCGTTCACCTTTCGTTCGTGCGTTACGTAATACTTAGATGTACCCTTACATGTTTGTTTGCAAATTTCAAATTACTGAAATCAATTTTGAGTTATAAAAAATATTAAAAATCTTGCTTCGATTTTACGTACAATTCGATTTTACGCACATTTCAAAAACGAGCATGTGCGTAAAATCGAGGCATGCCTGTATTTGGCAGGAGGAACAAGGCTCGGTAAAGTAGAGTAGATAGCGTGTAAAAGGAAGCGTAAAATTACATTGCAAACAAGCACGGATAAAATATTAATAAGCATGTCACTTATCAATAGCGGTATTGCTAATAATAGAAGTGCGAGATATAGCAGAGAGCCGGGCATATCTCTCGATAGATCAACGATTCTGGTCGCAGTGAGGAAGCCCGTACGTAAAACAAAACCATTGCCTATTTCTGTCTAAAACTCTTGAAATATGAACAAATTACTCATGCCAGTCATATGTCAACATTTCGATATTTTCGAATTTTGAAATAATTTGATACATCTACATGCTAGCGAATGAATTAAAATAAGTGCACCGTCGTGGATACATCAGTTTAGTTTTCGCCGTTTTTATTTCAGTCAAACTTAGCATATTTGGACGCACTGTTTAAATTACTGCAGTTCCCCTTGTGGTCGGATCCGAAATGTTTTGACAACAGTTTGTTTTAAAATGCGAAACTCTCTATGCTTCGCAAAGAGGGCCGTGGAGCTCTTCGTGCTTAGCAAAAGGGGCCGCGGATCCAGAAAGATTGGGAACCACTGCTCTGGTTAATATACCCTGGTATGGTAAAAAAAATGTCCATATGAGGTGCATGAAAAACGAGATTTTAGACTCGACACAGAACAATAGGACAGAAGATCACCCTCAATTAAATTATATTTTTGACGTTGACTAACGTCTATATCGAAGTTAGGCCCCTGAATTTAAAAATCTAGTAATTCAACCAGGGAAAACCAGAGAAAAGTGGTCAGGTTTTGAGCGCTTATTTTGCAGTCATCTATAATCAGGTTTTCGAGGTTTTGGCATCAATCGATCAGAAATTCTTTTACGGTTAAATTTATGTAACAAAAACAAACTATTGTTTGAGATACACTATTGAAAAATTGGTAATTAATATCGATTGTCTGAATCATACCGCGCAGCCAATCACTACCTCTCTTCCCAAGCACAGTCGACACTAACGGATACAATCGATCTGACTTTGTTGTTATTGTTGTTGTCACTTTCTGTTTCCGATGTTTATGCTGCTGCTAGCGGAAAAAACCTTGCAAATATGCATCTTTTTGTTGGTGTTAATTTTACGACAGCGGCCGGCGCCCCATCATTCTGATTCCAAAACCGCACCAGTGACATGCGGACGCTAGGTGATAGCAGCTGAAAGGAGGAAATACAAAATAGTACCGGTCATCTCGTGCCGGTTTCACCCGTAATGCTGGTGGCTTTAGTAGTAAATGGCTACTGCAAAACACTTAAATGGCTGGAATTCTGGACGGACTAACCAGGAAACTATAATCGGCAACTGGCACCTTTTGGTGCCTCTAAATTTTGTTACAGAAGCGGCAAATTGAATTTTCTGTTTTACCAAATGATGCTGCTAGCGGAAAAAACCTTGCAAAAATGCATGTTTGTGTTGGTGTTAATATTATGACAGCGGCCGGCGCAGCTTTCAAGAAACATTTGTCTCTTCCATTCCATAATTTGCGTAGCCCATCCCACTTTTAATTTATCTGACGAAGCCTTGGTATAAAACGTACCGTTCGAACATTTCACCCCATCAGTTTCATTACTAAACCGTACCGGCTACATACGGACGCTATCTTGAAAGAATTCTGGACGGACTGACCAAAAAAATGGATATATTCGGCACCTGGCCCCTTTTGGTGCCTCGAAATTTTGTTACAGAAGCGGCTAATTGAATTTTCTGTTTTATTACGAAATGCTGCTGCTAGCGGAAAAAACCTTGCAAATATGCATCTTTTTGTTGGTGTTAATTTTACGACAGCGGCCGGCGCCCCATCATTCTGATTCCAAAACCGCACCAGTGACATGCGGACGCTAGGTGATAGCAGCTGAAAGGAGGAAATACAAAATAGTACCGGTCATCTCGTGCCGGTTTCACCCGTAATGCTGGTGGCTTTAGTAGTAAATGGCCACTGCAAAACACTTAAATGGCTGGAATTCTGGACGGACTAACCAGGAAACTATAATCGGCAACTGGCACCTTTTGGTGCCTCTAAATTTTGTTACAGAAGCGGCAAATTGAATTTTCTGTTTTACCAAATGATGCTGCTAGCGGAAAAAACCTTGCAAAAATGCATGTTTGTGTTGGTGTTAATATTATGACAGCGGCCGGCGCAGCTTTGAAGAAACATTTGTCTCTTCCATTCCATAATTTGCGTAGCCCATCCCACTTTTAATTTATCTGACGAAGCCTTGGTATAAAACGTACCGTTCGAACATTTCACCCCATCAGTTTCATTACTAAACCGTACCGGCTACATACGGACGCTATCTTGAAAGAATTCTGGACGGACTGACCAAAAAAATGGATATATTCGGCACCTGGCCCCTTTTGGTGCCTCGAAATTTTGTTACAGAAGCGGCTAATTGAATTTTCTGTTTTATTACAAAATGCTGCTGCTAGCGGAAAAAACCTTGCAAATATGCATCTTTTTGTTGGTGTTAATTTTACGACAGCGGCCGGCGCCCCATCATTCTGATTCCAAAACCGCACCAGTGACATGCGGACGCTAGGTGATAGCAGCTGAAAGGAGGAAATACAAAATAGTACCGGTCATCTCGTGCCGGTTTCACCCGTAATGCTGGTGGCTTTAGTAGTAAATGGCTACTGCAAAACACTTAAATGGCTGGAATTCTGGACGGACTAACCAGGAAACTATAATCGGCAACTGGCACCTTTTGGTGCCTCTAAATTTTGTTACAGAAGCGGCTAATTGAATTTTCTGTTTTACCAAATGCTGCTGCTAGCGGAAAAAAACCTTGCAAAAATGCATGTTTGTGTTGGTGTTAATATTACGACAGCGGCCGGCGCAGCTTTCAAGAAACATTTGTCTCTGCCATTTCATCATCTATGTAGCCCATCCCTCTTTCTATTTATCTGACGAAGCCTTGGTATAAAACGTATCGTTCGAACATTTCACTCCATCAGTTTCATTACTAAACCGTACCGGCTACATACGGACGCTATCTTGAAAGAATTCTGGACGGACTGACCAAAAAAATGGATATATTCGGCACCTGGCCCCTTTTGGTGCCTCGAAATTTTGTTACAGAAGCGGCTAATTGAATTTTCTGTTTTATTACAAAATGCTGCTGCTAGCGGAAAAAACCTTGCAAATATGCATCTTTTTGTTGGTGTTAATTTTACGACAGCGGCCGGCGCCCCATCATTCTGATTCCAAAACCGCACCAGTGACATGCGGACGCTAGGTGATAGCAGCTGAAAGGAGGAAATACAAAATAGTACCGGTCATCTCGTGCCGGTTTCACCCGTAATGCTGGTGGCTTTAGTAGTAAATGGCTACTGCAAAACACTTAAATGGCTGGAATTCTGGACGGACTAACCAGGAAACTATAATCGGCAACTGGCACCTTTTGGTGCCTCTAAATTTTGTTACAGAAGCGGCAAATTGAATTTTCTGTTTTACCAAATGATGCTGCTAGCGGAAAAAACCTTGCAAAAATGCATGTTTGTGTTGGTGTTAATATTATGACAGCGGCCGGCGCAGCTTTCAAGAAACATTTGTCTCTTCCATTCCATAATTTGCGTAGCCCATCCCACTTTTAATTTATCTGACGAAGCCTTGGTATAAAACGTACCGTTCGAACATTTCACCCCATCAGTTTCATTACTAAACCGTACCGGCTACATACGGACGCTATCTTGAAAGAATTCTGGACGGACTGACCAAAAACATGGATATATTCGGCACCTGGCCCCTTTTGGTGCCTCGAAATTTTGTTACAGAAGCGGCTAATTGAATTTTCTGTTTTGTTACGAAATGCTGCTGCTAGCGGAAAAAACCTTGTAAATATGCATCTTTTTGTTGGTGTTAATTTTACGACAGCGGCCGGCGCCCCATCATTCTGATTCCAAAACCGCACCAGTGACATGCGGACGCTAGGTGATAGCAGCTGAAAGGAGGAAATACAAAATAGTACCGGTCATCTCGTGCCGGTTTCACCCGTAATGCTGGTGGCTTTAGTAGTAAATGGCTACTGCAAAACACTTAAATGGCTGGAATTCTGGACGGACTAACCAGGAAAATATAATCGGCAACTGGCACCTTTTGGTGCCTCTAAATTTTGTTACAGAAGCGGCAAATTGAATTTTCTGTTTTACCAAATGATGCTGCTAGCGGAAAAAACCTTGCAAAAATGCATGTTTGTGTTGGTGTTAATATTATGACAGCGGCCGGCGCAGCTTTCAAGAAACATTTGTCTCTTCCATTCCATAATTTGCGTAGCCCATCCCACTTTTAATTTATCTGACGAAGCCTTGGTATAAAACGTACCGTTCGAACATTTCACCCCATCATCATCAGTTCGTATTGTACAAGCGACACGTTCGGACGTGTTTTTCGCCTGCCTAGTTACGCGCTTTGTTTCTATGGAAATCGACGAGACGCTGCACCCTGCGGTTAACAATTCCTCCGCTAGCTCAAAGCACAAACGGAAGAAAACCGATCCGGTTATTGATAGTAACGATGAATTAGAGGAGAGATTACTGAAGAAAAATGCCTTCAGCACTTTGACAGAGGTCCTCAAAGTTGATCAGAAGAAATCATCATCTCCAGTGGTCTGCGCTCCGGAAAACAACCCTGAAAAACGGAAACAACCACCACTGGTGGTAAAAAACGTTGAATTTGCTACCCTTCTCGGGAAAATGGATCAGTGTGACGCTCAACCGACGTACAAAATCACCCGATTCGGCACTAAAATTAATTGCTCATCTGCTGAGGAATTTGACAAGGTGCAAAGTTATCTGAAGCAGTGTGCGTTTGAATATTATACGCACGACAAACCGAATGATAAACCCTATCGGGTTGTGCTTCGTGGCCTTCCCCTGGTGAACCCACAAGAGATTCTGGATCATCTGAAGAAGGAACATAACATCACCGCTGTTGCGGCCTACATCATCAGACGGAAAGGCGATTGCGCAAATCTGGACGAGTCCTTCTACTTGGTGCACTTTCACAAAGGATACACTAACCTCAAGAAGCTGAATGAGATTAAAAGTATCTCGCAAATCATAGTGCGTTGGGAAGCATACCGCAACAAACGTGCAGACGTGACACAGTGTATGAATTGTCTACATCACGGACACGGGACTCGCAATTGTCACCTGAACAGCAGATGCAATATTTGTGGTGAGCCTCATGCTTCGGAAAACTGCAAGAAGAAAGATGCTTCAGCGAAACGGTGTGCCAACTGTAACGGATCCCATGCTGCAACCGATCGAAACTGCCCCAAACGAGCAGAATACATCCGGATTCGCCAACAAGTGACAACTAAAAACCAGCCGGGTCGCAAGGAGAATAAAAAAAATCAACCTGTTCCTGAACTGACCACCTCGAATTTCCCTGCATTACCGAACAAGAGCACCTCCACCGTAACGAAACCTGTGGGCAATCCGTCCACACCAAACGCCTGGTCCAATCAATTGCAGAAGCAAGAACCCCGCATCGATCCTCGCACTAGAGCAGGTTTGAACGATCTCCCTCCGGAATTCTCTCGTGCCGAGTGTAGTGAAAACATGCTCTACGGTTCGGAAGAACTGTGGTCCATTTACAACGAGTTCTGCGATCGCCTGAAGCAGTGCAAGACCAAATCGGACCAAGTTAAGGTCCTTGGCTACATGGTTTGCAAATATGGGGTCAACTGAGCCCTGCCGCATCCGCATCGCCAACTGGAACGCTCGCTCTATAAGGGCGAAAAAGATTGAATTGAGTAATTTTCTCGCTCAAAAAAATGTCGACGTAGGAGTGATCTCGGAAACCAGGCTCAACCCAAGAATAAACTTCTCACTTCCAACCCACACCATTATCCGGTTAGACCGCTCCAACTCCAGTGGTGGCGGTGTGGCCGTTATAATAAGAGAAAACATCCGCTATGAAATCCTGCCCCATCCTAAAACCAAAGTCATCGAGGCAATCGGAGTTAAAATTTTTGCTCGTCACGGATTTGTCACATTGTTTGCAGTCTACATCCCTCGGCAGTGCTCGGATTGCAACGATACCTCCAAATTCTTTACAGAAGATCTACAAAAACTAACCGACAACAGGCGAGGCTTCATTGTTGCCGGTGATCTTAACGCTCGCCATACTCAGTGGCGAAACAACTTCTGCAACAAAAACGGTAACCTTCTGGCAGACCATCTCAGTTCAGGTACGTGCACCATCCACTTCCCAGATGAACCAACGTTCATCTCCCCAGCTGGAAACACCTCCACTCTAGACATTTTTCTGTCTGATCTGGCATTATCGAAACCTGTAACCCATCAAGAACTGAGCTCAGACCACTATCCAGTGGTGTGCGAACTTGATTTCAGCCCTGCACTGGCGCAGGCTACAACAATACGTGATTACCACCGAGTGAACTGGATTGCCTTCAGCCGCATGGTAGATGCACGTCTTCCTAATGTAGTGAATCTATCAACTACTCTGAATATCGACAACGCATTAAACGTCTTCGAAGAAGCCGTGCACACAGCCGAGGAATCCTGCATCCGCAATGTTCAGGTGAGGAGGAAATTTTCGCTGATTGACTCCGATACCCGGCGATTAATCCAGAAAAGAAACACTGTCAGAAGGCAATTCCAACGCTCCGGATGCCTAATGAAAAAACATGAACTCTCTCGTCTCAATGTTCTTATTGCGGAAAGAATGTTGTCTATACGAAACCAACAGTTCTCGAACGAAATTGAACGTATGAAAGACCACTCGAAACCGTTTTGGAAGGTAGCTAAAATCCTGAAGAAAAAACCAACTAAAGTTCCACCATTGAAGGACGATACTGGAGGTATCCTAGTTTCCCCATCAGAGAAAGTGGATGCCATAGCCAACAAACTAGTTCAAGCTCACAACATCGGTACAGGGATGAGCAGCCCCCATGAAATTGCAGTGCAGAACACAATTAGTCAGCTAGAGGAGCAGCTCAACGATGTTCCATTTACTGGTCAAATATCGGAGGACGAGGTACGTGCTGCAGTCAAACGTGGTAAAAACATGAAAGCCCCTGGGAACGACGGCATCGTAAATCTGATTCTGAAAAAGCTCTCTGGTAAAGCTTACCGTTTTTTGGCAGTAATTTTCCAAAAATGTTTCCAGCTCAACTACTTTCCTTCTGTATGGAAAACTGGGAAAATCATCCCTATATTAAAACCTGGAAAAGATCCGACCAGCCCAGCGAGCTACAGGCCTATAACACTGCTCTCGGCTATAAGCAAAGTCTTCGAGCGTTTAATCCTGCTTCGTATGATGGAACACATCGAGGAACACCAAGTCATTGTGCCGGAACAATTTGGATTTCGGAAGGGTCATTCTACTGTCCACCAACTGATCCGAGTGGAGAACATTATCCAGCGGAACAAAACACTTTCCACCAACACAGCCATTGTTTTTCTGGATGTGGAAAAAGCGTTCGACAACGTGTGGCACGATGGACTCGTCCACAAACTGGTGCAAGCAAACTTCCCACAATACCTCACGAAAATGGTAAGAAATTATCTTGCTAACAGAACTTTTCGGGTGCATCTTCCAGGAGCTTTCTCAGAACTCAAACTGGTCTCAGCTGGGGTTCCCCAAGGTAGCATCTTGGGCCCCATACTATACAACATTTTCACTTCCGATGTACCACAACTTCCTGGTGACTGCAAACTGGCCCTGTATGCAGACGATAGTGCGATAATTGCTAGCGGTCGTAATTCAGCAACCTACTGTGCAAGGCTTCAAAAAGGTGTAACGGCGTATGTTTCCTACCTGAATAGCTGGAAAATTAAAGTAAACGAAAATAAAAGTCAAGCCATTCTATTCCGACATCGATTGTCAGCAAAACTGCTTCCAGACCGTCAGATACGAGTGAACGGATGTACCGTTGAATGGGCGAACGAAGCCGGCTATCTTGGCATCACAATTGACAACAAACAAATATACAAATCTCACACAGACAAGCTGAAATGCAGGTGCATTGGATTAATAAAGTCCCTCTATCCGTTAATATCTCGACGATCCAAGCTGTCACTCAAGAATAAATTGGCAGTGTTCATGGCAATTATCGCTCCAGTGATAAATTACGCTATGCCTGTGTGGGGAACCTGTGCAGAAACACATAGAAGAAAACTTCAAGTAATCCAAAACAAGCTGCTGAGAACAATATTGAATGTCCCATATGATACGAGAACCACCGAGCTACATCGCACCGCAGGATGTAAAACGATCAACGAACGAATTGAGGAATCGATACAGGACTTCGTTATGAGTGCGACACACTCGGAACACCCGCTCATCCGAGCGCTGGTTAGTTAGATTTTGAAATTTTAGTTTAAGTAGGTTATAAAATTAAAACAACACTGATTTGGTAGTATCAAACAATCTCATAACTATTTTAAATATTAAAACTAAAACGAGCATTAAAGATGCAAAATGTAAACTTAAACCAAAGGATGAAAAAGGAAAATCTTGTATCACTTAAATAACAAAACTTGTACCAAACAAAGAGATAAGAATAAATTCAAATTTTAAGTAAAAAAAAAAAAAAAAAAAATTCACCCCATCAGTTTCATTACTAAACCGTACCGGCTACATACGGACGCTATCTTGAAAGAATTCTGGACGGACTGACCAAAAAAATGGATATATTCGGCACCTGGCCCCTTTTGGTGCCTCGAAATTTTGTTACAGAAGCGGCTAATTGAATTTTCTGTTTTATTACAAAATGCTGCTGCTAGCGGAAAAAACCTTGCAAATATGCATCTTTTTGTTGGTGTTAATTTTACGACAGCGGCCGGCGCCCCATCATTCTGATTCCAAAACCGCACCAGTGACATGCGGACGCTAGGTGATAGCAGCTGAAAGGAGGAAATACAAAATAGTACCGGTCATCTCGTGCCGGTTTCACCCGTAATGCTGGTGGCTTTAGTAGTAAATGGCTACTGCAAAACACTTAAATGGCTGGAATTCTGGACGGACTAACCAGGAAACTATAATCGGCAACTGGCACCTTTTGGTGCCTCTAAATTTTGTTACAGAAGCGGCAAATTGAATTTTCTGTTTTACCAAATGATGCTGCTAGCGGAAAAAACCTTGCAAAAATGCATGTTTGTGTTGGTGTTAATATTATGACAGCGGCCGGCGCAGCTTTCAAGAAACATTTGTCTCTTCCATTCCATAATTTGCGTAGCCCATCCCACTTTTAATTTATCTGACGAAGCCTTGGTATAAAACGTACCGTTCGAACATTTCACCCCATCAGTTTCATTACTAAACCGTACCGGCTACATACGGACGCTATCTTGAAAGAATTCTGGACGGACTGACCAAAAACATGGATATATTGGGCACCTGGCCCCTTTTGGTGCCTCGAAATTTTGTTACAGAAGCGGCTAATTGAATTTTCTGTTTTGTTACGAAATGCTGCTGCTAGCGGAAAAAACCTTGTAAATATGCATCTTTTTGTTGGTGTTAATTTTACGACAGCGGCCGGCGCCCCATCATTCTGATTCCAAAACCGCACCAGTGACATGCGGACGCTAGGTGATAGCAGCTGAAAGGAGGAAATACAAAATAGTACCGGTCATCTCGTGCCGGTTTCACCCGTAATGCTGGTGGCTTTAGTAGTAAATGGCTACTGCAAAACACTTAAATGGCTGGAATTCTGGACGGACTAACCAGGAAAATATAATCGGCAACTGGCACCTTTTGGTGCCTCTAAATTTTGTTACAGAAGCGGCAAATTGAATTTTCTGTTTTACCAAATGATGCTGCTAGCGGAAAAAACCTTGCAAAAATGCATGTTTGTGTTGGTGTTAATATTATGACAGCGGCCGGCGCAGCTTTCAAGAAACATTTGTCTCTTCCATTCCATAATTTGCGTAGCCCATCCCACTTTTAATTTATCTGACGAAGCCTTGGTATAAAACGTACCGTTCGAACATTTCACCCCATCATCATTCGCTCTCAGACTGTTGAGAAGTACAGTTCTATTTCTGAAAAGCCGGGTTAGTTAAAAATTTTATTCCGTTTTGTGCGACAGTTCGTCGCTTGCATCGCTGTGTGATGTCAAAGAAAAAGAGAAGAGCAGGCTCGAGCCCTGCGAAACAAAACTCTGCTGCTGAAGTAGGCAGTAAAAAGAAGAAACCAGGCGGAAGCAGTTGCACTTCGAAAAGCGTGGCTGACTGCGACACGGTGACAAACGCTAGCGACGTTGGAGATTTTGGCGAGCCGACTGATGTTCCGGATTCTGCCAGCCCCAATACGGTGAAAGTGAAGCTTCCCCCGCTGGTAGTGAAAAACGTTCCTCTCAACAAGCTCATTAGCGACTTTGCATCGCTGGGCGTAGCAGCTGAATATAAGTTATGCGGCATCGGTACGAAGGTTATGCTCCACACGAAGGTGGATTTTGAGAAGGCCACGAAGTTTTTGGAAAATTCTAAATCTGAGTTCTTCACCCACGACATTCCTGGGGAAAAGCCTTCCAAGGTGGTCATCAGAGGCTTGCCAGGTTTCGACCCCAAGCTGATCGGTGCCGAAATCAAGGATCGGTACAAATTGGCCCCAATTGCTGTCTATCCGATCAAACGCAGAAATGAAAATGAAAGGAAATACCCGGACTGCCTCTTTCTGGTTCATTTCCCAAAAGGGACAGTTACACTGAGCGCTTTGCGAGCCATCCGCTCTTTGTTCTCCATTATCATCCGTTGGGAGCCCTATCGAGGAGGCCGCCGAGACGTTACGCAGTGTCAGAGGTGCCTCAACTTCGGTCACGGTACCCGAAACTGCAACATCAAACCGCGTTGCAACATTTGCGCCAAGGACCACTCTACATCGGATTGCCCTGTGGACGGTGCCGGTGCGGTACAGTTTAAGTGTGCTAACTGTGGCGGTGATCACCAGAGCTCTGATCGACAGTGCCCGAAAAGGGAGAGCTTCAAACATATCCGCAAGCAGGCGTCGTCAACCAACCAGCCGAGCAGGAAGAAAGACAAACCACCGGTCTTCAGGGCGGAAGATTTTCCTCCTCTGCGTTCATCCCAGCAAGCAGGGCACCCAAGTACGCGTACGCAACTTGACCTTCCACACTTACCATCCGGCGGGTCAGCCGGTCAACGGTCGCCTCCCCCCCCTGGCTACTGGCGTCCACCCACAACAACACCACCGAGCGCTGAGTCCGAGAAGTACTCTGCGGATGAGCTGCTAGAAATTTTTAGCAGCATGACCAATGCCCTTCGTGCGTGTCGCAACAAGCCCGAGCAAATCCATGTGCTCGGTAAATTTATTATCCAATATGGATCCTAAACCCATCTCCATCGTCACCTGGAACGCTTGCTCTATTAGAGCAAAAAACATTGAGCTTGCTGACTTTCTCCGCAAGTACAACATCGACGTGGGTCTACTCACAGAGACCCACCTAAAGTCCGGCGACAGTTTTTGGCTGCCGGATCACAACATCATCCGTCTCGATCGCACCAACTCCAGGGGGGGTGGTATAGCGATCATCGTTAGAAAAGGGATGAAATACAACATCTTGCCGCACATCCACACCGCCATCATCGAAGCCCTTAGTGTGGAGGTCAAATCAGCTACCGGGTTCATCCGGTTCATCGTCGTCTACTGTCCTCGCCAGTGTAGTATCAGCAACGGTACAGCAATGCAGTTCAAGAACGACCTGGCAACCATCACCAGGACCAACTCCCGCTTCGTCGTTGGGGGAGACCTAAATGCTCGGCACGAGGCTTGGCGAAATTATCGGCAGAATCTGAAAGGTCGTCAACTCTTCGAACACTCGCAGCATGGGTTTTATACGGTGCAGTTTCCGGATGAGCCGACTTTCATCTCCCCAGCGGGGAACCCTTCAACCCTGGACTTCTTCCTGGCCAACATCGAGCTCTCCAAACCAGTGGCCCTCAACGATCTGAGCTCAGACCACCAACCTGTCGTTGCTGAGGTGGGGTTCGGTGTTGCTCCTGTCAGCTGTCTGCGGAAAGATTACCATCATGTCGACTGGGAGCGCTTTGCTCGAATGGTGGACAACAACATCGACGAGGCGCCGCCGCTCGACAGCGTGGAAAACATCGACCAGGCGTTGGAGGGTCTCCAACGAGCCATAAACGTGGCCGACGAGGCGTGTGTGCGACGTGTTCCTGTGAGGGGTAAGTTCTTTGCTATTGATTCCCATACCCGGCTGCTAATTAGATTGCGGAATGTGCGTAGACGCCAGTTCCAGAGGACCAGGGATCTGGACATTAGGCTCGAGGTGACCGATCTGAATAGGCAAATTGCTTCCAGGATGGTCTCACTCCGGAATGAAAATTTCGGACGCTTAGTCCAAAGTTTGGACGACCGCTCCAGGCCATTCTGGAAAGTAGCCAAAGTGCTGAAATCGCACCCCAAACCAGTTCCTCCCCTCAGGGTCGGAGAGAGGCTTCTTGTTGCACCGGTCGAGAGAGCAAATGCGGTAGGCAATCACATTGCCTCATCGCATTTGCTTGGCTCGACCATGGCTAGTCCAATGGAAGACCAGGTCGAGCAGTGCGTCCGCGACCTCGAAAACTTCCCCTGTACCGTTCCTCAAGAACATAAAATCACAGCAGAACAGGTTTGCTCAGCGCTGATGAGTACTAAGAACATGAAGGCCCCTGGGTTTGACGGGGTCTTCAATATGGTCTTAAAAAAGCTCAGCAACAGGGTTCACCTGTTGTTGAGCTCTATCTTCAACAGATGCTTGGAATTGCACTACTATCCAAGCATTTGGAAGATAGCCAAGATCATACCGATCCGCAAACCCGGGAAAGATCCGACGTTAGCATCAAGCTACCGTCCGATCAGCCTACTCTCATCGCTGGGTAAACTGTTTGAAAAACTGATCCTCAACCGCATGATGAAGGTGGCTGAGGAAAACAACATCTTACTCCCGGAACAGTTTGGGTTTAGGAAGGGTCACTCCACCACGCACCAGCTGGTGCGGGTGATGAACAACATCAGAAGGGACAGGGCTGTATCCAAGTCCACAGCCATGGCATTGTTGGACGTCGAAAAGGCGTTTGACAATGTCTGGCATGACGGTCTGGTATACAAGCTCTGTGCCTTCAACTTTCCATCATATTTGACGAAAATCATCTGCAGCTACCTTCGGCAGAGGTCGTTCAGGGTATCGCTGAATGGTTGTTTATCAAATACTTTTGACGTTGACTAACGTCTATATCGAAGTTAGGCCCCTGAATTTGAAAATCTAGTAATTCAACCAGGGAAAACCAGGGAAAAGTGGTCAGGTTTTGAGCGCTTATTTTGCAGTCATCTATAATCAGGTTTTCGAGGTTTTGGCATCAATCGATCAGAAATTCTTTTACGGTTAAATTTATGTAACAAAAACAAACTATTTTTTGAGATACACTATTGAAAAATTGGTAATCAATATCGATTGTCTAAATCATACCGCGCAGCCAATCACTACCTCTCTTCCCAAGCACAGTCGACACTAACGGATACAATCGATCTGACTTTGTTGTTATTGTTGTTGTCACTTTCTGTTTCCGATGTTTATGCTGCTGCTAGCGGAAAAAACCTTGCAAATATGCATCTTTTTGTTGGTGTTAATTTTACGACAGCGGCCGGCTCCCCATCATTTTAATTCCAAAACCGCACCAGTGACATGCGGACGCTAGGTGATAGCAGCTGAAAAGAGGAATAACAAAAGAGTACCGGTCATCTCGTGCCGGTTTCACCCGTAATGCTGGTGGCTGTAAGTAATACATGGCTACTGCAATATACTAAAATGACTGGAATTCTGGACGGAATAACCAGTAAACGAGAATAATCGGCAAATGGCACCTTCTGGTGCCTCGAAGTTTTATAATAGAAGCGGTTAATTGAATTTTCTGTTTTACAAAATGCTGTTTTATTCACTTATGTTCGAGCGTCTTGATAGAAAAATTTTCACTACACTTTTCACTTTTTATTCGCTTTCACTATTTAATTCTATCACTTTTCACTTTTCACTAATTCTATCACTTTTCACTTTTCACGAAGATGAAGGTAAGAAAAACGAAATGGAATATATTTTTGTTATTGGTGAGCAGAATGGATATAACAGAAGAACCATACAAGTCATTTATGACAATAAGAAACGAATCCAAAACAGGAAATCTCACACAACACTCACTCCGCTAACAGAAGATCGGAAAAGAGTAGTGGTTGAATATGACGTCAGTTTCACTCGTCAACTTCGTAGAAAATTTAGAAAATTTGGTATCGATATTATCTACAGTAGTAGAAATAATCAAATGAAAACAAAGTTGGGGTCTACTAAAGACACTATTGACAAATTACATAGGGCGGGTGTTTATAAAGTTGCATGTCCACATTGTGATAAAGTTTACATTGGCCAAACAAAAAGAAATTTAGACATCCGGCTTAAGGAACATACTTCAGAACTTGTAAAGGCTAAGAAAGACTCAGAAAAAGGAATAACTCACCATTTCAGATCCAAAATAGCCGAACATATATTTCATGAAGATCACGCTATGACTACCGACAACATTAGTCTAGTTCGATCAGTAACATCCCCTTGGAAATTAGATGTCGCAGAAAGTTTGGAAATTTTCAAACAAAACCCAGCTACCCTCCTTAACAGAGATCAGGGTAATCATTTCTCTTGGCTTTTTAAATTTTTACCGAAAACTCCCCGACAAGGCATGGATCACCAGGCCGCACATTTCTCTACCTAACTCAAGTTGTTTACGTTTTCTGAGTTAAAATTTGCCCCAGTCGTTTACCAAATTAGGTATAAAATTCTTGGGGTTTCGCTATTTTCTCCACTGTCCAAATAAGCACTGACGAAGGCACTATGCCAGTGCCGAAATACGTATTTGCAAGTGAAAAGTGATAGAATTAAATAGTGAAAGCGAATAAAAAGTGAAAAGTGTAGTGAAAATGCTGTTGCTAACGGAAAAAACCTTGCATAAATGCATGTTTGTGCTGTTGTTAATATTACGACAGCGGCCGGCGCAGCTTTCAAGAAAAATTTTTCCTTACCATTCCATCATCTACTTAGCTCCTCCTTCTTTCTAATTATCTGACGAAGCCTTGGTATAAAACGTACCGTTCGAACATTTCACCCCATCATTTTGATTCCAAAACCGCACCAGTGACATACGGACAATACGGATTTTTGTAATAAAGGCTTACAGCTATAGTAATTTTCTAGCAGTTTCGTCTAGTGCTAAAACGAATATATTGAGAATCTTCCCAATGTCTCGACACATGAAGATGATCTATAAGCGCAATTCTCGGAATACATCGAATTTCTTAATTCTAATGTTTGTCTTGTCATTTCAAACTACGAACAAATGCTTGTCTAATTCGAATACCTGGGAAGCGGGAATGCCAATATAAATAAGGTTTCATCCATATATGTCATTTATATTATTTATTAATTATTGTTCAAAGCGCTCTAATGTCAGCAAATGAGAAAGCACTGTTAGATGAAAAATATAGAGTCCTACGTCATGCGGTCGGGTCTTTAATACCACCCTCCTACTATTTTAAATACATGAAGTTATATGCTGGGCTGGACCTAACCTAGCATGAGCTTTATCTATTTAATGTCAAACAATTTTTAAATTTAAAATTTTTGCTTGAATCGTTCTGGTCTCCAATTTCAGATAGTTCCGTTGAGTTTGCTTTTTGCTTAGATAGGAAAATTTTACCCAATGCGCTAAATTAAATGATTGTCTTGGTAGTGCAGTTACGAACAAAGGTTTGATTCGAATATGTATGAAATGACAGCGATTAAATAAGAGAGATCCATTCTTCTAGTATATATTATAATTTATAACGTTTTAACGTCTCAGCATTCAGAAATACACTGTTAGATAAAATTGCAACAAATACTGGAGTTGCAATTCCCTCTACTATTTGTTTTAATGGAATTTAAGAATACGGTAGTCAACGTCATGCGGTCGTGTCTTGAATACCACCCTCCTACTATTTTCACTATTTCCATCCCAGCAGGGGTCCCGCAGGGCAGTCTGCTGGGCCCTTTGCTATACAACATTTACACCTCCGACATTCCTTCCCTGGGAGATGGCTGCGTGCTCTTTCTGTTCGCAGATGACACTGCAATTGCCGTCAAGGGAAGAATGCCTCGTGAGATCACCAACAAACTTCAGCGATGCTTAGACGCCTTTGTCGAGTATGCTAACACCTGGAAAATCAAGATCAACGCTTCCAAAACCCAGACAATAATGTTCCTTCATCGACAATCCCCCAAACTGAAGCCCCCTCCATCATGCGTTGTGGTTATGAACGGTACAGGGGTTGAGTGGTCTTCCGAAGTTACCTATCTTGGACTGCTATTCGACGAGAAACTTCTTTTCCGATCGCATGTGGAGAGGACACTGGTTAAGTGCTCAGCTTTGGTTCGGTCACTATACCCGCTAATTTGTCGCAGATCTCGCCTCTCAAGAACAAACAAACTGGCAGTCTACAAACAAATAATTGCCCCCGCGGTCTTTTACGCAGCTCCGGTGTGGGAGTCATGTGCACAAACTCACAGGAACAAAATACAGATTGCGCAAAACCGAATCTTACGGATGATCCTCGATTGTCCCTATGACACCAGGATCACAGATCTCCACCAAGAAGCAGTTACTCCAAAAGTAGATGCCAGAATAACAGAAACCAAAACCAAATTTGTACATAAATGTCAGCATTCAGAATACGCTTTAATAAGCGGTTTGTACATAGTAGGTTAAGTTAGTTCTAAGCTGTAAATAGTAATTTTAAGCTGTAAATAGTAGTTTTAAGTAGTTTTCTTTCAAACAAGCGCCACCAAAGTGGACAATCCAAAATTCAAAATCTCTACAATTAGAAAGCTTAGTAAAACAAAAATCAAAACTCGCACATCAAAGATGAAAACAGTAATGTGAATCACTTATACTTTAAAAACATGTATTATACCCTACAAAAGCATAAAAATACAGATAAACTTAAACAACAACAATTTCACCCCATCAGTTTCATTACTAAACCGTACCGGCTACATACGGACGCTATCTTGAAAGAATTCTGGACGGACTGACCAAAAAAATGGATATATTCGGCACCTGGCCCCTTTTGGTGCCTCGAAATTTTGTTACAGAAGCGGCTAATTGAATTTTCTGTTTTATTACAAAATGCTGCTGCTAGCGGAAAAAACCTTGCAAATATGCATCTTTTTGTTGGTGTTAATTTTACGACAGCGGCCGGCGCCCCATCATTCTGATTCCAAAACCGCACCAGTGACATGCGGACGCTAGGTGATAGCAGCTGAAAGGAGGAAATACAAAATAGTACCGGTCATCTCGTGCCGGTTTCACCCGTAATGCTGGTGGCTTTAGTAGTAAATGGCTACTGCAAAACACTTAAATGGCTGGAATTCTGGACGGACTAACCAGGAAACTATAATCGGCAACTGGCACCTTTTGGTGCCTCTAAATTTTGTTACAGAAGCGGCTAATTGAATTTTCTGTTTTACCAAATGCTGCTGCTAGCGGAAAAAAACCTTGCAAAAATGCATGTTTGTGTTGGTGTTAATATTACGACAGCGGCCGGCGCAGCTTTCAAGAAACATTTGTCTCTGCCATTTCATCATCTATGTAGCCCATCCCTCTTTCTATTTATCTGACGAAGCCTTGGTATAAAACGTATCGTTCGAACATTTCACTCCATCAGTTTCATTATTAAACCGTACCGGATACATACGGACGCTCGGAGGAAAAACAAAATAGTACCGGTCATCTCGTGCCGGTTTGATCCGTGATGCTGGTGGCTACTGCAAAGTACTAAAATGGCTGGAATTCTGGACGGAAACCAGTAAACAAGAAATCGGCAACTGGCACCTTTTGGTGCCTCGCAGTTTTATAATAGAAGCGGTTAGTTGAATTTTATGTTTTACAATTGCTGTTGCTAGCGGAAAAAAAACCTTGCAAAAATGCATGTTCATGTTGATGTTAATTTCACGACAGCGCTAGGTGTTAGCAGCTGAAAGGAGGAAAGACAAAATAGTACCGGTCATCTCGTGCCGGTTTCACCCGTTATGCTGGTGGCTGTTAGTAATAAATGGCTACTGCAAAATACTAAAATGGCTGGAATTCTGGACGAAAATAATCGGAAACTGGTACCTTTTGGAGCCTCGAAATTTTGTTACAGAAGTTTTGTAAAAGAAGCGTTGCAATTCCCTATACTATTTGCTTCAATGGAATATTTTTTTTTTAAGAATACGGTAGTCAACGTCATGCGGTCGTGTCTTGAATACCACCCTCCTACTTTTTTTGCATTGAAGTGAGCAATATCAGCACGCATCGTTCCACCAGATTTCAACCTAACCATCGAGCTCTTAAAAAACCATTTCAGAAGCTCACCGCAAAAACCACATTTTCACCGAATCGTAACATATCGTATTCCGGAAGTGCAATTTTACAATGTCATTCCATCTGCAATGCTATACACATTTGAAAAGCACTTCATCAAACGTCATGCTGTGTGGTTTAGCGAGACCCATTCAGCACAACTTTGGGCCATGTTGAACAAAATAAAAATACCCAGCCGCAAAACAACTTTATCCATATTTACATACTACAAAACATTATGCCCAAACCAAAATATATAGTTACGCATAAAAAATAAAGCCACTCCAATAATCGACCCCGCATGAACTGTATAACTGGCTGAACCGGACTTACCGCAATTAGCAATGATTTGCAGCAGGATGGCAATGCTGACGAAATGTCGAAAAATACCGCTTCCGCTGCACCACCAGCAACTGTTGCCGTTTCGCCGCTGAAACATGGCGCCAAGCATCGCCGAGTGCCACTTCATCGTTGCCGTTGCCGTTGCCGTTGCCGTTGCCGTTGCCGCTGTGCTCGATTCGTCCGATCTGGAAATTTTCTCACGTTTCACACACTTTTGATTGCCTGTTCACACTCACTTTACACTTTTTCCCATTATGAATTAGCCGAAACCATTCAGATTGAGTCGTTTTCACATTAATTTTTAATTACCCCTTCTGGAGTACACTTTGCGGACAGGGCAGAAGAACCCCGGCTGTTCACCACGGTAGAGAACGGAAACTACTCTTTAATGGATTCTTGATTTCAGAAAAGATCCCCGCCTGCTGAGCGTTCCATCGACGTTAAGTAAACAAATCTTCGGCATGCAAAGACGGTTGATCCTTCTACCGTTTTTGTGTGTACACAATACAAAAGAGTATGTTTATGTTTGCTTGCTCCTCAAACCGCACTCCCGCATCCGGAGCTCGGCTGGCTTGCATACGACCGGGACGATTTTTTCGGTTTGTTTTTATACCCCCGTCGTCACTATTAGACCTATCGTACCGCTTGCTGACTGACAGTTGCACACATACGGCACACTTTTCGTGGCCCTCTCGTACATCAACAACAACAACCGGAGAATGAGACGGAGGCTCAACTTTATGACATCGTTCACACTGCACGCCCTATCCAAGAGTCATATGCATTTTTTTTTAAATTATGCTCCTCTGAATGGCACTTCGTTTTTACATTTATTTTATTTCAGTTTCTTCTCTCGGCAAATCCGAACCCGTTCTTAATATTATGGCCCAGTTGAGCTTAAGCGACACGCTTCACGGCCCGTTTAGCTGACAGCGAGTTGACGCGACGTGACGTAATGCTGCTGGGGCTATCCACCCGGAGTGGCCCGAAACCGATCCGAGCGTCAGGAAGCTGAATAAACACTTAAATCGCTGCAAGGAAAATAAGGAGATGAAAAAAATAGTCGTTAGTTCGAGACGAAAGTAAAGTTTTTGGGGAATTTGAATTCGAAATACTTTTTTGAAGTAGAATACTTCTCTCAGGAAGTTCGGCTACATAGGGATGTGAAATGAAAATCTAAAACCGAAAAAAGTGAAAAATATGTCCAATTTAAATGCTAATAAATCGGTTAGTATTCGATGGATTTCCTTCGTTCTTGCGGCAATAGATTGGAAAATCTTCTAAGATTCTTCTTAAAATAAGATAATTGTAATTTTATTATTCACACTATTGTACTTTTGAAAATAGTCAAGCCTTGTCAAAACGAAAAATTCGACCTCTGATTGGTCGTTATATGCTTGCTTCCCAAGTACGGTCGACAGGATCATATACCTTGCAATTGAAAACATGCTATTTGGCCTATATAAGAGCCTGTTTCAGCCGGAGCCGCTCATAATAGTTCTAGACAGCGACAGCAGCAGTCGTCCTTCCTTAGCAGCAGCACTAGCCCTGTGGTTGGTCACCACGTCTCAGGAGCAGCGCGGTTTTTCAAAACGTGTGTCGCCAGACAGCCATTATTCCCCCCGTGTTGGGGCAGCATGAAGATTGCCATCAGGAAATCCAATTTTAGAAATCAAAATGCCTTTTTCAAGGCAAATAAACAAGTCATTGAAAGTTAATAATTTTTGTCAACGCAAGCAAGCATTCTGTGTTGCATCCTAGCAATTTTAATTTGTCGCACCCGTCGAATTAACTGAATGTAAAATAGCTTCCACGGTGCATGTTGTTCGTGTATCTTAATTCCCCCAATGTTAGGGCAGCTCAAAGGTTGTAACTAGCAACCGATTTCGAACCGCAAAATGCTTTTTTTTTTCAAGACAAATAAAAAAATAATTGAAGGTTAATAATTTTCTGACATCAACACAAGCAGACATTCTGTGCGGGATGTAATCAAAATCTGTTGTAGTTGTCTAATTTTTACTTTATTTAGTAAACCCCCCACTGTAGGGGCAGCGCAAAGGCTGCGATCAGCATAACCGACATTGAATAATAAACTGCCCTGTTAGAACGCATTCACAAAAGCAGTTAGTTCGACTATGCAGAGCTCATATGAAGTCGATTCAATCAATCAGCATAAACAGAATTTCGTCGTCTCCCAGCTGCCAAGTTGCAACATGATGCAACACGCAACAGCGAGCAAACGAAATCGCTTGATGTTACAAACCGCAATAAGATACGGGTTAAAACCGTTGCGTGTGTGAGAGCACCATCGGTGTTTATTTGCTGGATACAAAAATCAAATGCGAATTGTGGAATAATTTATCTGAAGAACATTAGGGAATGGAACAACTGAACTGATAGGGCGTGGCTTATTACTTAGCACCCTTCGGCTATAAAAGTCATCACGTCTCAGGCCTCTGCCTGAGAACGAATGCCAACGCGAGCGATCGGGCTAGATTTTTGCCGTACATCAGCCGGCACTTCCTCTAATGAAAAAGTTGGATCATTTTGTTCAGAAGAATATTACTGTCAGTAATATTACAGAGCTGCGATTGTATTATATCCGATATGGAATTGAACAATTGTTCTTTTGAGGACAAATAAAACACTTAGTTTGAAGAGTTAATAGTTTTGGGTACCAGTAGCAGTATGGTAACAGCCTCAGCGGTAGGTGCAGCCGGTACTTCCATGAGGCGGATGTTATAAGGAAGTAAATGGAAGCGGCATGGCGAAACAGTTCGGGTGTGCTTAGACGCGCGTCATTTTTCGTTGTTGATATTATTCCCCACATGAAACGAAGCGCTTTCGTACGATAGCGACGGCATTAGCGGTAGATGCATTTGCCAACACTTACTCCAGTAAAGCCGTGTCTAATTTTCAATGTGTAAACACCTTTCTATTGTGTTGGCCGTGCACATTAGGCCTCTGCCAGGCTAAACGCGAAAAGCGGCGTGAACCGTTTCGCACGGCCGTAGGTTAATGTGCAGCCGTAAGTAGAGCTGTGTAAAAGTATTCTACTTCAACCTCGCGGTCGTGGCTTTGCACACAACTCCCTGTGATTTTTAAAGCTAAGGGATAACCGCCATTAGATTTGCAACTGACGAAAATTTTAATGAATATTTCGAAAAATAATTATACTTTAACTGCTCACGCATGGTTGAATTAACAATTCACCATTCAACCAAGACGCGCCATAATTCCTGCTTCAGTGAATACCGGAGAGAAAACTTCGATTAGATAAGTATATAGCGACCGGCGTTTGGAATGATGATTGATTAGTCTTTTGAATGAAGCAGCATCTGGACATATTGGATTTTCGGTCAAAGCAAGTAAACATATTATTTTTAGCAAGAACAAATTGATTTTTGTGGCCCAATGTCGCGACCTTATCGAACCGACCTTATTGTGCATAGAGTAGTGCTTAAACCTTACTAGTTTCACAACAAAACATTAAAAATAAAGTATAAAGAAGAGGTTCAAGGATTGATGTTGGAACGTTCAGACAAATGATTAGTTTGCTCTCCCAATATTTCTAATGCCTCTCTTTTAGAAATGTGAGCATAAGCAAAAAACCTAAATTAATCCACCTAGCGGTCAGACCCAGCCTTTCTCATTCAAACTTTTATTTGTAAAAATAGATTTACATGAACGCTTCAATCCAATAAATGTATATTCACTCTTAAGGTTCTAAAATATTGATGTTGTAATCTATACATATAAAAATGCAATCCGGTCTGTCTGTCTGTCTGATCCATATAGGCTCGAAAATTACCGAACTGATCGGCGTAAAAATTTGTATGTAGGGGTTTTTGGTGCCGATAAAGGTTCCCATGATAGTTTGAGACCCCTTCCTTTTCTGGAAGGGAGGGGTCCCATACAAATGAAACATAAATTTCTGCACAACTCAAGAACAAACCAAGCAAATGAAACCGAATTTGGCATGTAGATGTGTTAAGGTGTAAAAAATATGTCCATAATGTTTTGACACCCCTCCTTCTTTTGGAAGGGAGGGATGCCATACAAATGAAACACAAATTTCTGCACATCTCGAGAGCTAACCAACTAAATGGAACCAAATTTAGCAGGTGAATGTTTTAGTGGTGAAAAATATGTTCCATAATCGACCTTAGGCAACATTTTGGATTGTAAGATAGAAACTTCCGGTTTCTGGAAATCAGCCTAAAATGGACGATTCCCATTAATATGAGTATCTCCGGACCCACAAAGATGCACAGAAGCTAAAAATTGATCACAAACACAATCTTGAATTTTAAGATGGTGACTTCCGGTGTCTGGCAAACAGCCGGAAATGACTAAATACCATTCAATATGAATGTTTTTGGAACCAGAATTACGCCCAGATGTCAGAAATTGATTTCACAGGCAATTTTAAAGTTCAAAATGACGACTTTTGGTTTCTGGAAAACAGCCCAGAGTGACCAAATACCACCCAATATGAGTAAGAACACCACTATGAATTGTAGGATGGCAACTTCTGGTTTCTGGAAAACAGCCAAAATTGCCGATTTCCGTCTGACATGAGTGTCTCCGGATCTAGAATGATACACAGCAGCTGAAATCGACCGAACATCCCATTTTGGATTCTAGGTTGGCGACTTCCGGTTCCTGGGAAACAGCCAAAAATGATCGAATAACACCCAATATGGGTGTTTCTTCAACCAGAATGACGCTCAGAGGCTAGAAATTATCTCAAATACCATTTTGAAATCGAAGATGGCGACTTCCGGTTTGTGAAAAACTGCCTAAAATAACCAAATACCATCCAATATGAGTATATCTGGAACTAGAATGATGCAATGAGCTAACAATTGACCTCAGGCACCATTTTGAATTGCTAAATGGCAACTTTTAGGAAACAGTCGAAAATGACCGAATAATACTCAATATGAATATTTCTGTAATCGAGATGATGCATAGAAACCAAACATTGACCCTGGACACCATTTTGAATTTAAAGATGACCACTTTTAGTTTCTGGAAAAAAACCAAAATAACTAAATACCTCCCAATATGGGTATTTCCGGTGTCAGATTGATGCCAGAAAATCTGCTAAAAATAACCGAATACTACCCAATATGAATATATTCAGACTTAAGGCGATGTACAGAAGCCAAAAGTCGAGGATATTGTTATTTCGATAAACCCAATCATTTCAAACGATTTGTTATTTGACTTTGATCTTATCCTATGGCCGATTCGTCGTGCATTTGCAGACTTTTAACACATCGCAAGGAAACAATTAAATTGGAACGTTCAAATAATACGATACCACATATAAATTATGTTGAAGCCACATATATCGATCAAAGCAGGTATAGCTTTAAATAGTCTTTGAATTTCTTCGCTTTTCATAACTTTTGAGCCACATATCAAATTGTTATGAAGTTTGTTATTTGTAAGTTCGAGAGATGACTCGTTCGTATGACACTGGTTGTGTTCATATGAGTCATGTAATATTTGAGATAATAGACTTCCGTTGTTTTATTAACAATTTAATACATAACGGTTCCCTTAAGTTCGATTATAATTAAATGAAATGGGAACGTATAGGGCAGCCAAACTTTTAAACCACGTGTTCAATCATAATTCATCATTTACCCCTTAACTAGCTCGTTCATTTTATATCGGTATTGTTCAAATCGGTTGTGTAGTTTCTGAGATAATGAAGTTTCGTGTTTTTCACATTTCGATACATTACAGACGAAGTTACAGTACGCTTACAGTAAAATTCAATAGGGTGTTATGAGGCAGCTATACATTTCATTTGACACTAATTTTGTGGAAATCGGGTCAGCCATCTTTGAGAAAAGTGGGTCCAAGTAGTCTTCGGAATATGTTCCTTTTCATAGCCTGTTTTCACATTTTTAAACATAACAGGCAAAGTAATAGTCCGATTGCAAAACGAATCAATAGAGTCTTATGGGGCAACTAGACCTTCCATTTGACCTTGATTTTATGAAAATCGGTTCAGCCATCTTTGAGAAACATGAGTGAGATTAAGCAGTCTTCAGAACACGTTTCTTTTCATAACTTTTGAACCACAAGTTCAATTTCATAAAATTCAAAAGTTAAGGATTTTTGAGGTAGCCCGTTCATTTGGAACCAATTTCGTTCAAATCGGTTGTGTAGTTTTCGAGATAATGATGTTTCGTGATTTTCACTTTTTGATACATAACCTCTAAACTAAAAATCCGATTACAATAAAATTCAATAGCGTCTTATGGGACAACAAGACCCTTCATTTGCAATTAATTTCATGAAAATCGGTCCAGCCATCTCTGAGATAAGTGAGTGAGAATAAAAATCTGCACATACACACACACACACACACATACAGAAAATGCTCAGCTCGTCGAGCTGAGTCGAGTGATATATGCCCGTCGGCCCTTTGGAGCACTTTTATACTTTCGGTTTTGCTAGTGATTGCTATACCTTTCTAGGAGAAAGGCAAAAATAGGATGTAGGTCAAACAGCGAATCGTTGAATTCATTGAGAAAGGATACTTTCACAAAATTTAAAAAAAAAATCAAATATCCTGCATTTTTTTCGAAATTGGTTCGTAGCGTACGAATCACATATTTCAGAGATAATACTCACTGTATTTTATTATAGATATGTAAGAGCTTTATTCAAAAATAATGAGTGGAGTTGAATTTTTGTCGATCCAGTTATTCAAAACCTGTCGAGCATCTTCAGCGTTCACTACTTCCAAGTTGGAATTTCCAACAGATCTTTTTGTGGTACACAATTCATCTTTTAAAAGTTTCTGTATTTTTAAAAAATAAGTGAATTGAAATCCCCGAAACTAAAAAACGTAGTTTAAAACCACAACTCTCCACAAAACTTCGTAATAATGTAAAATAATAAATAAATTTTGTGTTCACAAACGAGTGATCAGCTAGTGTCAAAATGTGTCGCGTTCATGAAGTGTTGCCAGATATTTTTCCTTGTGTGTTTCAAAAAGGCCAATGTAAACTTTTGCCCCGCACTACTCTGCTCGCTGCAAAGTGATAATATAAATAATAGAAAAAAATAAGACAACTTTTTGTTATTTTGTCACTATGCCCGAAATCGCTCACACTTATTCTTATGAAAGCACATAATATCCAAACAAACAAAAACAGAATCAGAAAAAGAGCCACAAACAGAAACAAACAGAACAAGAGCTAAACCATAACAGAAACAGTGGCAAAACAACAGTGGTAAAACAACAGTGGTAGAAAACAGCAGAGAGACAACAGAAAAAAACAAAAACAGAACAGAACCAGATCAAAGAGATCAAAAACAGATCCGAGATCGAAAGGAACAAAACAGAAATAGAACAGAAACAGACCAAAACAGAACAGAAACACAAACCGAAAAAGAAACAGAAACGGATCTGGTACAAAACAAAACAGAAACAGAACAGAATCAGAATCAGAACAGAAACAAAAAAAAAAAAACAGAAACAAAAACATAACAGACAAACAGAATTAGAACAGAAACAGACCAAACCAGAACAGAAAAATAAACGGAAAAAGGAACTGAAACAGTATAAAAACAAAAACAAACAAAAAAACAAAACAGAAACAAAACGAAAACTTACACTGAAACAGAAACAGAAACAGAAACAGAAACAGAAACAGAAACAGAAACAGAAACAGAAACAGAAACAGAAACAGAAACAGAAACAGAAACAGAAACAGAAACAGAAACAGAAACAGAAACAGAAACAGAAACAGAAACAGAAACAGAAACAGAAACAGAAACAGAAACAGAAACAGAAACAGAAAAAGAAACAGAAACAGAAACAGAAACAGAAACAGAAACAGAAACAGAAACAGAAACAGAAACAGAAACAGAAACAGAAACAGAAACAGAAACAGAAACAGAAACAGAAACAGAAACAGAAACAGAAACAGAAACAGAAACAGAAACAGAAACAGAAACAGAAACAGAAACAGAAACAGAGACAGAAACAGAAACAGAAACAGAAACAGAAACAGAAACAGAAACAGAAACAGAAACAGAAACAGAAACAGAAACAGAAACAGAAAAAGAAACAGAAACAGAAACAGAAACAGAAACAGAAACAGAAACAGAAACAGAAACAGAAACAGAAACAGAAACAGAAACAGAAACAGAAACAGAAACAGAAACAGAAACAGAAACAGAAACAGAAACAGAAACAGAAACAGAAACAGAAACAGAAACAGAAACAGAAACAGAAACAGAAACAGAAACAGAAACAGAAACAGAAACAGAAACAGAAACAGAAACAGAAACATAAACAGAAACAGAAACA
Source organism: Wyeomyia smithii (assembly GCF_029784165.1). Taxonomy (NCBI): domain Eukaryota; kingdom Metazoa; phylum Arthropoda; class Insecta; order Diptera; family Culicidae; genus Wyeomyia; species Wyeomyia smithii. The sequence continues at coordinate 162,471,654 of NC_073694.1, forward strand.
GAAACAGAAACAGAAACATAAACAGAAACAGAAACAGAACAGAAACAGAACAGAAACAGAACAGAAACAGAACAGAACAAAACAGAACAGAAACAGTACAGAAACAGAACAGAAACAGAACAGAAACAGAACAGAAACAGAACAGAAACAGAACAGAAACAGAACAGAAACAGAACAGAAACAGAACAGAAACAGAACAGAAACAGAACAGAAACAGAACAGAAACAGAACAAAAACAGAACAGAAACAGAACAGAAACAGAACAGAAACAGAACAGAAACAGAACAGAAACAGAACAGAAACAGAACAGAAACAGAACAGAAACAGAACAGAAACAGAACAGAAACAGAACAGAAACAGAACAAAAACAGAACAGAAACAGAACAGAAACAGAACAGAAACAGAACAGAAACAGAACAGAAACAGAACAGAAATAGAACAGAAACAGAACAGAAACAGAACAGAAACAGAACAGAAACAGAACAGAAACAGAACAGAAAAAAAACAAAACAGAAACAGTACAGAAACAGAACAGAAACAGAACAGAAACAGAAGAGAAACAGAACAGAAACAGAACAGCAACAGAACAGAAACAGAACAGAAACAGAACAGAAACAGAACAGAAACAGAACAGAAACAGAACAGAAACAGAACAGAAACAGAACAAAAACAGAACAGAAACAGAACAGAAACAGAACAGAAACAGAACAGAAACAGAACAGAAACAGAACAGAAACAGAACAGAAACAGAACAGAAACAGAACAGAAACAAAACAGAAACAGAACACAAATAGAACAGAAACAGAACGGAAACAGAACAGAAACAGAACAGAAACAGAATATAAACAGAACAGAAAGAAAACAAAGCAGAACAGAAACGAAGCAGATACAAAACAGAAACAGAACAGAAAAAAAAACAAAAACAGAACAAATTAAAAGAACAGAAACAGAACAAAATCAAAGTAGATATATAACAAAAATAGAAATAGAACAGAAATAGAACAAAAAAAAAACAAAATGAAAATGGAAATATATCATAGTAATGGAACAGAAACAGAACAGGAAAAGAACAATAACAGAACAGAAACTCAACAGTGACAAAACAGTGACAAAACAGAAAAGATCAGAAACATAAACATAAGTATAACAGGAACAGAACAGAAATAGAATCAGAAACAGAACGGAAACAGAACAGAAACAGAACAGAAACAGAACAGAAACAGAACAGAAACAGAACAGAAACAGAACAGAAACAGAACAGAAACAGAGCAGAAACAGAACAGAAACAGAACATAAACAGAAACAGAAACAGAAACTGAACAGAAACAGAACAGAAACAGAACAGAAACAGAAAAAAACAGAACAGAAACAGTACAGAAACAAAACAATAGCTGAACAGACACAAAACAAAAGCAGAACAAAATGAATGCAGATATATTACAGAAATAGATCAAAAAAGAACAAAACAGAAACAGAACTGAAAAATGCCAGAAACAAAGCTCATATATAACAGAAACTCTCAAAAAATTATTATTATATGAGCAAAATCGCGCTAAATGACCTGGATATACTCAAAACAAATTCGACCATTTTTGATTCGAACGAATTGATTTGATTCGAATTTGCTAGAAGAGCGTATGCAGTTTTGCATAGGTTTTATTTGAAGCATTGTAGGTCAGACTCTGTTGGCTGTATCGAAAAACTGTCTGAGAATGAGTTGAAGGAAATTGAAAATGCTTTGTAAAAAAATTTATTTACTGAAATAATTGAAAATTAAAACAATATTCTATTTTACAAAAAGAGTTTTTATTTATTTTAACACAACTTTCAATACAAATTCTAAGATGGAGAAACGTAATGATTTAATGGTATCATAGAAGGTAGTTTTAAAAATATTCAAATCTAGCTATTCCGCAAATTCACTACGCAAATTTCTATACTACGCTATAGACTTGGCGGAACAAAATCAAATTGACATTGCATATATGATTGCTTCGAGAAAAGTTTGCGAAAACACTATGGAGTAATACTAAATACTAAGAGCTATTTTTTTTTCATATTTGTTTGTATCTTGAACTTACACTACATCGATGCTTTATTTTGTAATGAACATTCAATAAATTTTAATTGCATCTAACAAAAAAACTGACTTCTAGTATTTCGGTTTTTTTGACAGTTATGAAATCGAAACAGCACTGCATTATATCGATTATTTGCATTATATTAAATACCCAAAATTCCCAACTTAAAGAATTATCATTTTCATCTTTAGTAAAATGCGAGAAACAAATATAGAAATCCACTTCCAGTGAAGCGCGTGACAAATGGCTTTAAAATGATGACAAAGTTAAAATGGATACTTGCGTGCTTTGCACTTCCCATTCACTGCCTATTGAGCAGAATCCTTAACGAGCTATCTAGAAATTTTCCGATCTCTTCTGCCCCAGTTGGGAAGTCAAATTAGTCTCGCTACAGGATCCTTTGCCAAAATGGCCTCTTTACGTGCGCGGGCTGGGGGAATCAACAGCGAATGGTGGTGGTGGTGGTGGTGGTGGTGGCGGGTTTGCGTTAAGCCAGCAGGCAAATTGAGACAATTTCCTGGCAAACTACCTCCACCGGATTCTCGCTGTTCTTCCTCGCGTTTAAACAGATTCGGAAGAAATACTCGCGGCAAGAAAACGCTACTCCGTTCAATCGTGCCTTTCCCTTTTTCACTAGCAGGATGGAAGTTCAAAGTAAAAACCAAGACATTTATCTTTTCGCTCCAGCACAATTCATCGCATCGCTGCTCACGACGTTTTTTTGCCTTCATCCGCTCTTTCCGACCAATACGCGATACCGGCGTTTAACCCTCCTTCTAGGGTGTAGCCGAAAACTAAACTACAGTCGCCAAAATCCCTCAGCTCCTGTAAGCCCGGATCCGTCGCCAGATATTTCCTCTTACATGGCATCTCTTTGTAGGAGCTTATTAAATTCCATTAAGTAATTTGGGCTTTCACCATTTATCATTCAACCGCAATATGGTTCACTTCCAACTTTACAACGGGTGAAAGCCGCCATCGGGTCGAGTATTTATTTTGCCAAGGGTTGGTGGGCTATAATGAAAACCGTTGCTTATGTTTAATCTGCAGGATTTAAATGTTTACTGTTGCTGCTTTGAAAAATTTGTCTGCAATTTATAAAGTTAGAATGCCTTTAAAGTTGAGTTTTTCAAGTCAAAAAATTTCAATCTTTGTGAACTCGACTGCGACACACACACACAAAAAGTATATCATTTGCAGCTACTGAAATCGTCAATCGATCGATCAGTTGTCAAATAACTGGTTTGCATGTCGAGGAAACGTTTTTCTGCCGGCTCACCTGCACGGACCGTTTCCGTTGAACGTGATTTATGCTCTTCACTGCTGTTGTAGTGTTTGTCCACCTGGACGGTCTGCACTGTAGCAGCCTAACAGGCCGACAGAGTGACTGCGAGAAAATAGGATAGCTTGCCTCGCAAAAGTGTATTTTTACGGCACCGTTCGGGATGTTCACATGATACGGATGACATCGTCAATTTATTTTTTTTTTGTCTGCACCATGTCTCTCCGAGGGATAATCAACTGGAATATAAATCAAAACCAAGGGTCGCAGGAAATCCCCTCGAGATGATCGGTAATGTTTGGCCAGTTGCTCTCCGAGGGGGCGTCTTTCTTAATAAATCTGGCAAGGTTATTTTTTTGCTTCGGAGGAAAAACAACCCCTCGCAGGAGTAAATTTAAAATAGTTATATTCTCATGACAAATCTATTCAGATCTGTATTGTGAAAAAAGATCAACACGACGCCATTTATCACACTCGTAGAATGACGCATGAAATTTATCGAAGCTGGACTGTAACCTCCCACACAGGAAAAGCATCCGATGAATGTCGAATGGTGCAGGTAAGTGGTATTGTACGTATTCACCCACAGGCGGGAATTTTCATTGCGGCAAGGTTTAACATTCTCCAAGGATTAAAATGTCACTCGTCCCAGGATAGAAAATAACGATGCATTTTTTTGCCGGATAAAAATTTTAATTAATATTTTTGCCACTTCTTTCATTACGGCGAGTGGGCATCTGTTTTGAGGAATGAAAGAGATTTTTGTATGTACCGCAAATTACTCTTTATTTATACTAGCACATTTTCAACATAACCGAAACATTCCGGTTTTGATAAAATATAGAGTTGAAATACAAACACCTGCCGTGAATCGACATGAACAACTGGTATCATAAAATGACCACTTTATCAAAAAGAAACAACTGGGCAAAGTTTCAGTGAAATTGGAAATGATCGATCAGCATCGATTTGCGGAGTAGCGTGGACTTTTCTATTTCATGTTTCGTTTCATATGAGAATTTCTCCTCGTAAATGGTTCGTCCCATTTACTTATTCTGAATTATATTTTTTTTGTCTATGATCAATCATTTGGTTGTTAGATTTTAAATTCAATTTTCTTTATTTTCTTTTGGCCTGTTCCCAATGTTACCACATTTTCTCTAATTTCTTAATTTCCTTAAGAAATTTTGTGTTTTCAATATCATATTTGCCATGCTCCTTTTGAATTTATATTTTGTATGATATTTTATCAAACTCTCATCTTGTTTTCTTTTTGTCCAAATATTCCCTTTCGCTTTTCCATTAGCTTTTTGTACTTTTCACATTCACTTTTCGCATGCGTTTTTCATTCACTTCTCGGATTTTCCTCTTAAATTCTCTAGTTCAAATCCATTCTTCCAAGTAACCGTTTCTTCATCTCACTTTTTCATTGATTTTTTCAATTTAGGAGCCGCCTGTGTATTGAGAAGAAATACTCGAAAAGTGTAGGATGAAATACAAACATAGGTATATACAATTGTTCGCTATCCATTTCTCTGCCAGCGCATGTTTTCAAATCCTAAAACCGATTTAGCAAACTTAAACAATAATCAATTGAAATTCCCAATCGAGGGACACTATTCCAATCACCCAAAATCTATTTTAAGCGGTTTACATCTGTTTTGCAGGAGATTTTCTTCAGCACTCGAATTCTGAATAGCTTTCAATTCGAATGATATTCATTTAAAGATTTTTCTGTGTTAAACGGTATTTTATGTATTCGCGAGGCAGTATGTCATCAGAGTTTTCGTTCTAGTCGTTGAATTTGTCGATATTGATCAAAATTCAAGAGTTTGAAGCCCGTTTTCCAGTTGTTTTTTTTTCTTATTCTGTCTTTATTCTATTTTCAATCCCAATTCAATTTCCTTTGTATCTTATTTCTTGAGAAATGAAGTAAGCTACACCCATTATACAAATTTCCAACGATGTTAAGTCATCAAGCAAAAAAAGTGAAATCATAGCAAGAGCTGGCCATGGGATATAGACTATCAACAACGGCATGCCGTTTGGAATCGATAGCATCGTTCAGTCAATACTAATGATTGCAAACAGATTATTAGAAATTTAAGCAGCCTGCAATCTAGCAAACAAAGTCAGAAACGAACTTTTGCGGCAAATATAACTGCTCTGTGAGAACCCACTGAATGTTGTCTGAAAAGTATAACAAGATGATAGGGCTGCTGCTACACCTACAAAATCAAACCAAGAAAAGGAATTAAAATTTAAGTATATTTGGCCCGCAGGCTACAAGATGCCTACGAAAAAAAGGTCGAAGAAAAGTGTTGGTACATAACTCCGATATATCAGCGCTAACCAAGTGCCCCGCAGACACAGTGAGAACAAATGAGCTAAATACTTAGATAAACTAAAGACCAGAATTTTTCAGTTCCAAGCAGTTGAAAAACATCTTTCCAAGATGCTTTCAACTCATTAGGTAGGGAGAGATGCAGCGCCACAAGGCGCTGCAACCCGAGCTGCCGTTTTAAGTCGGCCGTTGAATTTCAGCAGTATAAACAGTAATAAGTAGGTAAGGTATGGAATAGGCTTAGTAAGGAGTTGACGCCGGTGCCATTGTCGTGTGCCGGTGTTGATTTGATTTTTATCTTCTATCTATACCTATAAAAAAGCTGTCCGGTCTGTCTGTCTGTCTGTCTGTCTGATCCATATAGGCTCAGAAACTACTGAACCGATCGACGTGAAAATTTTTATGTAGGGGTTTTAGAGGCCGAGAAAGGTTTCTATGATGGTTTGAGACCCCTCCCTCTTCTGGAAGGGAGGGCCCCCATACAAATGAAACACAAACTTCTGCACCTCTCAAAACTAACCAAGTTTGACATGTGGATGTTTTTAGGAGTAACAAATATGCCCATATTGGTTCGACACCCCTCTCTCTTCTGGAAGGGAGGGGTTCCATACAAATGAAACACAAATTTCTGCACATCTCGAGAGCTAACCAAGTAAATAGAACCAAATTTGGTAGGTGGATGTTTTTAGGGGTAATAAATATATCCATAATAGTTTTACACCCCTCCCTTTTCTACAAGGGAGGGGTCATATACAAAAGAAACACGAATTTCGCACAGCTCGAGAACCAATCAACCAAATTTGGTATGTGAATGTTTTTAGAGGTAACAAATATGTCCATAAGGGTTCGACTCCCCTCCCTCTTCTGTGAGGGAGGGGTTTCAAACAAATGAAAGTCAAATTTCTGCTTATCTTGAGAACTAATCAACTAAATGAAACCAAATTCGGCAGGTGAATGTTTTTAGGAGTAACAAATATATCTATAAAGGTTTGACACCCCTCCCTCTTCTATAAGGGAGGAGTCCCATACAAGTTGAAACTCAAATTTCGCACAGCTCGAGAACCAATCAAGCAAATATAACCAAATTTGTCAAGTGAATGGTTTAGGTGTAAAAAACATGTCAATAATGTTTCGACACCCCTCCTTCTTCTGGTATGTCTCCAAACACCATTTCAAAATCCAAGAACGCAACTCCCGGTTTCAGAAAAACAGCGGCAAACGACCAAATACCCCCCAACATGCGAATTTCCGGAATTGTATGCTGCACTGAAACCACAAATCGACCTATCGACCTCAGACAATATTTTGAATTGTAAGATGGCGACTTCCGGTGTCTGGAAAACAGCCGAAAATGACCAAATATCACCCAACATAGACTGTTCCGAAAATTATAAACACACCTTCTTCCTTGAATAAAACAAAAAATACAGGATTTTTCGGGTCATTTTATTCTGAAATATAGATAATAAGTGTTTTCTTTCCAGTTTCAATTCTAGTTGGGATTGTTTTTCGTAGGATACGCGAGTTCTCTAACTTTTCTCTTAACACTACTCATAAGCTTTTGCACAGTGTGTTCTCCGACAATTTTTACCACTTTAAGCCAATCTTTTTTAAACTTTTCAACATTGTCCGCTGGTTTGACATATTTCCACAGCTTTGCCTTGGTCAAAGCCCAAAAAGTGTCAATAGGGCGAATTTGAGGGCAGTTTGGAGGATTCATCTCCTTTGGGACACATGTGACATTATTTGTTTTATACCACCCTAGTGCATCCTTAGAGTAATGGCAGGAAGCAAGATCGGGCCAAAAGATTGGAGGACTGTAATGCTGCTTAACCATGGGTAACAACCTTTTCTGCAAACACTCTTTCACGTAAATTTTACAATTCATTGTGTCATTCGTAATGAATGGACGAGATATTTTCCCACATTCACAAATGGCCTACCAAACCATTACCTTCTTGCCAAATTTTTCGGTGTAAATGGCTTTCACTGGTCCAGGGACATCCTTTCCCTTCGGTGATGTATAAAAACCGGTCCTGGCAAAGACTTATAGTCCAGTTTTATGTAGGTTTCGTCATCCATGATAACACACCCCATTTTTTTGGTCAGAAGTTTGTCATAAAGCTTCCGAGCTCACGGTTTCACAGATTTAGTTTGTTTTGGATTTCGTTTTTGCTGCTTCTGCTTCCGACGGGTCTGCAGACCCATTCTTCCCTTGGCACGCATAACGTTACTCGCCGAGGTTCCAAGCTTTCTCGCCACTTCTCGTGCTGATACTGAAGGATGCCGCTTGTAGTATTCCTTAACCTTTTTGTCCATTGTGGGATCAACGGAGCTGGGTTTTCTACCACGTCTTGGGGCATCAGTAAATGTGCACTCTTCACAATACTTCCGCAATGCGGTTTGAACTGCTCCGACACTTATACCTTCTTCTCTGGCTAATTTTCTTATAGAATGACCACTCACGGTGCCCCATTTGTGCACAATTCGCTTTCTTTGCTCGGGAGAAAGGCCACGCAATTTCAAAATTTTGCACTAAATGTTAGAAAAAATGACAGCATCTGTTTCTTTTGGATGTAAACAGCTGGACGCAGCCAACGTTTGGTTGAATACTGCACGTTATTTCAAATGACGGTTGATCGTAAGTGTATTTATAATTATCGGAAAGGTCTATATGAGCGTGTTACGTAATATGTGAAATTTGCTTTTTCGACCAGTTGCGCGAATACCGTCTGCATGCTACCAACGCTGTTACCATGCACGACGTTGACACAAACACAGTTTCAGCTAATTTAGCTATAAAAAGGCAAGCGCAAATATACGAGAACTGTCAGTACCGCAAAATCAGTGTTGTTGTTCCACCTTAGTTCAAAGTGAAGTGAATAAAGCAAATAAGGTTAAAAGTGACGGAGTTAGTGTCGTTAAGCTTTTTTGAACGAAACAGAGCGTTTTTTTTAACCAGATTGACACTCAGAGGCCAGAAATTGTTTCCAAATACCATTTTGAAATCCAAGATGGTGACTTCCGATTTCTGAAAAACAACTGCAAATGATCAAATACCACCCAATATGGATATTTCTGTAATTGTTATGACGCACTGAAGCCACAAATCGACCTCAGACAACATTTTAAATTGTAAGATGGCGACTTCCGGTGTCTGGAAAACAGCCGAAAATGACCAAATACCACCCAATATGAGCGTTTCTTCAACCAGATTGACGCACGGAGGCCAAAAATTGTTCCCAAATGCCATTTCAAAATCCAAGATGACGACTTCTGGTTTCCGAAAAACAGCGGCAAATGACCAGATACCACCCAGTATGGATATTTCCCGAATTGTTATAATGCACTGAAGCCACAAATCGACCCATCAACTTCAGACAACATTTTGAATTGTAAGATGGCGACTTCCGGTGTCTTGAAAACAGCCAAAAATAACCAAATATCACCCTATATGGGTATTTCCGGGATTGTTATGATGCACTGAAGCCACAAATCGACCTCAGACAACATTTTGAATTGTAAGATGGCGACTTCCGGTGTCTTGAAAACAGCCAAAAATGACAAAATATCACCCAATAAGAGTGTTTCTTTAACCAGAATGACGCTCAGGGGTCAAAAATTGTCTCCAAATGCCATTTTAAAATCCAAGATGGCGACTTACAGTTTCCACATGACCACTTTTAGTTTCTGGAAAACAACGAAAATAACTGAAATGCATTCAATATATTTCCGGAATAGAGGTGATGTACAAAAGCCAAAAGTCGAGGATGTTGTCATATTCTGATAAAACCAATCATTTCAAACGATATAAACAAATCGCAAGGAATCAATGAATTTGAAATGTTTAAAATTATTAAATTATATACTCAAAAAGGCGGGACGACATTTCATTAAAAAAAAGTCAGGATGTACTGATTTTTTATTCTGTGTAGAATAACATCATTCTGGATGTAGTTTACGTAATAAATTCAACCGATGCGCAATGTTACATTTTGCTGCTTTCGTGCGAATAATTGAATAGTGATACAAATGTTTATTATAACCGTATAATATGTTCGGAGAAGTTTCAAAATATTTGAAAACGCATCTTTTGATGTTGAAAGCTGGGTGATCAATCCTCCTAAAAGTGAGATAGAATATTTACTTTTTCATTAGATAAAGATAGACGCTTGGTGTCTTAGGCAAAGTATTAGGTGATCTCAGAACAAGAAACTTTACCGAAGACATCATGTTTCTATCTCTTACATATTGCAAGCAACATAAAGTTTTCTATGAGAAGGCATTAAAAATCGTTATTTACATTTTAGGATTTTTCTGGTTGCAATATGTGAGAGATATCAGCATGTTGTCTTCGGCAAAGTTTAGTGTTGTGAGAACATCTAATATTTTGCTGATGGTACTGCGCCACCGTAAAACGGGGCGAATAAAAAACAGTCTGCGATATATCTTGCAGTGTACAAAAAATACTATAATGTCTAGAATGAATATGAAAGTTTTAAAACATGGGTCTTGCCTCCCTTTATCAAGGGTGTAACGTCCGTTTTGATACAATAAGTAATTCATTGTTTTATTGAAAAAAAATGTTGCATGTTTTTATTCACCCCGCAAGGGGGCGAATAAAAACACTCGCCAATAAAATACGTTTTCCTTGTTCTGATAGAAAGTTTTAGTTTTAATTTGGAGAAAACTGAACAAATGCATCATATTTATTAAAATTAGAGGCAAGAAAACTATATAAAATATTAAAATAGTGGAAATGCTCGGTATATTACTTCATGTTTGTTATCTTATGAATGAATATGTTCTATTAGAGTCCTTATTAGGAACAGAAGTACTCAGGGCCGGGGTAAGCATTTCCACCGGTCTGCATCTTCCGGTGTTTCATCTAGGCCACGACATCCGGGAACATTTTGTCTTGGTGGAACTGAAATTTTGATCCATATCTCTCGGGTCAGTCCATGTCGAGCATCATGTAAGCAGATAAATCAGACTCTCATCACGTTTTTGGCAAATAGCGTGGTTGTCTACTGGATTGAAGTCTAAAGGTAACATCCGATTTATCACAGAGTAGTTGATTCTATATTTCGTAACCGCTTGCCAAGGAAACAGTTTGTTTTTGCGTAAAATCTCAACAGCATCAGGCGAAGCGAATACGTTTTTGGACTTTTTTGTTGGTAAGTCCTGACCATGATGGGCTGAAAATGCACAAAACGTGTTCAAGACATCATGTTACATATAAAACATTATAGCATATCACAAATCGACATGTTTTGGTACAAAAAATATCCGCTACGGCGTTGTTTCTATTCGCCCCGTAATTTGCGAACTTCGAGTTTTCCATGAAACATAGGTAACGTGGTAATGAATACCTTACGGCAATCCTTTAATTCACCGTAAAAACTTGAAATGCTTAACTACCGACCCAGTATATCACACGAACAAGTTCTAAGCGAAGCAGAATGGCTTCCACAGACAAAGTTTTGAAGTAGAATACTTCTCTCAGGAAGTTCGGCTACATAGGGATGTGAAATGAAAATCTAAAACCGAAAAAAGTTAGAAATATGTCCAATTTCAAATGCTAATAAATCGGTTAGTATTCGATGGATTTCCTTCGTTCTTGCAGCAATAGATTGGAAAATCTTTTAAGATTCTTCCCAAAATAAGATAATTGTGATTTTATTATTCACACTATTGTACTATTGAAAATAGTCAAGCATTGTCAAAACGAAAAATTCGACCTCTGGTTGGTCGTTATATGCTTGCTTCCCAAGCACGGTCGACAGGATCATATACCTTGCAATTGAAAACATGCTATTTGGCCTATATAAGAGCCTGTTTCAGCCGGAGCCGCTCATAATAGTTCTAGACAGCGACAACAGCAGTCGTCCTTCCTTAGCAGCAGCACTAGCCCTGTGGTTGGTCACCACGTCTCAGGAGCAGCGCGGTTCTTCTCAGCGGGTGTCGTCAGACTGCCATAATCCCCCCCGTGTTGGGGCAGCATGATGATTGCCATCAGGACATCCAATTTCGGAAATCAAAATGCCTTTTTCAAGGCAAATAAACAAGTCATTGAAAGTTAATAATTTTTGTCAACGCAAGCAAGCATTCTGTGTTGCATCCTAACAATTTAAATTTGTCGCACTCGTCTAATTTACTGAATGTGAAATAGCTTCCACAGTGCATGTTGTCCGTGTATCTTAGTTCCCCCAATGTTAGGGCAGCTCAAAGGTTGTAATTAGCAACCGATTTTGAACCGCAAAATGCTTTTTGAAGTAGAATACTTCTCTCAGGAAGTTCAGCTACATAGGGATGTGAAATGAAAATCTAAAACCGAAAAATGTGAAAAATATGTCCAATTTCAAATGCTAATAAATCGGTTAGTTTTCGATGGATTTCCTTCGTTCTTGCAGCAATAGATTGGAAAATCTTCTAAGATTCTTTTCAAATGAAGATAATTGTAATTTGATTATTCAAACTATTGTACTATTGACAATAGTAAAGCCTTGTCAAAACGAAGAATTCTACCTCTGATTGCACGGTCGACAGAATCATAGACCTTGCAATTTAAAATATGCTATTTGGCTTATATAAGAGCCTGTTTCAGCCGAAGCTGCTCATAATAGCTCTAGACAGCGACAACAGTAGTCCTCCCTTAGCAGCAGCAGTAGCAGTGCAGTGGATATCAGCGATAGCGGATAGCGGCCACAGCTGTGGCATAGCAATGGGTAGCGCACTAGTTGCAGCGGATCTCAGCATCGATAGCAGCTGGGCCAGCTGATGCAGGGACAGCGGATACCAATGGCAGCGTATAGCGGCCACAACTGTGGCATGGCTACGGATGGTGTAGCAGTTGCAGCGGGTATCAGCATCGATAGCAGCTGATGCAGTGAGACACTTTAGTGAAATGCAGTCTCTGTGCGATAGCGGGCACTAGTAAATGTATTCAATGAAAAGTTGACTCGTTTTGACAACACATGAGCCGTCTAGTTTTGAGTGTTAAATCAGTTGTTTATTTTATCACAAGGAATACTTTATTCGCACTGTCAGTGATAACGGTGACCGGTATCTTATCCGATATTCCGATATAAATTAATTTTTCGCGTAACCAAAATTTAAAAATTGTCAAGCCCCAATCATGACAAGCAACTTGCTATAATATTGAAAATGATCAATCCTTGTTGAAGCGCAAAATTCGATTGATCTGATTAGTCAACGTTTATTTACTAGAAATAATGACTGACAGGCAAGCAGCCGGGTTATCTTTCTTGTAAAAGTATTCTACTTCAACCTTGCGGTCGTGGCTTTGCACACAACCCTCCTGTGATTTTTTGGTATTCGGAAACGTTTAGAATTCGAGCCTCCATTTTGCAATTTTTTAAGCAAACCGACAGTAGTGCTGCTAGCCCATAAATGGGTTTGCAGGACTTGTTTACTATTGAACTATCCAAGAAAATTATTTTTCCATGGTTTTTAAATGTAATCAAAGACTTAAAATCGCATTTTCCAAGCTCGGAAGTTTTGTTTCTATTCACCCCACTGTTTCTATTCGCCCCGTTTGACGGTACAAAAAAGCAAGTTATTCATTTTACCAATTCAAACAAAAACATGAACGAGTAAAAAACTTAATTGTAATTTATTTGCAACTTTACATCGATTTTTTTAGATTTTTTATTTTTTTAGTTTTGTTCAGAAAAGTTTTAGGCAACTGAATTATCTATCTAAAAAATTTTTAAAAAAAAAAGTGATGATCGATTTTTTATAGTCACTTTTTGTTTTTGAATTTTTTTCTTCAGTACAGGATCTCAAATTGAATTTTTTTAAATATTTTTTATAGAAGCTCAGACAGTCTTCTCAAAATCATCCCTTGACAACTTTTCTCTATCTTTTGTCGTTATTCAGATATATCGATTTATAAAAACACAACTGCAGATTTTTTCATACGTTTGTACAGATAAATTTTCCAAAAAAAAATTAAAACCACCGATTTTACGTATTTAGTTATTGATTAAACATTTTCAATAAAAAAAATAAATTTTAAAAAATTTCCCGATTTTATCACTTTCCCTATTTTATCACGCCAAAAATTATCAGTTTTTGGATACATTTCCCGACTTTTATTCACCACAATTATTTCTGAACTCTTGCCCGCTTTTCTTTACGTTTGCTAGCTGCTTTTCATCTTCTATTCATAAATTTTTGAACGGTGTTTTTTTAATTTTTGCCTTGTTATCTTTGTAGTTGTACACATTTTCCGTTTTCCATCGCCCATTTCCAGATCCTGCTTATGTACTTTTTTCGACATTTCCTTTTTTTCTCATGTACATGTATGTTAGGCTGAAAGACGCATGCCTTTATCTGTATGCCTATTTTTTCGCCATTCATGCATGATACTCTTTGCACAATGAAGATTTCATTAGGAATCTCTTTTTTTGTGTCACAACATGAAAAATAATGGCCAGAAGCAAATTGAATTTAGCTGCAAGATTTTATATGAGTGAAAGAGATAAAGCAATTTAACATGCTTGTTTCATCCCTTTTTATCAGATCTTAAGAAAAGAATAGAGAAATAGATACACAAATAAAAATTAAAATGATAAATCATAATTCACCCAATTACTTTATAGTTGGTCAGTAAAAAGAGTAAACTGAAAACTGAAAAACCAGCGGCCAAACTTTTCTCCTTCATGCAATGCGTAAGCTCAAACTGTACAGAGTAGAAAGTGTAAATTAAACTAAAACTTTCGTGAAAATCTGTCTGGCCAATTTCTCCCTTCTCTAGTGCGGAGAGCGTCGCCGCCGCCTGGTGTGAAAAGAGTGTAATTAGTTTTTTATCTCCGCAGGGCACTTTCCCGAATCGTTCCGATTTTTCCGCATTCTTTCCCGCACCAGCGGCAACTGCTGCAACAACCGGAGATTTCTGATGATGCGAGCTGGCAGATGATAATCTCGAGTGTCGCTATTCATCTCGAACTTCTCCTTCTTCTACTTTGCCACTGGTCGGAAAGCAGCCCGCGGGATGCTGGCAAACATTTCTTTGCTGCATTCTTTTTTTTTGAAGTAGAATACTTCTCTCAGGAAGTTCGGCTACATAGGGATGTGAAATGAAAATCTAAAACCGAAAAAAGTGAAAAATATGTCCAATTTCAAATGCTAATAAACCGATTAGTATTCGATGGATTTCCTTCATTCTTGCAGCAATAGATTGGAAAATCTTCTAAGATTCTTCCCAAAATAAGATAATTGTAATTTTATTATTCACACTATTGTACTATTGAAAATAGTCAAGCCTTGTCAAAACGAAAATTTCGACCCCTGATTGGTCGTTATATGCTTGCTTCCCAAGCACGGTCGACAGAATCATATACCTTGCAATTGAAAACATGCTATTTGGCCTATATAAGAGCCTGTTTCAGCCGGAGCCGCTCATAATAGTTCTGAACAGCGACGACAGCAGTCCTCCCTTAGCAGCAGCGGGAGCGAGCAGTGGGTACCATCGATAGCGGAAAGCGGCCACAACTGTGGCATGGCTGTGGATAGGCGCAGCAGTTCCAGCGGATCTCACCATCGATAGCAGCAGGGCCAGCAGATGCAGTTACAGTGGATACCAATGGCGGCCACAACTGTGGCATGGCTACGGATAGTGTTGCAGTTGCTCAGCAGTTAGGCCAGCGTATAGCGGCCACAACTGTGGCATGGCTATGCGCATAGCGTAGCATCAGACAGCGACAGCAGCAGTCGTCCTTCCTCAGCAGCAGCACTAGCCCTGTGGTTGGTCACCACGTCTCAGGAGCAGCGCGGTTTTTCTCAGCGTGTGTCGCCAGACAGCCATTATTCCCCCCGTGTTGGGGCAGTATGATGTTTGCCATCAGGAAATCCAGTTTCGGAAATCAAAATGCCTTTTTGAAGGCAAATAAACAAGTCATTGAAAGTTAATAATTTTTATCAACGCAAGCAAGCATTCTGTGTTGCATCCTAGCAATTTAAATTTGTCGCACCCGTCTAATTTACTGAATGTGAAATAGCTTCCACAGTGCATGTTGTCCGTGTATCTTATTTCCCCCAATGTTAGGGCAGCTCAAAGGTTGTAATTAGCAACCGATTTTGAACCACACCATGCTTTTTTCAAGGCAAATAAAAAATAATTGAAGGTTAATAATTTTTTGGCATCAACACAAGCAGACATTCTATGCGGGATGCAATCAAATTCTGTTGTAGTTGTCTAATTTTTACTTTCACTTTATTTAGTAAACCCCCCACTGTAGGGGCAGCGCAAAGGCTGCGATCAGCATAACCGACATTGAATAATAAATTTCCCTGTTAGTACGCATTCACAAAAGCAGTTAGTCCGACTATGCAGAGCTAATATGAAGTCGATTCAATCAATCAGCATAAACAGAATTTCGTCGTCTCCCAGCTGCCAAGTTGCAACATGATGCAACACGCAACAGCGAGCAAACGAAATCGCTTGATGTTACAAACCGCAATAAGATACGGGTTAAAACCGTTGCGTGTGTGAGAGCACCATCGGTGTTTATTCGCTGGATACACTATCTACTGTCTACTGAACGCAATAATCTGCTTACATGCGACACGGGGACGGGAACATTTTCTTCAACGAAGCTGCGCAACACGACACAAAACATGTTATTTTGTTGCTTCAATGAGAGTGCTATCGGTCCGGCTCGACAAGAAATCATTTTTGTGCATCCGTGCTACGAAACTGAGGAAAAACTTTAGAAACTGAAAAAAGAGGTGGAGCTTATCAAATGATCGCTATATCATTCCACCACGTACGTGAAATAATTCATTCCTATTTTCATCCCTATATAAGAGCCTGTTTTAGTCCAAGCCGCTCATCATTGATCATTCTCTGCTAGCGTGTTGAGCAGTACAGTTGTTTATTTTCGCTCCGTTCACTTTGTACGTTCGTTCGTAAGTTTTTATTTTCGCGTTGGAAACCGACGCTACGGTGAACCCTGACATGGGTAAATCGAAAACCGGTTCTAGTACGGGTAAACGGCCTCGACCTGGAAATGCCCCCGATTCGGCGGCTAAGAAGCTTTTGGCCAACAACAGATTTGCTGTCTTGGAAAACTCCACGGACCCCGAAATAGTGAAAATAGTAGGAGGGTGGTATTCAAGACACGACCGCATGACGTTGACTACCGTATTCTTAAATTCCATTAAAACAAATAGTAGAGGGAATTGCAACTCCAGTATTTGTTGCAATTTTATCTAACAGTGTATTTCTGAATGCTGAGACGTTAAAACGTTATAAATTATAATATATACTAGAAGAATGGATCTCTCTTATTTAATCGCTGTCATTTCATACATATTCGAATCAAACCTTTGTTCGTAACTGCACTACCAAGACAATCATTTAATTTAGCGCATTGGGTAAAATTTTCCTATCTAAGCAAAAAGCAAACTCAACGGAACTATCTGAAATTGGAGACCAGAACGATTCAAGCAAAAATTTTAAATTTAAAAATTGTTTGACATTAAATAGATAAAGCTCATGCTAGGTTAGGTCCAGCCCAGCATATAACTTCATGTATTTAAAATAGTAGGAGGGTGGTATTAAAGACCCGACCGCATGACGTAGGACTCTATATTTTTCATCTAACAGTGCTTTCTCATTTGCTGACATTAGAGCGCTTTGAACAATAATTAATAAATAATATAAATGACATATATGGATGAAACCTTATTTATATTGGCATTCCCGCTTCCCAGGTATTCGAATTAGACAAGCATTTGTTCGTAGTTTGAAATGACAAGACAAACATTAGAATTAAGAAATTCGATGTATTCCGAGAATTGCGCTTATAGATCATCTTCATGTGTCGAGACATTGGGAAGATTCTCAATATATTCGTTTTAGCACTAGACGAAACTGCTAGAAAATTACTATAGCTGTAAGCCTTTATTACAAAAATCCGTATTGTCCGTATGTCACTGGTGCGGTTTTGGAATCAAAATGATGGGGTGAAATGTTCGAACGGTACGTTTTATACCAAGGCTTCGTCAGATAATTAGAAAGAAGGAGGAGCTAAGTAGATGATGGAATGGTAAGGAAAAATTTTTCTTGAAAGCTGCGCCGGCCGCTGTCGTAATATTAACAACAGCACAAACATGCATTTATGCAAGGTTTTTTCCGTTAGCAACAGCATTTTCACTACACTTTTCACTTTTTATTCGCTTTCACTATTTAATTCTATCACTTTTCACTTGCAAATACGTATTTCGGCACTGGCATAGTGCCTTCGTCAGTGCTTATTTGGACAGTGGAGAAAATAGCGAAACCCCAAGAATTTTATACCTAATTTGGTAAACGACTGGGGCAAATTTTAACTCAGAAAACGTAAACAACTTGAGTTAGGTAGAGAAATGTGCGGCCTGGTGATCCATGCCTTGTCGGGGAGTTTTCGGTAAAAATTTAAAAAGCCAAGAGAAATGATTACCCTGATCTCTGTTAAGGAGGGTAGCTGGGTTTTGTTTGAAAATTTCCAAACTTTCTGCGACATCTAATTTCCAAGGGGATGTTACTGATCGAACTAGACTAATGTTGTCGGTAGTCATAGCGTGATCTTCATGAAATATATGTTCGGCTATTTTGGATCTGAAATGGTGAGTTATTCCTTTTTCTGAGTCTTTCTTAGCCTTTACAAGTTCTGAAGTATGTTCCTTAAGCCGGATGTCTAAATTTCTTTTTGTTTGGCCAATGTAAACTTTATCACAATGTGGACATGCAACTTTATAAACACCCGCCCTATGTAATTTGTCAATAGTGTCTTTAGTAGACCCCAACTTTGTTTTCATTTGATTATTTCTACTACTGTAGATAATATCGATACCAAATTTTCTAAATTTTCTACGAAGTTGACGAGTGAAACTGACGTCATATTCAACCACTACTCTTTTCCGATCTTCTGTTAGCGGAGTGAGTGTTGTGTGAGATTTCCTGTTTTGGATTCGTTTCTTATTGTCATAAATGACTTGTATGGTTCTTCTGTTATATCCATTCTGCTCACCAATAACAAAAATATATTCCATTTCGTTTTTCTTACCTTCATCTTCGTGAAAAGTGAAAAGTGATAGAATTAGTGAAAAGTGAAAAGTGATAGAATTAAATAGTGAAAGCGAATAAAAAGTGAAAAGTGTAGTGAAAATTTTTCTATCAAGACGCTCGAACATAAGTGAATAAAACAGCATTTTGTAAAACAGAAAATTCAATTAACCGCTTCTATTATAAAACTTCGAGGCACCAGAAGGTGCCATTTGCCGATTATTCTCGTTTACTGGTTATTCCGTCCAGAATTCCAGTCATTTTAGTATATTGCAGTAGCCATGTATTACTTACAGCCACCAGCATTACGGGTGAAACCGGCACGAGATGACCGGTACTCTTTTGTTATTCCTCTTTTCAGCTGCTATCACCTAGCGTCCGCATGTCACTGGTGCGGTTTTGGAATTAAAATGATGGGGAGCCGGCCGCTGTCGTAAAATTAACACCAACAAAAAGATGCATATTTGCAAGGTTTTTTCCGCTAGCAGCAGCATAAACATCGGAAACAGAAAGTGACAACAACAATAACAACAAAGTCAGATCGATTGTATCCGTTAGTGTCGACTGTGCTTGGGAAGAGAGGTAGTGATTGGCTGCGCGGTATGATTTAGACAATCGATATTGATTACCAATTTTTCAATAGTGTATCTCAAAAAATAGTTTGTTTTTGTTACATAAATTTAACCGTAAAAGAATTTCTGATCGATTGATGCCAAAACCTCGAAAACCTGATTATAGATGACTGCAAAATAAGCGCTCAAAACCTGACCACTTTTCCCTGGTTTTCCCTGGTTGAATTACTAGATTTTCAAATTCAGGGGCCTAACTTCGATATAGACGTTAGTCAACGTCAAAAGAGAAAATTCCACCCTTCTATGTGAAAGGATTTCCAGAAGGTCTTCGTGAAGCAATTGTCTTTTACATCGAGAAAGGACTGAAATGCACTATCCGTATGTGCTCTGACGGCTACAAACTGATGGTTCCGTCATTGAATCACTACAAGGCGGTGCAAGTAATACTGCAGCAGCGTAAGGTGGAATATTTCTCCCATGACATTGAAGCAGAAAAACCGCTCAAGGTTGTTCTCCGTGGTCTTCCAGACATGGAAATTGACACTCTGTTAGAGGAACTGAAGGCAAATGGACTCAAGCCAATACAGATCCATAAGATGTCACGCCACAACAAGACTCGGAAGTACCGCGACCAATTGTACCTTATCAACCTGGAGAAAAATTCAACATGTTTGGCGGATTTGCAGTCCATTCGTGCCCTTTTCCACATCATTGTGGCCTGGGAGCGCTACAAACCAGTTCATCGAGATGTGACCCAATGTTCCAATTGCCTGTTGTTTGGACATGGGACTAAAAACTGCCATATGGCCTCCCGCTGCATCAAATGCGGACAAACGCACGCACCCGACGCCTGCCAATTGATGGAAACTGCCGATCCTGTCTGCGCAAATTGTGGAGCTGATCATAAGGCCACCAGTCGTTCCTGCCCAAAGCGGGCGGAGTTCATCGAGATCCGCTAAAGAGCCTCAACCAACAACCAACCCGGTCGGAGAAAAATCCCAGTGCCAGTGAATAACGAACAAAATTTTCCAGTCATCGCATCGCGACGTGCAATCCCAGTGCTTCCACCTCTCCCACTGAATAATCGGCTTACAACCTCGTTTGCCGATGTCGCAGCATCGAGCCGTTCCTCGCCTCCCCCGGGGCTCCCAGGGCTTACAACTCCTGCCACTGGAATGAAGTTTACCCGCACAGACGCCGAAGAAAACAACGCAGATTCCCTTCTCACTACTGAAGAGTTCGTGCATCTCCTGGCCGAAGCATTCGTAGCCCTTCGCACCTGTAAAACCAGAGCTGAACAGCTGCAAGCAGCAGTTTCCATCCTCACCAAATATGGCCCGTGAATGCATTAACATCGCTAACTGGAACGCTTGCTCGTTAAAGAGCAAAGCCATCGAATTCGCTGATTTCCTCAACGAGCGGACTATCGACGTAGCTATCATCACCGAGACACATCTAAAACCTGGCGTCAACATCTACCTCCCCGACTTTCGAGTTGTTCGGCTCGATCGTACCCACTCAGCGGGTGGAGGCGTAGCCATCGCGTTGAGGAAGAACATCTGCTGTAAGCTGCTGCCCAGTTTCAACTTAAAAGTCATCGAAGCGGTTGGGGTCGAGGTTTCTACCCCTGTCGGCCCTATTATTATCATAGCCGCCTACTGTCCGTCGCAAGTCAGCTCAAGGAACGATTCATCCTCTAATCTGAAACAAGATCTCGTCAAGCTTACCAGACATCGGCAAAACTTCATCTTGGCTGGTGACCTCAATGCCAAACATCAAGCCTGGGGCAACACTCGAATCAATCCAAATGGCAAAGTCGTCCACAATGACCTACAAGCATCTTCGTACATCATCCTGAGCCCAGACTCCCCCACCCGGTTGAGTCGCTCCGGTGTCCATTCGACTATCGATTTTTTCATCACCAACATGGCAAACCTTTCAAATCCGATCGTCTACCAGGAACTGAGCTCCGACCACTTTCCAGTGGTGGCCGAAGTGGGCTACTCCGCCAATCGATTTCGTGCTCGTCGTCGCAACTACCATCGTGCTGACTGGCCACGGTTCCAGCAGTTCATCGACGCCAACATCCGCTACAACATCGAGCTTGAATCGACGGACGACATCGATCAGTGCTTGCAGATCATCGACGAGGCTCTATCCTTAGCCCGTGACCAACACATCCCTGCTTCTGACCTGGTGAGTAACACTCTGAATCTAGACAGCCTAACTAAATCTTATATAAGACTTCGTAACACAACTAGGCGCCATTTTCAACGTACTGGCCTGCCTCACTTAAAGTCTTACTGCAATCGTCTTAATAAAATCATTAAGGCCCGGTTGGTGGATCTCAGAAACAAAAGCTTTGAAAGTCATCTTCGCTCTCTCCCAGATTGTGCAAACCCCTTCTGGAAATTAACTAAACTTCTGAAAAACAAGCCGAGACCTGTCCCTCCTCTCTCCCATTCTGATCAACAAGCTGGCCAAGTTCAGCTAATAACACCAGCTGAAAAAGCTAATGCACTTGGCCAGCATTTCGTAAATTCTCACAATCTTGGTCGTTCCCTGGTGAGCCCCTTTGAGCCTGATGTGGCAGCTACAATGTCCAGAATCGCTGTGACCCCTCTAGTTGTCCCAGAGGAATCTATAATTTCTGCAGACGAGGTAATGGCAGCCATCAAATCATGTAAAAATATGAAGGCCGCGGGTGTCGATGGGGTGGTCAATCTCGAATTGAAAAATTTGAGCGTTGACTTCTTTCATCACCTCGCAAAGATCTTCAATAAGTGTTTGGAACTTGGCTACTTCCCGTCCCGTTGGAAGCTCGCCAAAGTTATCCCCATCCATAAACCTGGGAAGGATCCCACTGACGCTAAAAGCTACCGGCCCATTAGCCTCCTTTCATCTATTTCGAAATTGTTCGAAAAACTGATTCTGAGACGTATACTAGAGTTTGCTGATCAGAACAACATCTTCCTTAGAGAGCAATTTGGGTTCAGGAAGGGGCACTCCACTGTGCACCAGCTCACCCGGGTAACGAACATTATCAGGCGGAACAAGTCTGTTTCCAAAACAACTGCCATGGCGTTGTTGGACGTTGAGAAAGCGTTTGACAACGTCTGGCACGATGGTCTTGTTTATAAGCTGCATCGGTGCAACTTCCCGATCTTCCTTGTGAAAATCATCAAAAATTATCTGTCGGGTAGATCATTTAGGGTCTGCTTGAACAACTCCCAGTCTGATACATTTAATGTTGATGCTGGGGTCCCCCAGGGTAGCCTCTTGGGTCCTATCCTCTTTAACATCTTTACGTCAGACGTTCCTCCCCTTCCGGATGGTGGTGTACTGTCCATGTTCGCGGACGACACTGCCATCATGTACAAAGGGCGAGTGATCCGTTCGCTGACTAGAAAACTTCAAGCAGGCCTGGATGTTCTATCCGGCTACTTCAACAACTGGAAGATTTGCATCAATGCGGCTAAAACACAGGCCATCTTATTTCCCCACTCAAACTCACGTCGACTTGTTCCGCCTGACGACGTCAGGCTAAAAATTAATAATTCACCCATCGAATGGTCGAGAGAGGTGGGATACCTCGGTCTTGTTCTGGACAGCAAGCTTATATTCAGATCACATGTGGAAAAAACATCAATCAAAGGCAACATCCTAATTAAATCTCTATACCCACTGATAAACAGAAAATCCAAACTGTCCCTGAAGAACAAGCTTGCTGTCCATAAAATGATTATCCTGCCAGTATTAGAATACGGTTTGCCAATCTGGGAGAGTTGTGCCAAGTATCACCATGATAAATTACAGGTTATCCAAAATAAGATCCTAAGGATGATCCTTAACAGTCCTCCAAGAACGCGTAATTCTGAGATCCACCAGCTAGCCGGTCTAGATACACTTTTGGTGCGCAAACAGGCAATTCTGTCTAGATTCAGGGATGCTTGCCAGAGGTCAATTCACGAGGAAATTCGATCTTTGTCAATTTAGTTTTTAAGATAGTATTAGTTAGGTAGGTTATTCAATTTTATTTAAATTCATAAAATTACCGTGCCATTGAGGCAAAGATGTAAAATTAATCTTCAAGATAATTCAAAAAACCAATCTAAATGCACTACTACGAACAAAGATGACGAGCCTTTAGGGCTGACCAATTATCCTGTCATAAAATATACCTCTGTAAACAATATCAAAAATAAAAGACAATTCAGCAGCAGCCAAGCCGCTCATAATAGTTCTGAACAGCGACGACAGCAGTCCTCCCTTAGCAGCAGCGGGAGCGAGCAGTGGGTACCATCGATAGCGGAAAGCGGCCACAACTGTGGCATGGCTGTGGATAGGCGCAGCAGTTCCAGCGGATCTCACCATCGATAGCAGCAGGGCCAGCAGATGCAGTTACAGTGGATATCAATGGCGGCCACAACTGTGGCATGGCTACGGATAGTGTTGCAGTTGCTCAGCAGTTAGGCCAGCGTATAGCGGCCACAACTGTGGCATAGCGTAGCATCAGACAGCGACAACAGCAGTCGTCCTTCCTTAGCAGCAGCACTAGCCCTGTGGTTGGTCACCACGTCTCAGGAGCAGCGCGGTTTTTCTCAGCGTGTGTCGCCAGACAGCCATTATTCCCCCCGTGTTGGGGCAGCATGATGATTGCCATCAGGAAATCCAGTTTCGGAAATCAAAATGCCTTTTTGAAGGCAAATAAACAAGTCATTGAAAGTTAATAATTTTTGTCAACGCAAGCAAGCATTCTGTGTTGCATCCTAGCAATTTAAATTTGTCGCACCCGTTTAATTTACTGAATGTGAAATAGCTTCCACAGTGCATGTTGTCCGTGTATCTTAATTCCCCCAATGTTAGGGCAGCTCAAAGGTTGTAATTAGCAACCGATTTTTAACCACACCATGCTTTTTTCAAGGCAAATAAAAAATAATTGAAGGTTAATAATTTTCTGGCATCAACACAAGCAGACATTCTGTGCGGGATGCAATCAAATTCTGTTGTAGTTGTCCAATTTTTACTTTATTTAGTAATCCCCCCACTGTAGGGGCAGCGCAAAGGCTGCAATCAGCATGACCAACTTTGAATAACAAACGGTTAACGTTTATTCACTAAAATTTCATCCAATTCAAAACAGGTTTTTGTCTGAGTACAATAATTTGCACAAAAAGACATTAAAAATTTTACCGCATTATTAGACGCGTTTCTCCAGTCATGCCTCGTGAACGAGAAGGTTCCCTATCACAGACATAGATTTCGTGCTCCAGCACATTACAACACGTGGAAATTGTCTTTTTGCTAGTGCAACATTTCTTGGAAGTGTTTTATTATTCTCGGGTAAGAGACTACGAGTGCATTTTTGAAGTAGAATACTTCTCTCAGGAAGTTCGGCTACATAGGGATGTGAAATGAAAATCTAAAACCGAAAAAAGTTAGAAATATGTCCAATTTCAAATGCTAATAAATCGGTTAGTATTCGATGGATTTCCTTCGTTCTTGCAGCAATAGATTGGAAAATCTTTTAAGATTCTTCCCAAAATAAGATAATTGTGATTTTATTATTCACACTATTGTACTATTGAAAATAGTCAAGCATTGTCAAAACGAAAAATTCGACCTCTGGTTGGTCGTTATATGCTTGCTTCCCAAGCACGGTCGACAGGATCATATACCTTGCAATTGAAAACATGCTATTTGGCCTATATAAGAGCCTGTTTCAGCCGGAGCCGCTCATAATAGTTCTAGACAGCGACAACAGCAGTCGTCCTTCCTTAGCAGCAGCACTAGCCCTGTGGTTGGTCACCACGTCTCAGGAGCAGCGCGGTTCTTCTCAGCGGGTGTCGTCAGACTGCCATAATCCCCCCCGTGTTGGGGCAGCATGATGATTGCCATCAGGACATCCAATTTCGGAAATCAAAATGCCTTTTTCAAGGCAAATAAACAAGTCATTGAAAGTTAATAATTTTTGTCAACGCAAGCAAGCATTCTGTGTTGCATCCTAACAATTTAAATTTGTCGCACTCGTCTAATTTACTGAATGTGAAATAGCTTCCACAGTGCATGTTGTCCGTGTATCTTAGTTCCCCCAATGTTAGGGCAGCTCAAAGGTTGTAATTAGCAACCGATTTTGAACCGCAAAATGCTTTTTGAAGTAGAATACTTCTCTCAGGAAGTTCAGCTACATAGGGATGTGAAATGAAAATCTAAAACCGAAAAATGTGAAAAATATGTCCAATTTCAAATGCTAATAAATCGGTTAGTTTTCGATGGATTTCCTTCGTTCTTGCAGCAATAGATTGGAAAATCTTCTAAGATTCTTTTCAAATGAAGATAATTGTAATTTGATTATTCAAACTATTGTACTATTGACAATAGTAAAGCCTTGTCAAAACGAAGAATTCTACCTCTGATTGCACGGTCGACAGAATCATAGACCTTGCAATTTAAAATATGCTATTTGGCTTATATAAGAGCCTGTTTCAGCCGAAGCTGCTCATAATAGCTCTAGACAGCGACAACAGTAGTCCTCCCTTAGCAGCAGCAGTAGCAGTGCAGTGGATATCAGCGATAGCGGATAGCGGCCACAGCTGTGGCATAGCAATGGGTAGCGCACTAGTTGCAGCGGATCTCAGCATCGATAGCAGCTGGGCCAGCTGATGCAGGGACAGCGGATACCAATGGCAGCGTATAGCGGCCACAACTGTGGCATGGCTACGGATGGTGTAGCAGTTGCAGCGGGTATCAGCATCGATAGCAGCTGATGCAGTGAGACACTTTAGTGAAATGCAGTCTCTGTGCGATAGCGGGCACTAGTAAATGTATTCAATGAAAAGTTGACTCGTTTTGACAACACATGAGCCGTCTAGTTTTGAGTGTTAAATCAGTTGTTTATTTTATCACAAGGAATACTTTATTCGCACTGTCAGTGATAACGGTGACCGGTATCTTATCCGATATTCCGATATAAATTAATTTTTCGCGTAACCAAAATTTAAAAATTGTCAAGCCCCAATCATGACAAGCAACTTGCTATAATATTGAAAATGATCAATCCTTGTTGAAGCGCAAAATTCGATTGATCTGATTAGTCAACGTTTATTTACTAGAAATAATGACTGACAGGCAAGCAGCCGGGTTATCTTTCTTGTAAAAGTATTCTACTTCAACCTTGCGGTCGTGGCTTTGCACACAACCCTCCTGTGATTTTTTTCTGTTTGTCTTGTGTTTTTCTAAAATCTTTCGTTTGTTTTCTAAAGACCATAAATTGTTTTCTAAAGACTTTAAATTGTTTGTGTCTTATCTTTTTCTGTGAACAAAGAACGAGTAACTGATCGCATTTCAACGAAGAGTTTTTCAGTGGTACAGTTCATTTCCACACACAATCAACGCGTGCAAGGGATTGTTTTCTCTTTCTGTTTAAGATGGAACAAATTGAATTAGCTTCTTGGTTACTAAGTTTAAAATTTTGTCAATTTTAAAATGGCCTGAACTTCACGAAAAATGAATTAATTTTGATGAAACAGGTTTCATTTTATTGAGAACTTGACGTGACCAACCTACATCGGAAATGATTTTAGGAGTGTGTGTCAAAATGTACATTTTTTTATATGTTGTCAATAAATTAGAATTTATTCCGAGTTCATTGTTACCCAAAGATTGAAAATCCGTTGAACCATCGGGTTTCATTCATTTTATGTTCTGTCAAATAGAGAGCGCTAATTAGCCAGTGGAACTATCACCCTTCACTCTCTCAACAAGTTACGTAGCATATTGCTATTGACTAGAAGTTGAGAACTTTTTGAAGTAGAATACTTCTCTCAGGAAGTTCGGCTACATAGGGATGTGAAATGAAAATCTAAAACCGAAAAAAGTGAAAAATATGTCCAATTTCAAATGCTAATAAATCGGTTAGTATTCGATGGATTTCCTTCGTTCTTGCAGCAATAGATTGGAAAATCTTCTAAGATTCTTCCCAAAATAAGATAATTGTAATTTTATTATTCACACTATTGTACTATTGAAAATAGTCAAGCCTTGTCAAAACGAAAAATTCGACCTCTGATTGGTCGTTATATGCTTGCTTCCCAAGTACGGTCGACAGGATCATATACCTTGCAATTGAAAACATGCTATTTGGCCTATATAAGAGCCTGTTTCAGCCGGAGCCGCTCATAATAGTTCTAGACAGCGACAGCAGCAGTCGTCCTTCCTTAGCAGCAGCACTAGCCCTGTGGTTGGTCACCACGTCTCAGGAGCAGCGCGGTTTTTCTCAACGTGTGTCGCCAGACAGCCATTATTCCCCCCGTGTTGAGGCAGTATGAAGATTGCCATCAGGAAATCCAATTTCGGAAATCAAAATGCCTTTTTGAAGGCAAATAAACAAGTCATTGAAAGTTAATAATTTTTGTCAACGCAAGCAAGCATTCCGTGTTGCATCCTAGCAATTTAAATCTGTCGCACCCGTCGAATTAACTGAATGTAAAATAGCTTCCACGGTGCATGTTGTCCGTGTATCTTAATTCCCCTAATGTTAGGGCAGCTCAAAGGTTGTAACTAGCAACCGATTTCGAACCGCAAAATGCTTTTTTTTTCAAGACAAATAAAAAAATAATTGAAGGTTAATAATTTTCTGACATCAACACAAGCAGACATTCTGTGCGGGATGTAATCAAATTCTGTTGTAGTTGTCTAAGTTTTACTTTATTTAGTAAACCCCCCACTGTAGGGGCAGCGCAAAGGCTGCGATCAGCATAACCGACATTGAATAATAAACTGCCCTGTTAGAACGCATTCACAAAAGCAGTTAGTTCGACTATGCAGAGCTAATATGAAGTCGATTCAATCAATCAGCATAAACAGAATTTCGTCGTCTCCCAGCTGCCAAGTTGCAACATGATGCAACACGCAACAGCGAGCAAACGAAATCGCTTGATGTTACAAACCGCAATAAGATACGGGTTAAAACCGTTGCGTGTGTGAGAGCACCATCGGTGTTTATTTGCTGGATACAAAAATCAAATGCGAATTGTGGAATAATTTATCTGAAGAACATTAGGGAATGGAACAACTGAACTGATAGGGCGTGGCTTATTACTTAGCACCCTTCGGCTATAAAAGTCGTCACGTCTCATGCCTCTGCCTGAGAACGAACGCCAACGCGAGCTTTCGTACGATAGCGACGGCATTAGCGGTAGATGCATTTGCCAACACTTACTCCAGTAAAGCCGTGTCTAATTTTCAATGTGTAAACACCTTTCTATTGTGTTGGCCGTGCACATTAGGCCTCTGCCAGGCTAAACGCGAAAAGCGGCGTGAACCGTTTCGCACGGCCGTAGGTTAATGTGCAGCCGTAAGTAGAGCTGTGTAAAAGTATTCTACTTCAACCTCGCGGTCGTGGCTTTGCACACAACTCCCTGTGATTTTTCTGTAAAATCACAGATTTTTTTCCTTCTTCAAATCACAGAATCTGAAAAATCACAGATTTTCACAGATTTTTCCCATGAATGCCGGAAATAACAAATTACCTACATTTTTTCTACAGGTCAAACTCATTAATTCGAAGGTACGATTTTCCGGAAGCTCGAAAAATCATCCGTAGAAAACAGTTCAACTATCCGGAGTCATTCTTTTCGCGAATTTCGAATTTGTTTACAATTGCGACATTCGCCTTTTTATCGATTCTATCTAGGAATGCTAGTTTTTCGCGCTATTTGCTGCTTGGTTAACTAATTGAAGTGTGCAGAGAAGTTACCTGATTGGATCACCTCATTATGATTGAATTTACGATATTTTGACGTTTACCGTATCCAAGGTATGGATTAGTTTCTTCTGACTAAATCATGGCCACTTTCTCTGGTACGCAGCTTATCAGGTCTCAATGCCAACCTGAAAAACACTTCGTTGAGCAACAAGTTGACTGTTCCACTGCAATTTTAAAAGCTGAATAGTTAATTCAATCGAGAGGAGGAAAATTTAATGTTAATATAAAGCATTTCAATCAATCTCGTTTTGTTTTTAAACAAATAATAATATCCCAGATATGATCACAGATTTATTTTCTGGTCACAGATTATCACAGATTTTTGTCGTCAAAACACAGATTTCGAAACGGAAGCTCTGGTGATAGCCTCAGCGATAGATGCAGATGCAGCCGGTACTTCCCTGAGGCCGATGTGGAAGTAAATGGGAGCAGCACGGCGAAACAGTTCGGGTTATGCTTAGACGCGCGTCATTTTTCGTTGTTGATATTCCCCACATGAAACGACGCGCTTTCGTATGATAGCGGTGGTATTAGCGGTAGATGCATTTGCCAACACTTTCTCTAGTGAAGCCGTGTCTAGTTTTCAATGTGAAAACATTTTTCTTATTGTGTTAACCGTGCGCCTTAGTCTTCACTATCAAGGTAACACAGAGATGTAAGATAAACACTACATTCTATGATAAATTGAACAATTGTCCTTATAAGGACAACGAATGAATTAATGAAGACTTAATTTTGATGTAGAATACTTCTCTCAGGAAGTTCGGCTACATAGGGATGTGAAATGAAAATCTAAAACTGAAAAAAGTGAGAAAAATTTCAAATGCTAATTAATCAGTTAGTTTTCAATGGATTTCCTTCGTTTTTGCAGCAATCGATTAGAAAATCTTCTAAGATTCCTACCAAATCCATGAAATTGCAATTTTATCATTTGAACTATTGTACTATTGAAAATTCTTAAGCCTTATCAAAACACAAAATTCGACCGCTGATTAGTCGTTATACCGCGCTTTCCCAAGCACGGTCGGCAGAGTTATGGACCTAGTAAATTGGGAATGCATCATTTGGCCTACATAAGAGCTTTATCAGATAATAAACAGACATTTCATCGGATATTAAATTGAACAACTGAAATTTGAAGAACACAAATGAATATTTGAAGAGCTAATAATTTCTCGTTTTGCGCTATAATCCAAAGTTAATTATCTTCATCTACATGCATACTCTGACTGTTATTACATGTTTGCGTCGGTTAGTGTTTGGTCATGCAGAACGCAAATAACGGCGCGATGCGATTCGGCAAGACGAAATCTGTTGAAATGTATAGCTCTACTTCGCCTTAAAAAGAGCTGTACATTTCACCACGGTAAGGCGAATCGCATCGCGCCGTCATTCGCGTTCTGCATAACCGTAGTCTTTGTTCCGTTCCCTTTTAATGATGTCGTATTAAATGTGCATATTAAAATTCGGCAGCACTTCAACTTCTCATTTGCACAAAATTTAAAAATATTCAATGAACCTTATTCAAAATATCAAACAAAAGAAATTACAATACTGCCAATGAACGGTCAACGTTTATTTACTAAAAAAAATGACTGACACGCAAGCAGCCGGGTTATCTTTCTTGTAAAAGTATTCTACTTTAACCTTGCGGTCGTGGCTTTGCAAACAACCTTCTTGTGATTTTTTTTTCGAACGTTGTAGAATGGTATCACTGGAAATAATTTAGTCACACCTATTTTTCCAGTTATTTCATTCCATTCCATTGAAGCAAAAATAATATACGAAACATATACGGAAAAATACATCGCTTCACACCATTAAAATGATTAACCCTAATCGAGTGTATTTCCAAAGCTATTGCAAAAAATTATTGACATAAGACAGGCTGTCGTAATTCTACGTTAACCTTGCGGTCGTTTCTTATAAACAACCTCTTCCACTTTTGAAGTAGAATACTTCTCTCAGGAAGTTCGGCTACATAGGGATGTGAAATGAAAATCTAAAACCGAAAAAAGTGAAAAATATGTCCAATTTCAAATGCTAATAAACCGATTAGTATTCGATGGATTTCCTTCATTCTTGCAGCAATAGATTGGAAAATCTTCTAAGATTCTTCCCAAAATAAGATAATTGTAATTTTATTATTCACACTATTGTACTATTGAAAATAGTCAAGCCTTGTCAAAACGAAAATTTCGACCCCTGATTGGTCGTTATATGCTTGCTTCCCAAGCACGGTCGACAGAATCATATACCTTGCAATTGAAAACATGCTATTTGGCCTATATAAGAGCCTGTTTCAGCCGGAGCCGCTCATAATAGTTCTGAACAGCGACGACAGCAGTCCTCCCTTAGCAGCAGCGGGAGCGAGCAGTGGGTACCATCGATAGCGGAAAGCGGCCACAACTGTGGCATGGCTGTGGATAGGCGCAGCAGTTCCAGCGGATCTCACCATCGATAGCAGCAGGGCCAGCAGATGCAGTTACAGTGGATACCAATGGCGGCCACAACTGTGGCATGGCTACGGATAGTGTTGCAGTTGCTCAGCAGTTAGGCCAGCGTATAGCGGCCACAACTGTGGCATGGCTATGCGCATAGCGTAGCATCAGACAGCGACAGCAGCAGTCGTCCTTCCTCAGCAGCAGCACTAGCCCTGTGGTTGGTCACCACGTCTCAGGAGCAGCGCGGTTTTTCTCAGCGTGTGTCGCCAGACAGCCATTATTCCCCCCGTGTTGGGGCAGTATGATGTTTGCCATCAGGAAATCCAGTTTCGGAAATCAAAATGCCTTTTTGAAGGCAAATAAACAAGTCATTGAAAGTTAATAATTTTTATCAACGCAAGCAAGCATTCTGTGTTGCATCCTAGCAATTTAAATTTGTCGCACCCGTCTAATTTACTGAATGTGAAATAGCTTCCACAGTGCATGTTGTCCGTGTATCTTATTTCCCCCAATGTTAGGGCAGCTCAAAGGTTGTAATTAGCAACCGATTTTGAACCACACCATGCTTTTTTCAAGGCAAATAAAAAATAATTGAAGGTTAATAATTTTTTGGCATCAACACAAGCAGACATTCTATGCGGGATGCAATCAAATTCTGTTGTAGTTGTCTAATTTTTACTTTCACTTTATTTAGTAAACCCCCCACTGTAGGGGCAGCGCAAAGGCTGCGATCAGCATAACCGACATTGAATAATAAATTTCCCTGTTAGTACGCATTCACAAAAGCAGTTAGTCCGACTATGCAGAGCTAATATGAAGTCGATTCAATCAATCAGCATAAACAGAATTTCGTCGTCTCCCAGCTGCCAAGTTGCAACATGATGCAACACGCAACAGCGAGCAAACGAAATCGCTTGATGTTACAAACCGCAATAAGATACGGGTTAAAACCGTTGCGTGTGTGAGAGCACCATCGGTGTTTATTCGCTGGATACACTATCTACTGTCTACTGAACGCAATAATCTGCTTACATGCGACACGGGGACGGGAACATTTTCTTCAACGAAGCTGCGCAACACGACACAAAACATGTTATTTTGTTGCTTCAATGAGAGTGCTATCGGTCCGGCTCGACAAGAAATCATTTTTGTGCATCCGTGCTACGAAACTGAGGAAAAACTTTAGAAACTGAAAAAAGAGGTGGAGCTTATCAAATGATCGCTATATCATTCCACCACGTACGTGAAATAATTCATTCCTATTTTCATCCCTATATAAGAGCCTGTTTTAGTCCAAGCCGCTCATAATAGTTCTGAACAGCGACGACAGCAGTCCTCCCTTAGCAGCAGCGGGAGCGAGCAGTGGGTACCATCGATAGCGGAAAGCGGCCACAACTGTGGCATGGCTGTGGATAGGCGCAGCAGTTCCAGCGGATCTCACCATCGATAGCAGCAGGGCCAGCAGATGCAGTTACAGTGGATATCAATGGCGGCCACAACTGTGGCATGGCTACGGATAGTGTTGCAGTTGCTCAGCAGTTAGGCCAGCGTATAGCGGCCACAACTGTGGCATAGCGTAGCATCAGACAGCGACAACAGCAGTCGTCCTTCCTTAGCAGCAGCACTAGCCCTGTGGTTGGTCACCACGTCTCAGGAGCAGCGCGGTTTTTCTCAGCGTGTGTCGCCAGACAGCCATTATTCCCCCCGTGTTGGGGCAGCATGATGATTGCCATCAGGAAATCCAGTTTCGGAAATCAAAATGCCTTTTTGAAGGCAAATAAACAAGTCATTGAAAGTTAATAATTTTTGTCAACGCAAGCAAGCATTCTGTGTTGCATCCTAGCAATTTAAATTTGTCGCACCCGTTTAATTTACTGAATGTGAAATAGCTTCCACAGTGCATGTTGTCCGTGTATCTTAATTCCCCCAATGTTAGGGCAGCTCAAAGGTTGTAATTAGCAACCGATTTTTAACCACACCATGCTTTTTTCAAGGCAAATAAAAAATAATTGAAGGTTAATAATTTTCTGGCATCAACACAAGCAGACATTCTGTGCGGGATGCAATCAAATTCTGTTGTAGTTGTCCAATTTTTACTTTATTTAGTAATCCCCCCACTGTAGGGGCAGCGCAAAGGCTGCAATCAGCATGACCAACTTTGAATAACAAACGGTTAACGTTTATTCACTAAAATTTCATCCAATTCAAAACAGGTTTTTGTCTGAGTACAATAATTTGCACAAAAAGACATTAAAAATTTTACCGCATTATTAGACGCGTTTCTCCAGTCATGCCTCGTGAACGAGAAGGTTCCCTATCACAGACATAGATTTCGTGCTCCAGCACATTACAACACGTGGAAATTGTCTTTTTGCTAGTGCAACATTTCTTGGAAGTGTTTTATTATTCTCGGGTAAGAGACTACGAGTGCATTTTTGAAGTAGAATACTTCTCTCAGGAAGTTCGGCTACATAGGGATGTGAAATGAAAATCTAAAACCGAAAAAAGTTAGAAATATGTCCAATTTCAAATGCTAATAAATCGGTTAGTATTCGATGGATTTCCTTCGTTCTTGCAGCAATAGATTGGAAAATCTTTTAAGATTCTTCCCAAAATAAGATAATTGTGATTTTATTATTCACACTATTGTACTATTGAAAATAGTCAAGCATTGTCAAAACGAAAAATTCGACCTCTGGTTGGTCGTTATATGCTTGCTTCCCAAGCACGGTCGACAGGATCATATACCTTGCAATTGAAAACATGCTATTTGGCCTATATAAGAGCCTGTTTCAGCCGGAGCCGCTCATAATAGTTCTAGACAGCGACAACAGCAGTCGTCCTTCCTTAGCAGCAGCACTAGCCCTGTGGTTGGTCACCACGTCTCAGGAGCAGCGCGGTTCTTCTCAGCGGGTGTCGTCAGACTGCCATAATCCCCCCCGTGTTGGGGCAGCATGATGATTGCCATCAGGACATCCAATTTCGGAAATCAAAATGCCTTTTTCAAGGCAAATAAACAAGTCATTGAAAGTTAATAATTTTTGTCAACGCAAGCAAGCATTCTGTGTTGCATCCTAACAATTTAAATTTGTCGCACTCGTCTAATTTACTGAATGTGAAATAGCTTCCACAGTGCATGTTGTCCGTGTATCTTAGTTCCCCCAATGTTAGGGCAGCTCAAAGGTTGTAATTAGCAACCGATTTTGAACCGCAAAATGCTTTTTGAAGTAGAATACTTCTCTCAGGAAGTTCAGCTACATAGGGATGTGAAATGAAAATCTAAAACCGAAAAATGTGAAAAATATGTCCAATTTCAAATGCTAATAAATCGGTTAGTTTTCGATGGATTTCCTTCGTTCTTGCAGCAATAGATTGGAAAATCTTCTAAGATTCTTTTCAAATGAAGATAATTGTAATTTGATTATTCAAACTATTGTACTATTGACAATAGTAAAGCCTTGTCAAAACGAAGAATTCTACCTCTGATTGCACGGTCGACAGAATCATAGACCTTGCAATTTAAAATATGCTATTTGGCTTATATAAGAGCCTGTTTCAGCCGAAGCTGCTCATAATAGCTCTAGACAGCGACAACAGTAGTCCTCCCTTAGCAGCAGCAGTAGCAGTGCAGTGGATATCAGCGATAGCGGATAGCGGCCACAGCTGTGGCATAGCAATGGGTAGCGCACTAGTTGCAGCGGATCTCAGCATCGATAGCAGCTGGGCCAGCTGATGCAGGGACAGCGGATACCAATGGCAGCGTATAGCGGCCACAACTGTGGCATGGCTACGGATGGTGTAGCAGTTGCAGCGGGTATCAGCATCGATAGCAGCTGATGCAGTGAGACACTTTAGTGAAATGCAGTCTCTGTGCGATAGCGGGCACTAGTAAATGTATTCAATGAAAAGTTGACTCGTTTTGACAACACATGAGCCGTCTAGTTTTGAGTGTTAAATCAGTTGTTTATTTTATCACAAGGAATACTTTATTCGCACTGTCAGTGATAACGGTGACCGGTATCTTATCCGATATTCCGATATAAATTAATTTTTCGCGTAACCAAAATTTAAAAATTGTCAAGCCCCAATCATGACAAGCAACTTGCTATAATATTGAAAATGATCAATCCTTGTTGAAGCGCAAAATTCGATTGATCTGATTAGTCAACGTTTATTTACTAGAAATAATGACTGACAGGCAAGCAGCCGGGTTATCTTTCTTGTAAAAGTATTCTACTTCAACCTTGCGGTCGTGGCTTTGCACACAACCCTCCTGTGATTTTTTGTTTTCGAGACGGACGCCACAAACTGCGTCCATTGCTGGATTATCATGTTGACGGGTGATAAACTGAGGTTCGAAGAGAATAATATAAGAAAGACGATCCTCGTAAACTAATGGTAAATTGAGAGTACATGAAGCACTTCAACTTTTTTTTATTGCCTTCACTCAACGGCAGACACTTATCGCGCGGGATGAAGTGAGTGGCAATCACACTGCTGCAACTGATAGCATCGTGTATCCACAGTGCTTCGGTGTTCATCGGTGGTGCGGTTCGGGGCCGTGGTTGCATCACTAGAACCCCAGTGATAGATGATGCAGTTTTGTGGGTGCTTTGAAGTTTACCCGGTCAGCGCCAGCGGCTGGTCTGCCATCGCCAGCTCTAGCTGTCATTCGCGCTGTCTGGTTTGCTGTTCATCACATCGTGAAGCAAAAAACAATGGAGGAACAACGAGAAAGGAAGTTTATCAATGGCTTCGACGCTCTAACAAATGCGTTCTGACAGGTTTCCAATTTTTCAAGAGCTTTGCTCTAACGAGTGGATTTAGAAAAAAAAAATATTGAGTTTGGGTGCATGCGAAACAAATGCTGACTACGAGAGGAATCTCAATAACGGAATCGGTTGGTTACTTTTGTTTATTTACAGAGAAGAAGAGTGCTCAAAAATCCATGCTCGGCACGCGTTTGAAGTCATGATTCATTATTTATTACATTGTTTTCACGAATAAAAAAAAATCTAAGGACAAGATCTGACAGATCAGCAATACATACACATACAAGTATCAATGATTTGTGATTATGTATTAAATCTTGTGTTAGTAAAATGGAAAGAAAAAATCGAGGCTCAAGTGTACTTCATTTCTAGATGTATATTGTTACACAGTTTGAAAGGCTCAACGTTCATTGGCTTCAATTCACATGGAACCAAAGTTTTTTTTTGTTTTTTCATCATTCTCAAAGTATACAATCGCTGGGAAACGGCTTTGAGGGTAACTCCTAACACCAAAGAATGCTTTCTTGCAAGCCTTAATGTGGGATCATGATCCCGGCTTATTACCACATGCAGGGCCGGCGGTTCATGTGGGTAGTGTGGGTAGCAGTACCCATTCGGAAAATGTCTCTGTGGGTACTTACCCACACAGACTTATCCCACTCCATTGCTTACTATCCAATTAATGATTTCCTAGAAGAACTTTAAAATCATCTAGAGTTTTATCTTAGACGTCACTCGACACGACTCCAATCACTGTTTGACTGACTACAACTTGAGTGCTGTCTGCCAGCTGTCATGTTGAAATATTTCAAAACGTCATTGTAATGCTTCATCATCACCTCATTTCACGCAAAAACCTCTTTAACGAAAAAGCAGTAATAATAGGTAATGGACTAACATTTGAGCAACAAGAACTAAAGGCCACGTGGGTCGCTCTTCATTAAATCCAATTTAGCTTTCATGTTAGCTATGAACAGTAGGACCCACCCACGATTGAGTGCCGTAAGTTAGATGAGCCGGTGAACAAAAGTTATCAGTAACTTGGTGGATATTCAATGCCAGCGGTAAAATAGGGTCAAATCCGAATAGGCACGGACATTAATTAATTAATAAATGTCAACGTGGGATTTTTCACTTCGAGCAGTTGATGAAAATTAAGCATCGGTTTGTGATTACCTCTGGGTGCTCCGGGTATTGGTAAATAGGGTGATTCACAGCCTGCGGGGCGAAGCCATAAGGTATTCCGAACAGTGTCGTAAAAATGCAAGCAAGTTTTTTTTTGTAGCAATGGAAAAAAGTTGCTTGCAGAGATCGAACGTTGATACTGTTTCACGTTTTAAAAGTCATTATCCTAAAGTAGAAGCCTCCTTTGCGTTTTCGGCACACACGGTCACACCGGTTGTTGAATTAATATAACCCTTTGCGTCAACTGCTGCTGGGGTCAGACGCAAAAAAACAATCCAGATAATACAGGAGAGGCCAAAGGCTGCATGTTGCTCTGACCGGTTGGTGCCATGTGGGTACTACTCAGTGCCGTACCGCATAAGTCATAACACCATCAATCAAGGCAAATCACACAAGTTTCTTGTTGTTGCTTTTTATGCCCCATAAGTGAATCGCCTAACATCTTTTCCATCCATATTGTGCTACCCTAGGGAGCATCCAGCTTTTTCCTCTCAGGAAAACTTATGAATTGCGTTTTTTTTGCGTATCCTTTTTGAATACTTTCTTCCCGGCCGCCTGGCGACTGAGTTACGTCATCAAAGTGTGGCTTCATAGATTTGTTTCACAGTGACGTAGGTAGGGTTCGCTGTTATGAGTAACATTCGTACGCTATTATTGCCAAAATGCTATCAAGCCATAATATATTAAATCGATAATTATCGAATTTATTAATGGGATTATTAATGACCCCCGCCACTAATGCACTTTACCGGGAGTGTCTCATATGTGAAGCAGCACGTATTTAGTCCGGAACCAAGCGAAACGAGCGGGAAAATAGCACAACATATTTGTCACTGTCATCGTAGATACATTAAATAGATATTGATAGATACAACAACGTCGATCTTACCCGCATCGCCATAGAGACACGAATTTTAGTCTGCAGGATTGCGTGGAGGTACCAACTTACCAGCGAAAGTTCCAGTCTAATGATAGTGCAGCAGATCGGTACTTGGAAGGGCTGGAATGGGTCCATCAAGCTTTCGTTTCGCGATGGTGACATAAATGATGAATTTTGTTATAAAGTGCTAAACTACCGGTCCAGTAAAATGGCTTCATTCGGAGCGAGCCTTCCTTTACGGAGGATTTACAACCGGAGTCAAAGCCTACCATCATCACGACGGAGTGACACTGCAGTTGCCCCGGCAGAGCTCATTTGTCACGGTGTCACGGGTG
Source organism: Wyeomyia smithii (assembly GCF_029784165.1). NCBI lineage: Eukaryota > Metazoa > Arthropoda > Insecta > Diptera > Culicidae > Wyeomyia > Wyeomyia smithii. Next base: position 162,510,390 of record NC_073694.1, read on the forward strand.
GCGGCACCCGTTGAGCGCCTATAAGCAACCCCCTTCAGGGATAATGACAGAAGATCACAGTAGGTTAATGGTAACAAAATGTAGTCATGGTGGAGAAGAACTGCGAACACCGTGGACAAACGGAAATGCGCCCCGTCACCGAGAAGAACAGACCCGTCACCGTTAACAATAGAGTCACAGGGATTTTGGAAATGACTCCCCAACTCTACTCTACTGACTGCCCTACTTTCCAGCTTAAGCTTTTGAAGTTTTTAGCTTGATTCCGTTGACATGAAATGCTCCCGCATTCATTCTCTTACATAATCCATTTTTTAAAATTGGATTTGGGCTTTATTTTTAACGTTTCATAATTCAAGAGTTAGACAATTATGACACGCTGTCATAGAAAAAATCACAGGGAGTTGTGTGCAAAGCCACGACCGCGAGGTTGAAGTAGAATACTTTTACACAGCTCTACTTACGGCTGCACATTAACCTACGGCCGTGCGAAACGGTTCACGCCGCTTTTCGCGTTTAGCCTGGCAGAGGCCTAATGTGCACGGCCAACACAATAGAAAGGTGTTTACACATTGAAAATTAGACACGGCTTTACTGGAGTAAGTGTTGGCAAATGCATCTACCGCTAATGCCGTCGCTATCGTACGAAAGCTCGCGTTGGCGTTCGTTCTCAGGCAGAGGCATGAGACGTGACGACTTTTATAGCCGAAGGGTGCTAAGTAATAAGCCACGCCCTATCAGTTCAGTTGTTCCATTCCCTAATGTTCTTCAGATAAATTATTCCACAATTCGCATTTGATTTTTGTATCCAGCAAATAAACACCGATGGTGCTCTCACACACGCAACGGTTTTAACCCGTATCTTATTGCGGTTTGTAACATCAAGCGATTTCGTTTGCTCGCTGTTGCGTGTTGCATCATGTTGCAACTTGGCAGCTGGGAGACGACGAAATTCTGTTTATGCTGATTGATTGAATCGACTTCATATTAGCTCTGCATAGTCGAACTAACTGCTTTTGTGAATGCGTTCTAACAGGGCAGTTTATTATTCAATGTCGGTTATGCTGATCGCAGCCTTTGCGCTGCCCCTACAGTGGGGGGTTTACTAAATAAAGTAAAACTTAGACAACTACAACAGAATTTGATTACATCCCGCACAGAATGTCTGCTTGTGTTGATGTCAGAAAATTATTAACCTTCAATTATTTTTTTATTTGTCTTGAAAAAAAAAGCATTTTGCGGTTCGAAATCGGTTGCTAGTTACAACCTTTGAGCTGCCCTAACATTAGGGGAATTAAGATACACGGACAACATGCACCGTGGAAGCTATTTTACATTCAGTTAATTCGACGGGTGCGACAGATTTAAATTGCTAGGATGCAACACGGAATGCTTGCTTGCGTTGACAAAAATTATTAACTTTCAATGACTTGTTTATTTGCCTTCAAAAAGGCATTTTGATTTCTAAAATTGGATTTCCTGATGGCAATCTTCATACTGCCTCAACACGGGGGGAATAATGGCTGTCTGGCGACACACGTTGAGAAAAACCGCGCTGCTCCTGAGACGTGGTGACCAACCACAGGGCTAGTGCTGCTGCTAAGGAAGGACGACTGCTGCTGTCGCTGTCTAGAACTATTATGAGCGGCTCCGGCTGAAACAGGCTCTTATATAGGCCAAATAGCATGTTTTCAATTGCAAGGTATATGATCCTGTCGACCGTACTTGGGAAGCAAGCATATAACGACCAATCAGAGGTCGAATTTTTCGTTTTGACAAGGCTTGACTATTTTCAATAGTACAATAGTGTGAATAATAAAATTACAATTATCTTATTTTGGGAAGAATCTTAGAAGATTTTCCAATCTATTGCTGCAAGAACGAAGGAAATCCATCGAATACTAACCGATTTATTAGCATTTGAAATTGGACATATTTTTCACTTTTTTCGGTTTTAGATTTTCATTTCACATCCCTATGTAGCCGAACTTCCTGAGAGAAGTATTCTACTTCAAAAAGTTCTCAACTTCTAGTCAATAGCAATATGCTACGTAACTTGTTGAGAGAGTGAAGGGTGATAGTTCCACTGGCTAATTAGCGCTCTCTATTTGACAGAACATAAAATGAATGAAACCCGATGGTTCAACGGATTTTCAATCTTTGGGTAACAATGAACTCGGAATAAATTCTAATTTATTGACAACATATAAAAAAATGTACATTTTGACACACACTCCTAAAATCATTTCCGATGTAGGTTGGTCACGTCAAGTTCTCAATAAAATGAAACCTGTTTCATCAAAATTAATTCATTTTTCGTGAAGTTCAGGCCATTTTAAAATTGACAAAATTTTAAACTTAGTAACCAAGAAGCTAATTCAATTTGTTCCATCTTAAACAGAAAGAGAAAACAATCCCTTGCACGCGTTGATTGTGTGTGGAAATGGACTGTACCACTGAAAAACTCTTCGTTGAAATGCGATCAGTTACTCGTTCTTTGTTCACAGAAAAAGATAAGACACAAACAATTTAAAGTCTTTAGAAAACAATTTATGGTCTTTAGAAAACAAACGAAAGATTTTAGAAAAACACAAGACAAACAGAAAAAAATCACAGGAGGGTTGTGTGCAAAGCCACGACCGCAAGGTTGAAGTAGAATACTTTTACAAGAAAGATAACCCGGCTGCTTGCCTGTCAGTCATTATTTCTAGTAAATAAACGTTGACTAATCAGATCAATCGAATTTTGCGCTTCAACAAGGATTGATCATTTTCAATATTATAGCAAGTTGCTTGTCATGATTGGGGCTTGACAATTTTTAAATTTTGGTTACGCGAAAAATTAATTTATATCGGAATATCGGATAAGATACCGGTCACCGTTATCACTGACAGTGCGAATAAAGTATTCCTTGTGATAAAATAAACAACTGATTTAACACTCAAAACTAGACGGCTCATGTGTTGTCAAAACGAGTCAACTTTTCATTGAATACATTTACTAGTGCCCGCTATCGCACAGAGACTGCATTTCACTAAAGTGTCTCACTGCATCAGCTGCTATCGATGCTGATACCCGCTGCAACTGCTACACCATCCGTAGCCATGCCACAGTTGTGGCCGCTATACGCTGCCATTGGTATCCGCTGTCCCTGCATCAGCTGGCCCAGCTGCTATCGATGCTGAGATCCGCTGCAACTAGTGCGCTACCCATTGCTATGCCACAGCTGTGGCCGCTATCCGCTATCGCTGATATCCACTGCACTGCTACTGCTGCTGCTAAGGGAGGACTACTGTTGTCGCTGTCTAGAGCTATTATGAGCAGCTTCGGCTGAAACAGGCTCTTATATAAGCCAAATAGCATATTTTAAATTGCAAGGTCTATGATTCTGTCGACCGTGCAATCAGAGGTAGAATTCTTCGTTTTGACAAGGCTTTACTATTGTCAATAGTACAATAGTTTGAATAATCAAATTACAATTATCTTCATTTGAAAAGAATCTTAGAAGATTTTCCAATCTATTGCTGCAAGAACGAAGGAAATCCATCGAAAACTAACCGATTTATTAGCATTTGAAATTGGACATATTTTTCACATTTTTCGGTTTTAGATTTTCATTTCACATCCCTATGTAGCTGAACTTCCTGAGAGAAGTATTCTACTTCAAAAAGCATTTTGCGGTTCAAAATCGGTTGCTAATTACAACCTTTGAGCTGCCCTAACATTGGGGGAACTAAGATACACGGACAACATGCACTGTGGAAGCTATTTCACATTCAGTAAATTAGACGAGTGCGACAAATTTAAATTGTTAGGATGCAACACAGAATGCTTGCTTGCGTTGACAAAAATTATTAACTTTCAATGACTTGTTTATTTGCCTTGAAAAAGGCATTTTGATTTCCGAAATTGGATGTCCTGATGGCAATCATCATGCTGCCCCAACACGGGGGGGATTATGGCAGTCTGACGACACCCGCTGAGAAGAACCGCGCTGCTCCTGAGACGTGGTGACCAACCACAGGGCTAGTGCTGCTGCTAAGGAAGGACGACTGCTGTTGTCGCTGTCTAGAACTATTATGAGCGGCTCCGGCTGAAACAGGCTCTTATATAGGCCAAATAGCATGTTTTCAATTGCAAGGTATATGATCCTGTCGACCGTGCTTGGGAAGCAAGCATATAACGACCAACCAGAGGTCGAATTTTTCGTTTTGACAATGCTTGACTATTTTCAATAGTACAATAGTGTGAATAATAAAATCACAATTATCTTATTTTGGGAAGAATCTTAAAAGATTTTCCAATCTATTGCTGCAAGAACGAAGGAAATCCATCGAATACTAACCGATTTATTAGCATTTGAAATTGGACATATTTCTAACTTTTTTCGGTTTTAGATTTTCATTTCACATCCCTATGTAGCCGAACTTCCTGAGAGAAGTATTCTACTTCAAAAATGCACTCGTAGTCTCTTACCCGAGAATAATAAAACACTTCCAAGAAATGTTGCACTAGCAAAAAGACAATTTCCACGTGTTGTAATGTGCTGGAGCACGAAATCTATGTCTGTGATAGGGAACCTTCTCGTTCACGAGGCATGACTGGAGAAACGCGTCTAATAATGCGGTAAAATTTTTAATGTCTTTTTGTGCAAATTATTGTACTCAGACAAAAACCTGTTTTGAATTGGATGAAATTTTAGTGAATAAACGTTAACCGTTTGTTATTCAAAGTTGGTCATGCTGATTGCAGCCTTTGCGCTGCCCCTACAGTGGGGGGATTACTAAATAAAGTAAAAATTGGACAACTACAACAGAATTTGATTGCATCCCGCACAGAATGTCTGCTTGTGTTGATGCCAGAAAATTATTAACCTTCAATTATTTTTTATTTGCCTTGAAAAAAGCATGGTGTGGTTAAAAATCGGTTGCTAATTACAACCTTTGAGCTGCCCTAACATTGGGGGAATTAAGATACACGGACAACATGCACTGTGGAAGCTATTTCACATTCAGTAAATTAAACGGGTGCGACAAATTTAAATTGCTAGGATGCAACACAGAATGCTTGCTTGCGTTGACAAAAATTATTAACTTTCAATGACTTGTTTATTTGCCTTCAAAAAGGCATTTTGATTTCCGAAACTGGATTTCCTGATGGCAATCATCATGCTGCCCCAACACGGGGGGAATAATGGCTGTCTGGCGACACACGCTGAGAAAAACCGCGCTGCTCCTGAGACGTGGTGACCAACCACAGGGCTAGTGCTGCTGCTAAGGAAGGACGACTGCTGTTGTCGCTGTCTGATGCTACGCTATGCCACAGTTGTGGCCGCTATACGCTGGCCTAACTGCTGAGCAACTGCAACACTATCCGTAGCCATGCCACAGTTGTGGCCGCCATTGATATCCACTGTAACTGCATCTGCTGGCCCTGCTGCTATCGATGGTGAGATCCGCTGGAACTGCTGCGCCTATCCACAGCCATGCCACAGTTGTGGCCGCTTTCCGCTATCGATGGTACCCACTGCTCGCTCCCGCTGCTGCTAAGGGAGGACTGCTGTCGTCGCTGTTCAGAACTATTATGAGCGGCTTGGCTGCTGCTGAATTGTCTTTTATTTTGAAGTAGAATACTTCTCTCAGGAAGTTCGGCTACATAGGGATGTGAAATGAAAATCTAAAACCGAAAAAAGTGAAAAATATGTCCAATTTCAAATGCTAATAAACCGATTAGTATTCGATGGATTTCCTTCGTTCTTGCAGCAATAGATTGGAAAATCTTCTAAGATTCTTCCCAAAATAAGATAATTGTAATTTTATTATTCACACTATTGTACTATTGAAAATAGTCAAGCCTTGTCAAAACGAAAATTTCGACCCCTGATTGGTCGTTATATGCTTGCTTCCCAAGCACGGTCGACAGAATCATATACCTTGCAATTGAAAACATGCTATTTGGCCTATATAAGAGCCTGTTTCAGCCGGAGCCGCTCATAATAGTTCTGAACAGCGACGACAGCAGTCCTCCCTTAGCAGCAGTGGGTACCATCGATAGCGGAAGCGGCCACAACTGTGGCTTGGCTGTGGATAGGCCAGCGTATAGCTGCCACAACTGTGGCATAGCGTAGCATCAGACAGCGACAACAGCAGTCGTCCTTCCTCAGCAGCAGCACTAGCCCTGTGGTTGGTCACCACGTCTCAGGAGCAGCGCGGTTTTTCTCAGCGTGTGTCGCCAGACAGCCATTATTCCCCCCGTGTTGGGGCAGCATAATGATTGCCATCAGGAAATCCAGTTTCGGAAATCAAAATGCCTTTTTGAAGGCAAATAAACAAGTCATTGAAAGTTAATAATTTTTGTCAACGCAAGCAAGCATTCTGTGTTGCATCCCAGCAATTTAAATTTGTCGCACCCGTTTAATTTACTGAATGTGAAATAGCTTCCACAGTGCATGTTGTCCGTGTATCTTATTTCCCCCAATGTTAGGGCAGCTCAAAGGTTGTAATTAGCAACCGATTTTGAACCACACCATGCTTTTTTCAAGGCAAATAAAAAATAATTGAAGGTTAATAATTTTCTGGCATCAACACAAGCAGACATTCTGTGCGGGATGCAATCAAATTCTGTTGTAGTTGTCTAATTTTTACTTTCACTTTATTTAGTAAACCCCCCACTGTAGGGGCAGCGCAAAGGCTGCGATCAGCATAACCGACATTGAATAATAAATTTCCCTGTTAGTACGCCTTCACAAAAGCAGTTAGTCCGACTATGCAGAGCTAATATGAGGTCGATTCAATCAATCAGCATAAACAGAATTTCGTCATCTCCCAGCTGCCAAGTTGCAACATGATGCAACACGCAACAGCGAGCAAACGAAATCGCTTGATGTTACAAACCGCAATAAGATACGGGTTAAAACCGTTGCGTGTGTGAGAGCACCATCGGTGTTTATTCGCTGGATACACTATCTCTATACTGTCTACTGAACGCAATAATCTGCTTACATGCGACACGGGGACGGGAACATTTTCTTCAACCAAGCTGCACAACACGACACAAAACATGTTATTTTGTTGCTTCAATGAGAGTGCTATCGGTCCGGCTCGACAAGAAATCATTTTTGTGCATCCGTGCTACGAAACTGAGGAAAAACTTTAGAAACTGAAAAAAGAGGTGGAGCTTATCAAATGATCGCTATATCATTCCACCACGTACGTGAAATAATTCATTCCTATTTTCATCCCTATATAAGAGCCTGTTTTAGTCCAAGCCGCTCATAACAGTTCTGAACAGCGACGACAGCAGTCCTCCCTTAGCAGCAGTGGGTACCATCGATAGCGGAAGCGGCCACAACTGTGGCTTGGCTGTGGATAGGCCAGCGTATAGCGGCCACAACTGTGGCATAGCGTAGCATCAGACAGCGACAACAGCAGTCGTCCTTCCTCAGCAGCAGCACTAGCCCTGTGGTTGGTCACCACGTCTCAGGAGCAGCGCGGTTTTTCTCAGCGTGTGTCGCCAGACAGCCATTATTCCCCCGTGTTGGGGCAGCATAATGATTGCCATCAGGAAATCCAGTTTCGGAAATCAAAATGCCTTTTTGAAGGCAAATAAACAAGTCATTGAAAGTTAATAATTTTTGTCAACGCAAGCAAGCATTCTGTGTTGCATCCTAGCAATTTAAATTTGTCGCACCCGTTTAATTTACTGAATGTGAAATAGCTTCCACAGTGCATGTTGTCCGTGTATCTTATTTCCCCCAATGTTAGGGCAGCTCAAAGGTTGTAATTAGCAACCGATTTTGAACCACACCATGCTTTTTTCAAGGCAAATAAAAAATAATTGAAGGTTAATAATTTTCTGGCATCAACACAAGCAGACATTCTGTGCGGGATGCAATCAAATTCTGTTGTAGTTGTCTAATTTTTACTTTCACTTTATTTAGTAAACCCCCCACTGTAGGGGCAGCGCAAAGGCTGCGATCAGCATAACCGACATTGAATAATAAATTTCCCTGTTAGTACGCCTTCACAAAAGCAGTTAGTCCGACTATGCAGAGCTAATATGAAGTCGATTCAATCAATCAGCATAAACAGAATTTCGTCATCTCCCAGCTGCCAAGTTGCAACATGATGCAACACGCAACAGCGAGCAAACGAAATCGCTTGATGTTACAAGCCGCAATAAGATACGGGTTAAAACCGTTGCGTGTGTGAGAGCACCATCGGTGTTTATTCGCTGGATACACTATCTCTATACTGTCTACTGAACGCAATAATCTGCTTACATGCGACACGGGGACGGGAACATTTTCTTCAACCAAGCTGCACAACACGACACAAAACATGTTATTTTGTTGCTTCAATGAGAGTGCTATCGGTCCGGCTCGACAAGAAATCATTTTTGTGCATCCGTGCTACGAAACTGAGGAAAAACTTTAGAAACTGAAAAAAGAGGTGGAGCTTATCAAATGATCGCTATATCATTCCACCACGTACGTGAAATAATTCATTCCTATTTTCATCCCTATATAAGAGCCTGTTTTAGTCCAAGCCGCTTATATACTAGAAATTTTTAGCAGCATGACCAATGCCCTTCGTGCGTGTCGCAACAAGCCCGAGCAAATCCATGTGCTCGGTAAATTTATTATCCAATATGGATCCTAAACCCATCTCCATCGTCACCTGGAACGCTTGCTCTATTAGAGCAAAAAACATTGAGCTTGCTGACTTTCTCCGCAAGTACAACATCGACGTGGGTCTACTCACAGAGACCCACCTAAAGTCCGGCGACAGTTTTTGGCTGCCGGATCACAACATCATCCGTCTCGATCGCACCAACTCCAGGGGGGGTGGTATAGCGATCATCGTTAGAAAAGGGATGAAATACAACATCTTGCCGCACATCCACACCGCCATCATCGAAGCCCTTAGTGTGGAGGTCAAATCAGCTACCGGGTTCATCCGGTTCATCGTCGTCTACTGTCCTCGCCAGTGTAGTATCAGCAACGGTACAGCAATGCAGTTCAAGAACGACCTGGCAACCATCACCAGGACCAACTCCCGCTTCGTCGTTGGGGGAGACCTAAATGCTCGGCACGAGGCTTGGCGAAATTATCGGCAGAATCTGAACGGTCGTCAACTCTTCGAACACTCGCAGCATGGGTTTTATACGGTGCAGTTTCCGGATGAGCCGACTTTCATCTCCCCAGCGGGGAACCCTTCAACCCTGGACTTCTTCCTGGCCAACATCGAGCTCTCCAAACCAGTGGCCCTCAACGATCTGAGCTCAGACCACCAACCTGTCGTTGCTGAGGTGGGGTTCGGTGTTGCTCCTGTCAGCTGTCTGCGGAAAGATTACCATCATGTCGACTGGGAGCGCTTTGCTCGAATGGTGGACAACAACATCGACGAGGCGCCGCCGCTCGACAGCGTGGAAAACATCGACCAGGCGTTGGAGGGTCTCCAACGAGCCATAAACGTGGCCGACGAGGCGTGTGTGCGACGTGTTCCTGTGAGGGGTAAGTTCCTTGCTATTGATTCCCATACCCGGCTGCTAATTAGATTGCGGAATGTGCGTAGACGCCAGTTCCAGAGGACCAGGGATCTGGACATTAGGCTCGAGGTGACCGATCTGAATAGGCAAATTGCTTCCAGGATGGTCTCACTCCGGAATGAAAATTTCGGACGCTTAGTCCAAAGTTTGGACGACCGCTCCAGGCCATTCTGGAAAGTAGCCAAAGTGCTGAAATCGCACCCCAAACCAGTTCCTCCCCTCAGGGTCGGAGAGAGGCTTCTTGTTGCACCGGTCGAGAGAGCAAATGCGGTAGGCAATCACATTGCCTCATCGCATTTGCTTGGCTCGACCATGGCTAGTCCAATGGAAGACCAGGTCGAGCAGTGCGTCCGCGACCTCGAAAACTTCCCCTGTACCGTTCCTCAAGAACATAAAATCACAGCAGAACAGGTTTGCTCAGCGCTGATGAGTACTAAGAACATGAAGGCCCCTGGGTTTGACGGGGTCTTCAATATGGTCTTAAAAAAGCTCAGCAACAGGGTTCACCTGTTGTTGAGCTCTATCTTCAACAGATGCTTGGAATTGCACTACTATCCAAGCATTTGGAAGATAGCCAAGATCATACCGATCCGCAAACCCGGGAAAGATCCGACGTTAGCATCAAGCTACCGTCCGATCAGCCTACTCTCATCGCTGGGTAAACTGTTTGAAAAACTGATCCTCAACCGCATGATGAAGGTGGCTGAGGAAAACAACATCTTACTCCCGGAACAGTTTGGGTTTAGGAAGGGTCACTCCACCACGCACCAGCTGGTGCGGGTGATGAACAACATCAGAAGGGACAGGGCTGTATCCAAGTCCACAGCCATGGCATTGTTGGACGTCGAAAAGGCGTTTGACAATGTCTGGCATGACGGTCTGGTATACAAGCTCTGTGCCTTCAACTTTCCATCATATTTGACGAAAATCATCTGCAGCTACCTTCGGCAGAGGTCGTTCAGGGTATCGCTGAATGGTTGTTTATCAAATACTTTTTCCATCCCAGCAGGGGTCCCGCAGGGCAGTCTGCTGGGCCCTTTGCTATACAACATTTACACCTCCGACATTCCTTCCCTGGGAGATGGCTGCGTGCTCTTTCTGTTCGCAGATGACACTGCAATTGCCGTCAAGGGAAGAATGCCTCGTGAGATCACCAACAAACTTCAGCGATGCTTAGACGCCTTTGTCGAGTATGCTAACACCTGGAAAATCAAGATCAACGCTTCCAAAACCCAGACAATAATGTTCCTTCATCGACAATCCCCCAAACTGAAGCCCCCTCCATCATGCGTTGTGGTTATGAACGGTACAGGGGTTGAGTGGTCTTCCGAAGTTACCTATCTTGGACTGCTATTCGACGAGAAACTTCTTTTCCGATCGCATGTGGAGAGGACACTGGTTAAGTGCTCAGCTTTGGTTCGGTCACTATACCCGCTAATTTGTCGCAGATCTCGCCTCTCAAGAACAAACAAACTGGCAGTCTACAAACAAATAATTGCCCCCGCGGTCTTTTACGCAGCTCCGGTGTGGGAGTCATGTGCACAAACTCACAGGAACAAAATACAGATTGCGCAAAACCGAATCTTACGGATGATCCTCGATTGTCCCTATGACACCAGGATCACAGATCTCCACCAAGAAGCAGTTACTCCAAAAGTAGATGCCAGAATAACAGAAACCAAAACCAAATTTGTACATAAATGTCAGCATTCAGAATACGCTTTAATAAGCGGTTTGTACATAGTAGGTTAAGTTAGTTCTAAGCTGTAAATAGTAGTTTTAAGTAGTTTTCTTTCAAACAAGCGCCACCAAAGTGGACAATCCAAAATTCAAAATCTCTACAATTAGAAAGCTTAGTAAAACAAAAATCAAAACTCGCACATCAAAGATGAAAACAGTAATGTGAATCACTTATACTTTAAAAACATGTATTATACCCTACAAAAGCATAAAAATACAGATAAACTTAAACAACAACAACAACAACCAAGCCGCTTATAACAGTTCTGAACAGCGACGACAGCAGTCCTCCCTTAGCAGCAGTGGGTACCATCGATAGCGGAAGCGGCCACAACTGTGGCTTGGCTGTGGATAGGCCAGCGTATAGCGGCCACAACTGTGGCATAGCGTAGCATCAGACAGCGACAACAGCAGTCGTCCTTCCTCAGCAGCAGCACTAGCCCTGTGGTTGGTCACCACGTCTCAGGAGCAGCGCGGTTTTTCTCAGCGTGTGTCGCCAGACAGCCATTATTCCCCCCGTGTTGGGGCAGCATAATGATTGCCATCAGGAAATCCAGTTTCGGAAATCAAAATGCCTTTTTGAAGGCAAATAAACAAGTCATTGAAAGTTAATAATTTTTGTCAACGCAAGCAAGCATTCTGTGTTGCATCCTAGCAATTTAAATTTGTCGCACCCGTTTAATTTACTGAATGTGAAATAGCTTCCACAGTGCATGTTGTCCGTGTATCTTATTTCCCCCAATGTTAGGGCAGCTCAAAGGTTGTAATTAGCAACCGATTTTGAACCACACCATGCTTTTTTCAAGGCAAATAAAAAATAATTGAAGGTTAATAATTTTCTGGCATCAACACAAGCAGACATTCTGTGCGGGATGCAATCAAATTCTGTTGTAGTTGTCTAATTTTTACTTTCACTTTATTTAGTAAACCCCCCACTGTAGGGGCAGCGCAAAGGCTGCGATCAGCATAACCGACATTGAATAATAAATTTCCCTGTTAGTACGCCTTCACAAAAGCAGTTAGTCCGACTATGCAGAGCTAATATGAAGTCGATTCAATCAATCAGCATAAACAGAATTTCGTCATCTCCCAGCTGCCAAGTTGCAACATGATGCAACACGCAACAGCGAGCAAACGAAATCGCTTGATGTTACAAACCGCAATAAGATACGGGTTAAAACCGTTGCGTGTGTGAGAGCACCATCGGTGTTTATTCGCTGGATACACTATCTCTATACTGTCTACTGAACGCAATAATCTGCTTACATGCGACACGGGGACGGGAACATTTTCTTCAACCAAGCTGCACAACACGACACAAAACATGTTATTTTGTTGCTTCAATGAGAGTGCTATCGGTCCGGCTCGACAAGAAATCATTTTTGTGCATCCGTGCTACGAAACTGAGGAAAAACTTTAGAAACTGAAAAAAGAGGTGGAGCTTATCAAATGATCGCTATATCATTCCACCACGTACGTGAAATAATTCATTCCTATTTTCATCCCTATATAAGAGCCTGTTTTAGTCCAAGCCGCTCATAACAGTTCTGAACAGCGACGACAGCAGTCCTCCCTTAGCAGCAGTGGGTACCATCGATAGCGGAAGCGGCCACAACTGTGGCTTGGCTGTGGATAGGCCAGCGTATAGCGGCCACAACTGTGGCATAGCGTAGCATCAGACAGCGACAACAGCAGTCGTCCTTCCTCAGCAGCAGCACTAGCCCTGTGGTTGGTCACCACGTCTCAGGAGCAGCGCGGTTTTTCTCAGCGTGTGTCGCCAGACAGCCATTATTCCCCCCGTGTTGGGGCAGCATGATGATTGCCATCAGGAAATCCAGTTTCGGAAATCAAAATGCCTTTTTGAAGGCAAATAAACAAGTCATTGAAAGTTAATAATTTTTGTCAACGCAAGCAAGCATTCTGTGTTGCATCCTAGCAATTTAAATTTGTCGCACCCGTTTAATTTACTGAATGTGAAATAGCTTCCACAGTGCATGTTGTCCGTGTATCTTAATTCCCCCAATGTTAGGGCAGCTCAAAGGTTGTAATTAGCAACCGATTTTGAACCACACCATACTTTTTGAAGTAGAATACTTCTCTCAGGAAGTTCGGCTACATAGGGATGTGAAATGAAAATCTAAAACTGAAAAAAGTGAGAAATATGTCCAATTTCAAATGCTAATAAATCGGTTAGTTTTCGATGGATTTCCTTCGTTTTTGCAGCAATCGATTAGAAAATCTTCTAAGATTCCTACCAAATGCATGAAATTGCAATTTTATCATTCGAACTATTGTACTATTGAAAATTCTTAAGCCTTGTCAAAACACAAAATTCGACCTCTGATTGGTCGTTATACCGCGCTTTCCCAAGCACGGTCGGCAGAGTTACGGTCCTAGTAAATTGGGAATGCATCATTTGGCCTATATAAGAGCTTCATCAGATAATAAACAGACATTTCATCGGATATTAAATCGAACAACTGAAATTTGAAGAACACAAATGAATATTTGAAGAGTTAATATTTTCTCGTTTTGCGCTATAATCCAAAGTTAATTATCTTCATCTACATACTTACTCTGACTATTATTACGTGTTTGCGTCGCTTAGTGTTTGGCTACGGTCATGCAGAACGCAAACAACGGCGCGATGCGATTCGGCAAGACGAAATGTGTTGAAATGTATAGCTCTACTTCGCCTTAGAAAGAGCTGTACATTTCACCACGGTAAGGCGAATCGCATCGCGCCGGCATTCGCGTTCTGCACAACCGTAGCCTTTTTTCCGTTCCTGTTTAATGATGTCGTATTAAATGTGCATATTACAATTCGGCAGCACTTCAACTTCTCATTTGCACAAAATTTAAAAATATTCAATGAACTTCATTCAAAATATCAAACAAAAAGAAATTACAATACTGCCAATGAACGGTCAACGTTTATTTACTAGAAAAAATGACTGACACGCAAGCAGCCGGGTTATCTTTCTTGTAAAAGTATTCTACTTCAACCTTGCGGTCGTGGCTTTGCATACAACCTTCCTGTGATTTTTTTTGATATTGTTTACAGAGGTATATTTTATGACAGGATAATTGGTCAGCCCTAAAGGCTCGTCATCTTTGTTCGTAGTAGTGCATTTAGATTGGTTTTTTGAATTATCTTGAAGATTAATTTTACATCTTTGCCTCAATGGCACGGTAATTTTATGAATTTAAATAAAATTGAATAACCTACCTAACTAATACTATCTTAAAAACTAAATTGACAAAGATCGAATTTCCTCGTGAATTGACCTCTGGCAAGCATCCCTGAATCTAGACAGAATTGCCTGTTTGCGCACCAAAAGTGTATCTAGACCGGCTAGCTGGTGGATCTCAGAATTACGCGTTCTTGGAGGACTGTTAAGGATCATCCTTAGGATCTTATTTTGGATAACCTGTAATTTATCATGGTGATACTTGGCACAACTCTCCCAGATTGGCAAACCGTATTCTAATACTGGCAGGATAATCATTTTATGGACAGCAAGCTTGTTCTTCAGGGACAGTTTGGATTTTCTGTTTATCAGTGGGTATAGAGATTTAATTAGGATGTTGCCTTTGATTGATGTTTTTTCCACATGTGATCTGAATATAAGCTTGCTGTCCAGAACAAGACCGAGGTATCCCACCTCTCTCGACCATTCGATGGGTGAATTATTAATTTTTAGCCTGACGTCGTCAGGCGGAACAAGTCGACGTGAGTTTGAGTGGGGAAATAAGATGGCCTGTGTTTTAGCCGCATTGATGCAAATCTTCCAGTTGTTGAAGTAGCCGGATAGAACATCCAGGCCTGCTTGAAGTTTTCTAGTCAGCGAACGGATCACTCGCCCTTTGTACATGATGGCAGTGTCGTCCGCGAACATGGACAGTACACCACCATCCGGAAGGGGAGGAACGTCTGACGTAAAGATGTTAAAGAGGATAGGACCCAAGAGGCTACCCTGGGGGACCCCAGCATCAACATTAAATGTATCAGACTGGGAGTTGTTCAAGCAGACCCTAAATGATCTACCCGACAGATAATTTTTGATGATTTTCACAAGGAAGATCGGGAAGTTGCACCGATGCAGCTTATAAACAAGACCATCGTGCCAGACGTTGTCAAACGCTTTCTCAACGTCCAACAACGCCATGGCAGTTGTTTTGGAAACAGACTTGTTCCGCCTGATAATGTTCGTTACCCGGGTGAGCTGGTGCACAGTGGAGTGCCCCTTCCTGAACCCAAATTGCTCTCTAAGGAAGATGTTGTTCTGATCAGCAAACTCTAGTATACGTCTCAGAATCAGTTTTTCGAACAATTTCGAAATAGATGAAAGGAGGCTAATGGGCCGGTAGCTTTTAGCGTCAGTGGGATCCTTCCCAGGTTTATGGATGGGGATAACTTTGGCGAGCTTCCAACGGGACGGGAAGTAGCCAAGTTCCAAACACTTATTGAAGATCTTTGCGAGGTGATGAAAGAAGTCAACGCTCAAATTTTTCAATTCGAGATTGACCACCCCATCGACACCCGCGGCCTTCATATTTTTACATGATTTGATGGCTGCCATTACCTCGTCTGCAGAAATTATAGATTCCTCTGGGACAACTAGAGGGGTCACAGCGATTCTGGACATTGTAGCTGCCACATCAGGCTCAAAGGGGCTCACCAGGGAACGACCAAGATTGTGAGAATTTACGAAATGCTGGCCAAGTGCATTAGCTTTTTCAGCTGGTGTTATTAGCTGAACTTGGCCAGCTTGTTGATCAGAATGGGAGAGAGGAGGGACAGGTCTCGGCTTGTTTTTCAGAAGTTTAGTTAATTTCCAGAAGGGGTTTGCACAATCTGGGAGAGAGCGAAGATGACTTTCAAAGCTTTTGTTTCTGAGATCCACCAACCGGGCCTTAATGATTTTATTAAGACGATTGCAGTAAGACTTTAAGTGAGGCAGGCCAGTACGTTGAAAATGGCGCCTAGTTGTGTTACGAAGTCTTATATAAGATTTAGTTAGGCTGTCTAGATTCAGAGTGTTACTCACCAGGTCAGAAGCAGGGATGTGTTGGTCACGGGCTAAGGATAGAGCCTCGTCGATGATCTGCAAGCACTGATCGATGTCGTCCGTCGATTCAAGCTCGATGTTGTAGCGGATGTTGGCGTCGATGAACTGCTGGAACCGTGGCCAGTCAGCACGATGGTAGTTGCGACGACGAGCACGAAATCGATTGGCGGAGTAGCCCACTTCGGCCACCACTGGAAAGTGGTCGGAGCTCAGTTCCTGGTAGACGATCGGATTTGAAAGGTTTGCCATGTTGGTGATGAAAAAATCGATAGTCGAATGGACACCGGAGCGACTCAACCGGGTGGGGGAGTCTGGGCTCAGGATGATGTACGAAGATGCTTGTAGGTCATTGTGGACGACTTTGCCATTTGGATTGATTCGAGTGTTGCCCCAGGCTTGATGTTTGGCATTGAGGTCACCAGCCAAGATGAAGTTTTGCCGATGTCTGGTAAGCTTGACGAGATCTTGTTTCAGATTAGAGGATGAATCGTTCCTTGAGCTGACTTGCGACGGACAGTAGGCGGCTATGATAATAATAGGGCCGACAGGGGTAGAAACCTCGACCCCAACCGCTTCGATGACTTTTAAGTTGAAACTGGGCAGCAGCTTACAGCAGATGTTCTTCCTCAACGCGATGGCTACGCCTCCACCCGCTGAGTGGGTACGATCGAGCCGAACAACTCGAAAGTCGGGGAGGTAGATGTTGACGCCAGGTTTTAGATGTGTCTCGGTGATGATAGCTACGTCGATAGTCCGCTCGTTGAGGAAATCAGCGAATTCGATGGCTTTGCTCTTTAACGAGCAAGCGTTCCAGTTAGCGATGTTAATGCATTCACGGGCCATATTTGGTGAGGATGGAAACTGCTGCTTGCAGCTGTTCAGCTCTGGTTTTACAGGTGCGAAGGGCTACGAATGCTTCGGCCAGGAGATGCACGAACTCTTCAGTAGTGAGAAGGGAATCTGCGTTGTTTTCTTCGGCGTCTGTGCGGGTAAACTTCATTCCAGTGGCAGGAGTTGTAAGCCCTGGGAGCCCCGGGGGAGGCGAGGAACGGCTCGATGCTGCGACATCGGCAAACGAGGTTGTAAGCCGATTATTCAGTGGGAGAGGTGGAAGCACTGGGATTGCACGTCGCGATGCGATGACTGGAAAATTTTGTTCGTTATTCACTGGCACTGGGATTTTTCTCCGACCGGGTTGGTTGTTGGTTGAGGCTCTTTAGCGGATCTCGATGAACTCCGCCCGCTTTGGGCAGGAACGACTGGTGGCCTTATGATCAGCTCCACAATTTGCGCAGACAGGATCGGCAGTTTCCATCAATTGGCAGGCGTCGGGTGCGTGCGTTTGTCCGCATTTGATGCAGCGGGAGGCCATATGGCAGTTTTTAGTCCCATGTCCAAACAACAGGCAATTGGAACATTGGGTCACATCTCGATGAACTGGTTTGTAGCGCTCCCAGGCCACAATGATGTGGAAAAGGGCACGAATGGACTGCAAATCCGCCAAACATGTTGAATTTTTCTCCAGGTTGATAAGGTACAATTGGTCGCGGTACTTCCGAGTCTTGTTGTGGCGTGACATCTTATGGATCTGTATTGGCTTGAGTCCATTTGCCTTCAGTTCCTCTAACAGAGTGTCAATTTCCATGTCTGGAAGACCACGGAGAACAACCTTGAGCGGTTTTTCTGCTTCAATGTCATGGGAGAAATATTCCACCTTACGCTGCTGCAGTATTACTTGCACCGCCTTGTAGTGATTCAATGACGGAACCATCAGTTTGTAGCCGTCAGAGCACATACGGATAGTGCATTTCAGTCCTTTCTCGATGTAAAAGACAATTGCTTCACGAAGACCTTCTGGAAATCCTTTCACATAGAAGGGTGGAATTTTCTCTTTTGACGTTGACTAACGTCTATATCGAAGTTAGGCCCCTGAATTTGAAAATCTAGTAATTCAACCAGGGAAAACCAGGGAAAAGTGGTCAGGTTTTGAGCGCTTATTTTGCAGTCATCTATAATCAGGTTTTCGAGGTTTTGGCATCAATCGATCAGAAATTCTTTTACGGTTAAATTTATGTAACAAAAACAAACTATTTTTTGAGATACACTATTGAAAAATTGGTAATCAATATCGATTGTCTAAATCATACCGCGCAGCCAATCACTACCTCTCTTCCCAAGCACAGTCGACACTAACGGATACAATCGATCTGACTTTGTTGTTATTGTTGTTGTCACTTTCTGTTTCCGATGTTTATGCTGCTGCTAGCGGAAAAAACCTTGCAAATATGCATCTTTTTGTTGGTGTTAATTTTACGACAGCGGCCGGCTCCCCATCATTTTAATTCCAAAACCGCACCAGTGACATGCGGACGCTAGGTGATAGCAGCTGAAAAGAGGAATAACAAAAGAGTACCGGTCATCTCGTGCCGGTTTCACCCGTAATGCTGGTGGCTGTAAGTAATACATGGCTACTGCAATATACTAAAATGACTGGAATTCTGGACGGAATAACCAGTAAACGAGAATAATCGGCAAATGGCACCTTCTGGTGCCTCGAAGTTTTATAATAGAAGCGGTTAATTGAATTTTCTGTTTTACAAAATGCTGTTTTATTCACTTATGTTCGAGCGTCTTGATAGAAAAATTTTCACTACACTTTTCACTTTTTATTCGCTTTCACTATTTAATTCTATCACTTTTCACTTTTCACTAATTCTATCACTTTTCACTTTTCACGAAGATGAAGGTAAGAAAAACGAAATGGAATATATTTTTGTTATTGGTGAGCAGAATGGATATAACAGAAGAACCATACAAGTCATTTATGACAATAAGAAACGAATCCAAAACAGGAAATCTCACACAACACTCACTCCGCTAACAGAAGATCGGAAAAGAGTAGTGGTTGAATATGACGTCAGTTTCACTCGTCAACTTCGTAGAAAATTTAGAAAATTTGGTATCGATATTATCTACAGTAGTAGAAATAATCAAATGAAAACAAAGTTGGGGTCTACTAAAGACACTATTGACAAATTACATAGGGCGGGTGTTTATAAAGTTGCATGTCCACATTGTGATAAAGTTTACATTGGCCAAACAAAAAGAAATTTAGACATCCGGCTTAAGGAACATACTTCAGAACTTGTAAAGGCTAAGAAAGACTCAGAAAAAGGAATAACTCACCATTTCAGATCCAAAATAGCCGAACATATATTTCATGAAGATCACGCTATGACTACCGACAACATTAGTCTAGTTCGATCAGTAACATCCCCTTGGAAATTAGATGTCGCAGAAAGTTTGGAAATTTTCAAACAAAACCCAGCTACCCTCCTTAACAGAGATCAGGGTAATCATTTCTCTTGGCTTTTTAAATTTTTACCGAAAACTCCCCGACAAGGCATGGATCACCAGGCCGCACATTTCTCTACCTAACTCAAGTTGTTTACGTTTTCTGAGTTAAAATTTGCCCCAGTCGTTTACCAAATTAGGTATAAAATTCTTGGGGTTTCGCTATTTTCTCCACTGTCCAAATAAGCACTGACGAAGGCACTATGCCAGTGCCGAAATACGTATTTGCAAGTGAAAAGTGATAGAATTAAATAGTGAAAGCGAATAAAAAGTGAAAAGTGTAGTGAAAATGCTGTTGCTAACGGAAAAAACCTTGCATAAATGCATGTTTGTGCTGTTGTTAATATTACGACAGCGGCCGGCGCAGCTTTCAAGAAAAATTTTTCCTTACCATTCCATCATCTACTTAGCTCCTCCTTCTTTCTAATTATCTGACGAAGCCTTGGTATAAAACGTACCGTTCGAACATTTCACCCCATCATTTTGATTCCAAAACCGCACCAGTGACATACGGACAATACGGATTTTTGTAATAAAGGCTTACAGCTATAGTAATTTTCTAGCAGTTTCGTCTAGTGCTAAAACGAATATATTGAGAATCTTCCCAATGTCTCGACACATGAAGATGATCTATAAGCGCAATTCTCGGAATACATCGAATTTCTTAATTCTAATGTTTGTCTTGTCATTTCAAACTACGAACAAATGCTTGTCTAATTCGAATACCTGGGAAGCGGGAATGCCAATATAAATAAGGTTTCATCCATATATGTCATTTATATTATTTATTAATTATTGTTCAAAGCGCTCTAATGTCAGCAAATGAGAAAGCACTGTTAGATGAAAAATATAGAGTCCTACGTCATGCGGTCGGGTCTTTAATACCACCCTCCTACTATTTTAAATACATGAAGTTATATGCTGGGCTGGACCTAACCTAGCATGAGCTTTATCTATTTAATGTCAAACAATTTTTAAATTTAAAATTTTTGCTTGAATCGTTCTGGTCTCCAATTTCAGATAGTTCCGTTGAGTTTGCTTTTTGCTTAGATAGGAAAATTTTACCCAATGCGCTAAATTAAATGATTGTCTTGGTAGTGCAGTTACGAACAAAGGTTTGATTCGAATATGTATGAAATGACAGCGATTAAATAAGAGAGATCCATTCTTCTAGTATATATTATAATTTATAACGTTTTAACGTCTCAGCATTCAGAAATACACTGTTAGATAAAATTGCAACAAATACTGGAGTTGCAATTCCCTCTACTATTTGTTTTAATGGAATTTAAGAATACGGTAGTCAACGTCATGCGGTCGTGTCTTGAATACCACCCTCCTACTATTTTCACTATTTCGGGGTCCGTGGAGTTTTCCAAGACAGCAAATCTGTTGTTGGCCAAAAGCTTCTTAGCCGCCGAATCGGGGGCATTTCCAGGTCGAGGCCGTTTACCCGTACTAGAACCGGTTTTCGATTTACCCATGTCAGGGTTCACCGTAGCGTCGGTTTCCAACGCGAAAATAAAAACTTACGAACGAACGTACAAAGTGAACGGAGCGAAAATAAACAACTGTACTGCTCAACACGCTAGCAGAGAATGATCAATGATGAGCGGCTTGGACTAAAACAGGCTCTTATATAGGGATGAAAATAGGAATGAATTATTTCACGTACGTGGTGGAATGATATAGCGATCATTTGATAAGCTCCACCTCTTTTTTCAGTTTCTAAAGTTTTTCCTCAGTTTCGTAGCACGGATGCACAAAAATGATTTCTTGTCGAGCCGGACCGATAGCACTCTCATTGAAGCAACAAAATAACATGTTTTGTGTCGTGTTGCGCAGCTTCGTTGAAGAAAATGTTCCCGTCCCCGTGTCGCATGTAAGCAGATTATTGCGTTCAGTAGACAGTAGATAGTGTATCCAGCGAATAAACACCGATGGTGCTCTCACACACGCAACGGTTTTAACCCGTATCTTATTGCGGTTTGTAACATCAAGCGATTTCGTTTGCTCGCTGTTGCGTGTTGCATCATGTTGCAACTTGGCAGCTGGGAGACGACGAAATTCTGTTTATGCTGATTGATTGAATCGACTTCATATTAGCTCTGCATAGTCGGACTAACTGCTTTTGTGAATGCGTACTAACAGGGAAATTTATTATTCAATGTCGGTTATGCTGATCGCAGCCTTTGCGCTGCCCCTACAGTGGGGGGTTTACTAAATAAAGTGAAAGTAAAAATTAGACAACTACAACAGAATTTGATTGCATCCCGCATAGAATGTCTGCTTGTGTTGATGCCAAAAAATTATTAACCTTCAATTATTTTTTATTTGCCTTGAAAAAAGCATGGTGTGGTTCAAAATCGGTTGCTAATTACAACCTTTGAGCTGCCCTAACATTGGGGGAAATAAGATACACGGACAACATGCACTGTGGAAGCTATTTCACATTCAGTAAATTAGACGGGTGCGACAAATTTAAATTGCTAGGATGCAACACAGAATGCTTGCTTGCGTTGATAAAAATTATTAACTTTCAATGACTTGTTTATTTGCCTTCAAAAAGGCATTTTGATTTCCGAAACTGGATTTCCTGATGGCAAACATCATACTGCCCCAACACGGGGGGAATAATGGCTGTCTGGCGACACACGCTGAGAAAAACCGCGCTGCTCCTGAGACGTGGTGACCAACCACAGGGCTAGTGCTGCTGCTGAGGAAGGACGACTGCTGCTGTCGCTGTCTGATGCTACGCTATGCGCATAGCCATGCCACAGTTGTGGCCGCTATACGCTGGCCTAACTGCTGAGCAACTGCAACACTATCCGTAGCCATGCCACAGTTGTGGCCGCCATTGGTATCCACTGTAACTGCATCTGCTGGCCCTGCTGCTATCGATGGTGAGATCCGCTGGAACTGCTGCGCCTATCCACAGCCATGCCACAGTTGTGGCCGCTTTCCGCTATCGATGGTACCCACTGCTCGCTCCCGCTGCTGCTAAGGGAGGACTGCTGTCGTCGCTGTTCAGAACTATTATGAGCGGCTCCGGCTGAAACAGGCTCTTATATAGGCCAAATAGCATGTTTTCAATTGCAAGGTATATGATTCTGTCGACCGTGCTTGGGAAGCAAGCATATAACGACCAATCAGGGGTCGAAATTTTCGTTTTGACAAGGCTTGACTATTTTCAATAGTACAATAGTGTGAATAATAAAATTACAATTATCTTATTTTGGGAAGAATCTTAGAAGATTTTCCAATCTATTGCTGCAAGAATGAAGGAAATCCATCGAATACTAATCGGTTTATTAGCATTTGAAATTGGACATATTTTTCAATTTTTTCGGTTTTAGATTTTCATTTCACATCCCTATGTAGCCGAACTTCCTGAGAGAAGTATTCTACTTCAAAATCTGTGAAAATGGCAACTCTGGCTGTCACTATACTGCTATTGGTACCAAAAGCTATTAACTTTTCAAATAAGTGTTTTATTTGTTCTCAAAAGAACAATTGTTCAATTCAAAATCGGATTTACGCAATCGCATCTCTGTAATATTACCGACAATAATATTCTTCTGAACAGAATGATACAACTTTCCCATTAGGCCTCTGCCATAATAGACGCGAAAAGCGACGCGAACCGATTCGCTCGGCTGTAGGTTAATGAACAGCCATCAGCAGAGCTGTACATTAAGCTACGGCCGAGCGAATCGGTTCGCGCCGCTCTTCGCGTCTACTATGGCAGAGGCCTTAGAGAAAGTTGCTGGCTGATGTATTCACTTCATGCAAGCCTGCTGCTGATGCTTCCCGCTACCACACTGAGACAGCATTTTAGTGAAGGGAGTGTCGTTGCATCAGCTGACCCTGCTACTATCGATTCTGATATACCCGCTGCAACAGCTACGCTATGCATAGCCATGCCACAGTTGTGGCCGCTATACGCTGGCCCAACTGCTGAACAACTGCAACGCTATCCGTAGCCATGCCACAGTTGTGGCCGCCATCCGTAGCCATGCCACAGTTGTGGCCGCTATACGCTGCCATTGGTATCCGCTGTACCTGCATCTGCTGGCCCAGCTGCTATCGATGCTGAGATCCGCTGAAACTGCTACGCTTATCCGCAGCCATGCCACAGTTGTGGCCGCTATCCGCTATCGATGGTACCCACTGCACTGCTCCCGCTGCTGCTAAGGGAGGACAGCTGTTGTCGCTGTTCAGAATTATTATAAGCGGCTTCGACTAAAACAGGCTCTTATATAGGGATGAAAATAGGAATGAATTATTTTTCGTACGTGGTGGAATGATATAACTTGAAAAATATGTGTGGCTTCATTCTGGCTCGGAGCGCTCATTTGATAAGCTCCACCTCTTTTTTCAGTTTCTAAAGTTTATCTTCAGTTTCGTAACACGGATGTACAAAAATGATCTCTTGTGGAAAGTTTTTCCTCCGGCTGTCGAGCCGGACCGATAGCACTCTCATTGAAGCAACAAAATAACATGTTTTGTGTCGTGTTGCGCAGCTTGGTTGAAGAAAATGTTCCCATTCCCGTGTCGTATGAAAGCAGATTATTGCGTGTTTGACATTGCCGATGGTAGACATGAGTATGAAGGTCAAAATTCTGCTGAGGTATCAAAATATAACCGTTTCAATTTAAGACGCAAGAGCGTAAGTGCTGCATTTCTGTTATCTGCTGCCATCCAGCACGAGAACAAGTATAAATTATAACCGGTCCTTCTCAGGGCCACCAACAGGTTTTTGAGGCAATGTTGAATTTTTCCTCGCTTGCAAATGCTGAAATTCGCGGTTTTCCGTCTGTTACACACGATGAAAAATTTTAACTACTTCAATCACATAGTGAAAGGTGCTATTATATTTCACACCAGTAACAACACTGGCAAGTTTGTTCAATTATCATCATTCCGGATAACCATTCGCCGATGATTCTAGATCTCCCGGTTTAAAAAAACTTATTTTCAAAAAAACTTATTTTTAAAGAGCACATTGAAAGTATACAAGCCAAGTGCATCAAATATACGAGATGTCTATATCCTCTCATTAACAGGAATTCTTAACTTTGTTTGAAGAACAAACTTTTGATTTACAAACAAATTTGCAATGCTTTATGCTGTACCGGTCTGGTCAAGTTGCTGTTCAACAAGGAAGAAAACGCTCCAAAGGATTTAGAATAAAGTTTTGAAAATGATTTTGAAGCGTCCTCCTTGGTTTGGTACACTCGAATTACATAGACTTACTGGTGTTGAACCATTAGAAGCTATGTCAAATAAAATTATTAACAATTTTCGACAAAAATCGTTGCAATCCTCAATTGCTACGACAAGCTCTCTTTATAGCCGATAAGTTAGCAATTAGTTATATTGCTATATATTTATATATTTAGTTACAAGTTTACTTCCCCTATTCTGACAAGTAGGTTTAAATCCCTACGAACGATAAGTCCTAATTGCGAAAGCAAACAAATCCTAACAATTAAAATTACAAATTTTTAACAGTGTTGAGAAGTCAACACTGTAGTAGAATTGCCTGCCATTTCCAATAGTTCTGCAGCTACCGAAAATTCCATAACAGCCGCCAGATAGACAGGTGCTTAAGTTTCAACGCGCTCAGAACGATCAGCCAGAAATTGAAACCCGGCTTTTCTTTCTTCTTCACGACCAGCAACCAACGACCGTGTGGTATCGGCACAATCATGGAATGAATTATACATAAAACACAAAGCGCGCATTCTTAGTCAACTAGGTATATTCTGTCGACCTTGTTAGAGAAAGAAGCATTGTGCGACCAATCAGAGGTCGACATTTGCGTTTCGACAAGGCTTGACAATTTTCAATAGTACAATCGTTCGAACAATCAGATTACAACTTTCTGCATTTGGACGGGTGCTTGGTTGATTTTCCAATCGATTACTGCAAAAATGACGAAAATCGGTTGGAAACTGACTGAGCTTAAAACGGTTGAAAATGGACAATTTTTGTGACGCTCTCGATGTTTTTGGTTTTTGAAATTGGATCCCTGTTATGAAATTGGTCCCCTGTATATGTTGCCGTAAGACGTAATTCTACGTCAAAAAGGCATATAAACTTGAGAAAGAAACGAACGTAAAACGCTGTGAATGACTCGAGAACCACGCCAAGCTATTGCTATATCAAAGTTGCAAGAATCCTAGTTCAAGAAGAGGCAATTTGAACAGACAAAATATAAAAAAATGAAACTAAAACTAACATAAATCGAAAAAAATTCAAAAAAAAAACTGAACCAGGGAACAGAGAACAGCAAAAGACATAGTAATAGCATATTCAAAAGAAATGAAGAAAGTAAAAGAGGAATTCAAATAGTCTGCGGTACCAAAATAGGAAAAATAGGATATATAACATGAAAGCATACAAAATTTGAAGATCCGAAAATCATACAACCCAAAATATAACACGAAAACAATGGCAGGAAACAGAAGACAAACACGAAAAACCGAGAAGGACATATATACACGGTGTAAAATAAGTTCGAATACAACTTTCCATGCGCATTCTGTGCATTAGGATTGGTGTCAGCTTTAGCTTCATAAATAGGCTAACCAACACGCTTAGTGTTGACTTTTTGACATTTGTTGTTTATTTACCGCGCACGATGGAAGAGTATCGCGATGAAAAACTGTATGTAACTTTTTTGTCCGTGGGTAAAATTTGATGTAAAACCGGGTATAACTAGTTTGGAGTGTATTATTTACATGTGCAAAATTTCTCAACAATCGTTTCAGTCATGAATAATCCCACTGCGATCATGAGATGGTTCGGAAGACAACTGGGAATCACCTACACAACTGTGTCTCGGGTGATTAAATCGTTTAAGGAGTCCCAGACAAGTAGAAAAATGGTTTGCGAGATTTGAACGACCCGACGACATATTCCGGTGGTTGAAATACCACTGAGTGAAGCGAAATTTCATCTATACCATCATTGGTAGGAAGTGAGGGCGGGCTCCAGCAAGGACAGTACGAAATCCAGGTAAACGCGTTTGGGACGCAAGTAGCCATTAAGGTGTTAAGGAAGCAGGATCATCGAAAATACTACTAGGGGTTGTATGAAATGGTGACGTAGGACAAATATAAATATTGATTTTAACTCTTGATTAACATATTTCACTACGCCTGTTATACACCGTGTATGTAACACAGGTATAAAGGCTTCACTTGCTATCGTGTTAAGAATAAGAATGAAGTTGAATTTTGTATCGAGTTGAGCGTAGATTTTTGCAATGAAAGCGGAGCGACGCAGATTCGAGAAACAGAAACGAAACAAAACATCTTCAATACTACTGAATTATTGTCATGAACACCGAAAGAGAATATGTTCTTTACTGATGCGAAAATTACCCTGGTTCTGGATTAACTAATTCATAGTCCTGAAAAAAAACTAATTCCATAATTTTTACATAGAAATGTGTTTCTATAGATCGCTGATGATCGCACCACCGGTAGCATCGAATATTTTGCTTGTGTTCCGTGTGACGAACAAGAATGAAGCTGCATTTTGTACACGCAGTCTTTTGTATCTAGTTGAGCGTAGATTTTCGCGTTAAAGGCTTGTCCACGCAGTCTTGAGAAAGAGAAACGAAACAAAACACTTTGTTGAGTCAGAATATGTAGGCAGTGTTCAGTGTCGCCAGAATTCATTCCGTCCATGTAATTGTTATCGGTGCTTAGGAAGCAAGGCAATAGCGAGGGAAATGTATGGGAAAGCTTGACCTTGGAAATTTTCCCCCTTTTTCACCATTAAGCAGTAAAGCAACAATGTTAAACGTTATATAACATATAACATCATAGTAACAATTATCACACATTTTATCCATCCACCGACAAATAAATGACTAAGATGCATTAAACCGTTCGCTTCGTTTGAAATCTGACGCAACATTTGCCAGTTTCATTTTCAATTTTACAAAATGTAATCTAGTATAGAAAACAAAGACGTAGTCCTACGTCAAAAGAACCACGCGATCCGGAAAACCGTTGCTGACCTGGATGTGTCGATCGGGTTTCGGGATTCCCACACCATCATGACGAAAGGCATGAAATACAAGCCGTACGAGACTAAAACAAAGACGAGGCTGGACAAAGCCAAACTGATACTTTCGCGCCACGCAGTTTCGTGTTTTTTGATTAGAAACTCTTTGTTTTGCAACACAATCTCCCCGTCCCACAAAACCCCACCAAGGTTCCAAAGCACCGCGTCGATGATGGTGAAAATCTACGCCGCGTTATTTAAGACCGAGGTTCTGGAGGAGGTTGTGGCTCCAGCACTTCGGGACCACTGCGAGAAGGACGTACCGTCTTGCACGGCGAGAATCGTCCAAGCGTGGTATCGGGAGAATCTGACTCATTTACGCAATAAGACTTAATCCGCTGGACATTTGTATACGGTCGTATATGTTGGCCAAGCAGGGTGATCACCGAGTAAACACTATGGACCAATTTGAGAAGCTCATTTCCAAGTTCTGTAACGATGCGCCGATGGATGTTGCTCAGAAGAAGGAACGTCTCAAGCTCGTCATACAGAACAAAGGGGAAGGGGGAGGTGTACTCCCTGCCAAGGATGGAAAAAATCGTATCGCATAACAATCATTCGGGTATCATTTCTGAACTTGCTATTCATAAACTTTCAATCCCAGCAAACCATCGCTATTAAAAGTTACACATTCTCACGCATGCAAGAGACAACTTATAGCAAAGAAATATATGGTAGCTTTCTTTGATGATTTTGTTTCAGTATTGCCTGCAATAGGTGGAGCGAGCAACGTATAGTGAGTGTTTCACGAAAGAATCGTAAACGATTGCACTCGAGCGATCGCAACCATTTTGAAGTAGAATACTTCTCTCAGGAAGTTCGGCTACATAGGGATGTGAAATGAAAATCTAAAACCGAAAAAAGTGAAAAATATGTCCAATTTCAAATGCTAATAAATCGGTTAGTATTCGATGGAAAACATGCTATTTGGCCTAAATAAGAGCCTGTTTCAGCCGGAGCCGCTCATAATAGTTCTAGACAGCGACAACAGCAGTCGTCCTTCCTTAGCAGCAGCACTAGCCCTGTGGTCACGTCTCAGGAGCAGCGCGGTTTTTCTCAGCGTGTGTCGCCAGACAGCCATTATTCCCCCCGTGATGGGGCAGCATGAAGATTGCCATCAGGAAATCCAATTTTGGAAATCAAAATGCCTTTTTAAAGGTAACTAAACAAGTCATTGAAAGTTAATAATTTTTGTCAACGCAAGCAAGCATTCTGTGTTGCATCCTAGCAATTTAAATCTGTCGCACCCGTCTAATTTACTGAATGTGAAATAGCTTCCACAGTGCATGTTGTCCGTGTATCTTAATTCCCCCAATGTTAGGGCAGCTCAAAGGTTGTAATTAGCAACCGATTTTGAACAGCAAAATGCTTTTTTGAAGGCAAATAAAATAATTAATTGAAGGTTAATAATTTTCTGGCATCAACACAAGCAGACATTCTGTGCGGGATGCAATCAAATTCTGTTGTAGTTGTCTAATTTTCACTTTATTTAGTAAACCCCCCCCCCCCCCCCACTGTAGGGGCAGCGCAAAGGCTGCGATCAGCATAACCGACATTGAATGATAAACTGCCCTGTTAGAACGCATTCACAAAAGCAGTTAGTTCGACTATGCAGAGCTAATACGAAGTCGATTCAATCAATCAGCATAAACAGAATTTCGTCGTCCCCCAGCTGCCAAGTTGCAATATGATGCAACACGCAACAGCGAGCAAACGAAATCGCTTGATGTTACAAACCGCAATAAGATACGGGTTAAAACCGTTGCGTGTGTGAGAGCACCATCGGTGTTTATTCGCTGGATACAAAAATCAAATGCGAATTGTGGAATAATTCGTCTAAAAAACATAAGGAAATGGTAAACCTGAACTGAAAGGCGTGGCCTATAACGTAGCACCCTTCGGCTATAAAAGAGTGTTTCTGGGAAAACTAGCTACATTCATTAGTCGTAAGGTGAACTGGATGGACCGTCCACAACGTTGACAGCAGTAACAGCAGATATCGGCACTCAGCAGTACCAGACATTAGCAGCGTAGTCAATGTGAAAACACCTTTCTATTGTGTTGGCCGTGCGCATTGGGCCGCTGCCAGGCTAAACGCGAAAAGCGGCGCGAACCGATTCGCCCGGCCGTAGGTTAATGTACAGCCGTAAGTAGAGCTGTTTAAAAGTATTCTACTTCAACCTTGCGGTCGTGGCTTTGCACACAACCCTCCTGTGATTTTTTTCAAATGCTGGTTGCTTGCAGGCGTAATTCGGTTACTCCACATCGTGCTTTCACCGTGATATACCACGATGATTCTATCACATGCTAATCCACCATGCTACCGTTTCCGTAAGCATTGATGATACCTACTTGCTCCGGTGAGCAAACAGTAGATCTTGAAAAAATTTTCGTATGGGTTGCAACGCTCTGTTAGACAGCCCCCTTCCTTCATATCAAGCGTTACGTATTTTATGGATGTTCCCTTATGACACATCAGGTTTAGAACAGGAAAATGAAACCAGCAAAACCACGTAGAAGCAGGAAAATTAAAAAAAAAAAGCAATAAAGAGTAACAAAGAAATCGAAGGACAATAAATCAAAACTACGTAAGAAAATAAAAACCTGACTAACAGAAGTGCACGAAATTTATACAATACATTTATTATGTAAGAATTTGGAAAAAATCACCAAAAAAAATCAAATGAAATAAAAATTATAAATCTGAATTATAAGTGAAAAAATAGAGAGTTAAAGGAGAAGAAGACTATTTCAGATATAATACAAATAATGGACGACAAATAACATGGAAAAAGTAAGTAAAGCGAATAACTTTGACGTGAAAAAGACAGTTGAAGAGAAAAAACAACTAGAAAATTAGGAAATAGAAATTAGCAAAAAATTCAATAAAACTAGTATGCAAACGAAGATCATCACTTTACTAAGCCCCAATAGTGGAATTATTCATGTAAATACCGACCATTTTCATCAATTTTTGACACATTGATTCCAAAATATTACAAAAAACAAAAAAAATATTTTCATTAAAACTCATAAATTCTCTTAAAACAATTAGCTGCATTTATGGAATTGTTTACAGCCGAAAACTACTTTCATGAGCGACGAAACATTCTTTGCAACATATTTTTCTCGCTGGAAGTAATATTCTAACTGTCTATTCGATTAGAATAGACAATTGGTCATTGGTGGACAAATGGTGGTCATTTATATATTCTTCAAATGTTATCTCAATATAACAACCTAGAAACAAATCTAAATTTGGGAAGCATACTCTGCTGTTAGACCATGCCAAAAAAGTAAGTAAAAAACGGTAAAAGGATTTCCTGCTGTAATGATGAGATTCTTTCTCCCGAAAAGTAATCGGGGACAAAACCCCTATTCCCAGAAGGCCCGAGCAAAAATAGATCCGCTTGAGTTGGTGTTAAGAAGCAGTAAATACGACGAAAAAATCTCACACAGCATCATGATAACTTTAGCGCTGATTGATTGGTTGCAGTATATTGAAATGAAATTGGTTGCTAAACTTCGGTTCAGATGGCACTACTATCGCTGATTGGGTGTGGTTTCGTAATTCAAGTCGCAACCACCCTAACAAGATTTTCGACGATTTGAATGTAATCTTGTCGAATCATGGGAATTCTTAACTAGTTCTTACGGTCGAGAAATTTGACTTAACAACTGACTGACGAGGGTTTACCGAATTTTTCCTTACCGCCTATCCTGCGTACATCGAACTTTCGAAGAAGGGCCTAAACAACCTACGCTTTCGGTCGGGTGCGATCGGTCACTAGGAACATGCTAAGAAACATAGCGATAATTTGGATTTCTGTATTACCAGCGCATACAGAAATTGACACGTCCATTAACTTTCTGTGGATTTATCGAACGAAAACCGGACTAAAGTCTACACCGGATAATGGATAAGTCGAGCAAAATTGACTGAAACAATATATTATTTCCCCGCAGCCGCTTCCGTAAATGGTTATTTCTTAATTTGAAGGCACTAACTAGACAAGCGAAAGATTTTTTTCGCTATGCCTTATTCTCGAATCCACCGTTATCAAATTATTGAACGTCAATAAAAGAAGCAACGCCAAGATAAAGATCTGAAAGGTAATATTTCTTTCAAATCAGTTCGACCAGAGAATCGATCCACGGATGCAAACGAGACGGATGCTACCCAATTCAAGGCCTCTTGGTGTAGAGAGGAATCACGTCAATTCGATGGAGTCTGAAAATAAAGTATAAGTAAGGCACGCAATCGAAAAGCTGCCATTTTCATCCCGTCACCCCACTGGGAGTTCGTGATGCTACTGGCGTCAGGAAAATATGGCAACTGTTATAGCTGCCTGCCTTTCGTATTCGAGCTCGATGTCAAAGCGAGTTCGGAACACAAGTGCTTAGCGTAAAAAATAAATAGCCAGCAGAGGAAAATACAAGTGACGTTCCGGAGAAACTCTATTGTTTGAAATGCAACTGAAAGCCAATTGCAGAATATTTGCATTTCGATGAGCACCGTCGGGACTGATGACAAATGGCGTTTCGCTAGCTGTTGCCACTTCATCATAAATTGTTTTTTTTTTTGCTTTGATTTAGTGTTTCTGTTTCAATTCGACTACTGAAATGATTTCTCTCTTCTTTATAGCTCTTGAGCGCATCTTTATCATGAAACATTTTGCTCGATTTTCATTTGAAGCTAACAGGGTGATGTATCATATAAAGAAGGTTTCATGGAAGTTTCAATAGACAACCGGAAAAAGGAAGCTTTAACGATAAAGCTACTAAATAACGAACTGAATTACGATTTTCCCATTCTAATTGTAAACAATGAGCATTATCGATTCCAATAAACTCGAGTCAGGCCTGTAACAGTTTGATGTGAGTGCATCAATGTTAGCACGTTTTTCGCATTCGATTCAATGTCCGTCGCCTAACAGTAATCGTTTGATTCTCATCAACGCTCATCACTATTCCACGAAACCGTACGTGAAGTTTAACGAATGAAATCCTTTCAGACGCTAATATGCTGGAAAACCTCAAACTAATCAGAGGCTCTGATTTGATTTCACGCACAGATGCAAACGGCGGAACTCGTGTTTGTCTAACAAGCAGCCGGTGCGGTTGAGCTACTGAACTGCGCCCTCGACTCGAATGAAATGACATGATATATTATTATAGATGTTCAAAGAAAAGAACAAAAAACCAAAAAAAAAACAGTACCTACTGGATAACAAAGAAACTCACAGATAGACAAAAAGTGTACTAAATCAAACCAGGGACGCGTCATCTTGAGTCGTCAAAAGAATGAACGAAATTGTATTATGTCGGTGCCGCCAACGGGGCACGCCCGGTTGCATTCGGGACGTCTTATCGTTGCCGGTCTCATCAGAGGTTTTTCCAGTAGCTACAGTTTGTTTGATTATGGTCAAGCCACCAGAAGTGCTTCGAATCGTACAGCAGAGCGATTGTACAACGTCTGCGTCGCAAAAAAAAGGTTTTATAACGGACGGGAGTGAGTGAGGTTTGCAGTTCATCACAAAACCCACTCACTCCTTCTATTACAGAAGTAGAAGAAAAAACTTTCGATAAAGGGGTCGAGAAAAACAGGAGCTAATTATATAATTTTTTTTTATTAGGTTAGAAGTTTAGACAATTAATGGTAACATTCCTTTTAAATATTT
The DNA here is from genome assembly GCF_029784165.1 of Wyeomyia smithii. Lineage (NCBI taxonomy): Eukaryota > Metazoa > Arthropoda > Insecta > Diptera > Culicidae > Wyeomyia > Wyeomyia smithii. The sequence continues at coordinate 162,543,865 of NC_073694.1, forward strand.
TCTGTTTCCTCAATTAGTTGATATATAAAATTTGGACTAACAATGCATTAGAAATTTAAGACATATTAAACCTAAACTTGTATGAGCACAGCCGACTTCAAGATGCTACCCTGTTATTGATATTACTGCTAACTTATTTCAGAAATCGCTTGATTGTAGGTAAATTTACTAAACATTATGTGCATATTCACTTATCGTATTTTCTTTTTTATGCGGGGGATACGCAGTGCGTAAAAAAACTTAGTAAATTCTGAAATTCGCATAAAAGAACCATATTTTTTCATAGTTCGGAAATAGTTCATAGTTTCGAAAAAGAATGAATAGCTGAGTTCTTTCCACCTGCGAATCGAGCTGGCAATCAAGCAAATATATAAACACTACACCCTAGGGGTGCATGAAATGGTAACGTGAGACTAAACACTCTAATTAGAGAGGTTTTAAGTAGCGAAGGTTACAGAGTCCGCAGACGGAATCAACTCGTTTGTTCAGTGACTTACGTATTTTCACTCTAAGCCGTCCCTAAAAATCTTTTTATTTAGAAATATATTCTACAACACTTGTTTACACTTGTTTACAATTGGCAATAGTTTGTCAGTAGTGTTTTTTTTTTTTTTTGTTCAAATAACACTTATTTGGCACGGCAAAAGCCTATCATTGTTGTTGAATAAGCCCCAATTACTTCTCCTTATGTATCTAAATCAGAATTAATTCTATTACCTAAAAAACCGAAGCTAACTTACGTAATCATAATAAGTGGTTTTGTCTTATTTGACTCTGAATAAATCCAATTTATTTTTTTATATACAGTGATTTAAAACTTCTGAAGTGACCTAGTGTTGGTTGTAGGTCTTGTTGAGTGTAACATTCGCTCATACACTAAGGTCGCTTTTTACGCGGCTTTTTTACGCGGATTCCGGAATTTACGCGGTATTTTTTTTTTGTGCGGATTTCGGTTTCTCGTCACTCGGATTGCAGGATCAACGCTGGCTTTTTTACGCGGATTCTTTTGGAGTTTGTTTGAAAATTGCTGTCTATTTTTGTAAGAAAAATACTACAAATACACTAAAATTTTGAAAGTAGTTGAAGAGAAAGTAGTTTTGTGTAAATCGGTTGATATTTGGATAAGTTATATATATATTTTACGAAATCCAGAATTTTTGGCTGCCATCGCAGAATTGTTTTACGGTGCTAGAAATGATGGAAAAACGCAAGAACTTCTGATGTGACTTAATGAAGGTTGTAGCTTCAGTAAAGTGTTACTTGCGCATTTACTTGAAGTTTTTCAATTACCCCAAATATTTTAGGTTATTGTCAAAACACCGTTTTTAGACCTTAACTCACATTTTTATGTTTAACTCGGTAAAGACGAATGGTAGAGTTTTTTTTTTTTTGAAGTAGAGAAAGATTAGTCGCCATCTTTGATCTCGCCTCCATCTTGGATTCTATCAGAAAACGTGTTTTCAAGTAAATTGCCAACAACCGATTTTAAATCTGACCCCAGCATTAGAAAGCTGAAAAAAAATGCTTCAAGAAACATTCAGAAAATTAGGTGAGCATCGAATTTACCTTACCATTCAGATCATTTTTCAAAATCGAACGCCAAACAGTTCAACGCATGACGCACGGCCAGTAATAAATCAATGCAATATGCTGAGTCAGTATATTCGGTAGTTAGACTAAATAAACTCATAGGGTGTTTGTGGGGAATCCGCGTGAACTCTAAAATTTACGTGGAAAAAACGCATACATTCCAAAATCCATGTAAAAAAGACTTCAGTGTATTTGTTTTTAAGTGTAACAAAAATAGGAATTATTGTTAAATAGTTGAAGAGGTAATTTATAAGACACGACCGCAAGTATCAACAGTTAGAATTTTTGCTGACAATATGAATATTTAATGCTCGTATGATCTCGAAGTATCTCCTGTGGAAAAAGATAAAAATGTGTGGTAATGTATTCAATGTAAGGTAATATGAATCAATTTACCGATTTACATACGTTATTTTGACCATTCTACAGCAGTTTTTTGCTGAGAATGCTGTTTTTGACCATTATTCTGCTGATATTTTTAAGCTAGCAGAAAAATATTTTAAAAACCTAAATTAATCCACCTAGCGGTCGGACTCAGCCTTTCTCATTCAAACTTGTTAATTGTAAAAATAGATTTACATGAATGCTTAAATCCAATAAAAGTACATTTACACTTTGGGTTCTAAAATATTGATGTTGTAATTGAAGTATAAAATATGAAATTTGACGTAATGTTAGTACTTTAGAAATAGCGAAATAAAAGAAATGCCTTAATTTCGAACAATTAAATCACGAGCGAAACCGTAATTACGTAAGAAAATAGTGGTGGAGGGGGGTGTGCAATTTTCTTACGCTATCTTACAAGGGAGGGAGGGGGTGAATTGATTTTCTTACGTAAGAAAAACATTGTTAATGCAGCTGTTCAAATTATCATGTTCATGACAGCGTGGACGGTAAAATTCATGCGAAAGGAAATTACAAAATTACTCGAATAAAGGACAGAAGACGAAACGAAGTACTGCGCTTGCTTTATAATGATAAAACTAAAGTAATAATCAATATATGCTGGCAGTAAGATATTACTAGGGTGGAGGGGGTATATCAAAAAATCTTACGATGTCTTACAAAAGAGGGGGGGGTTGAAAAAGTGGAAAAATATGCTTACGTAATTATTGAACGGCCCCATATATATTGATCAAATCAGGTATAGTTTTGAATAGTCTATGAACTTTTTTTCATTCCATAACTTTTGAACCACATATCAAATTGTTATGAAGTTTGTTATTTGTAAGTTTGAGAGATGACTCGTTTGTATGACACTAGTTATGTTCAAATAAGTCGTGTAATACTTGAGATAATAGACTTTCGTTGTTTTAACAATTTATTACATAACGGTTGCTTAAATTCGATTATAATCAAATGAAAAGGGAACGTATAGGGCAGCCAAACTTTGAAACCACGTGTTCAATCATAATTTATCAGTTAACCGTTAACTAGCCCGTTCGTCTGATATCAATATTGTTCATATCGGTTGTGTAGTTTCTGTTTCACAGCAAAATTCAATAGAGTGTTATGAGACAGCTAAACCTTTCATTTGGCATTGTTTTTGTGGAAATCGGTTCAACCATCTAAGAGAAAAGTGAGTGAGTTTATGTAGTCTTCGGAATATGTGCCTTTTCATACCTGGATTTCACATTTTTAAACATAACAGGCAAAGTAAGAGTCCGATTGCAAAACAAATCAATAGGGTCTTATGGGGTAACAAGACCTTCCATATGACACTGATTTTATGAAAATCGGTCCAGCCATCTCTGAGAAACATGAGTGAGATTAAATAGTCTCCAGAACACGTTTCTTCCCATAACTTTTGAACCACATGTTCAATCTTAATGAAATTCAAAAGTTAAAGGTTTTTTAGGTAGCCCGTTCATTTGAAATTAATTTTGTTCAAATCGGTTGCGTAATTTCCGAGATATTGATGTTTCGCGATTTTTTACATTTTGATACATAACCTCTGAACTAGAAATCCGATTACAATAAAATTCAATAGGGTCTTATGGGGCAAATAGACCTTTTATTTGCAATTAATTTCATTGAAATCGGTCCAGCCATCTCTGAGAAAATCGAGTGAGATTGGGAGAGCGTTACACACACACACATACAGAAAATGCTCAGCTCGTCGAACTGAGTCGAGTGGTACACGACATTCGGCCCTTTGGAGCACTTTTATACCTCTAGTTTTTTCAGTGATTGCTATACCTTTCTGGGAGAAAGGCAAAAACTTGGGTTGTATGCAAAGCTACGACCGTAAGGTTGACTATATAAGCTTAAAGAGACCGCCCATCCCTTCATTCGATAGTAAAATGATTTTAACCAAAAGCCAGAAGGAAATACAGTAAAGTCTTTTTTTACACGGTTTTTTTTACACGGTTTTATTTTACACGATTCTTTTTTACGACGATTTTCCAAATAACACGATTTTTTTACGTCGTTTTCCCAAATAACGCGATTTTTTTTACACGTTTTTTTTTTGCACGATTTTTCGTCTTCGCGTAAAATTGTTACAGTAAGTATCAGTAACGGTAAGAAACTATAATAGGCTGTTTTTTACACAGTTTCATTTTTACACGGTTTTTGTTTTACAAGATTTTTTTTACGACGTTTTTCCGAATGACGCGGTTTTTTTTACGACGTTTTTCCAAATAACACGGTTTTTTTTTACACGATTTTTTTTGCACGTTACGTAGAATCGTGTAAAAAAGAACTTTACTGTACTACAGAACCGATCGGCATGACATCGTATAGAGGAATTTTAGGGGCCGAGAAAGGTGACTAAGATAGCTCGAGACCCCTCTCTCTTCTGGAAGGGAGCGGTCCCATACAAATAAAACACAAATGCCCATCTGGAGAACCAGCCAAGTAAATGGAACCAACTTGGTAAGTTTAATGTTTTGATGGTAAACAAATGTGTCCAGAATGTTTCGACACCCCTTTTTCTTCTGTAAAGGAGGGGTCTCATACAAATGAAACAAATTTCGCACAACTCGAAAACCAATCAAGCAAATATAACCGAATTTGGCTTGTAAATGTTATTAGGGATAACAAATATATCCGTAATGGTTCGGCACCCCTCCTTCTTCTGGAAGGGACGGGTTCCATGCATATGAAACACAAATTTCTGCACATTTCGAGAGATAATCAAGTTGATGGAACCAAATTTGATATGTTAAGGTTTTTGGGAGCAAGAAAAATTTTCATGGTGGTTCGACACCCCTTCCTGTTTTAAAAGAGAGGGTTCTCATACAAATGAAACTCAAATCTCTTCACAACTCAAGAACTAATCCAGTAAATGGAACCAAAATAGGCAGGTGGAGGATTTTGGGAGCAAAAAATATTTTCATTGTGTTTCGACACCCCTCCCAATTCTGGAAAATTCTACAGTGGTTGTTCACTTATCCATCTCTGGGGGGAATGAAGGGAGGCCTCCCATGCAAATTAAACAGATATTTCAAACAGTTTTTTTTTCGGAAAACAGCCTAAAATGATCGGGTCGATGCACAGGAGCCAAAAATCGACTCTTAGACGCCATTTTTAAATTTAAGATGGAAACTTCCGGTTTCTAATATGGGTGTTTCCAGAGACAGAATAACGCCCAGGAGCCAGAAAAAGTCTCGAAATGCTGATATGATGATGTACAGAAGCGAAAAGGCGAGGATTTTGTCATTCCGATTAAACCAATTATTTGAAACGATTTCTCTTTTGACTTTGATCATATCTGGCGGAAGTGCTGGCCAATGCATCTACCGCTGATCCTGTCGCTACCGTACAAATGTAGCTTTTTATTAGAAGATGTCGTGCTGCTGCACCTACCGCTGACGCTGCTTCCACTATCGCTGCTGATTCCCACTGCAGCTACTGCTGCTGTTACCCACTGCTATCCGCTGCCGCTATTGCTGCTATCCACTGCTGTTTAGTTAGGACCGTCTTAGTGACCATCAACTAGTAAACGGTTCTTAAAAACCCAAAGAGCGCATTCCTGGTTTACTAGGTATATATTTTGTAGACCGTACTTGGGAATGCAAGCATTAAGCGATTAATCAAAGGTCGAAATATGCGTTTCAACAAGGCTTGACAATTTTCAATGGTACAATAGTTCAAATAATCAAATTACAATTTCCTGCATTTGGGCGGATGCATAGATGGTTTTCCAATCGATTGCTGCGAGAACGAAGAAAATCCATTAAAAACTAACCGACTTACTTGCATTTAAAACTGAAAATCTCTACGTCACAAAATTCAGGAAAAATGCACCTAATTCATTGAAACTATCCTTGTTTATTTATTTCGTCAATCAATGTAGACTACAATTCTAATGTATACGTTAATCTTAAGCTATCGAGTTCTAGCACGTAATGCGCTTTTTAATGCGTTCCGGGACATGGTAACGTCTATAATCTCGCAGTGTTTGTTGTATGCGTTCATGATGCTGTTAATTGGTTCATGTTTGGCGTACAGTGACCGGTAATTATTGTTAGTAAAAATATTGCGCGTTCTTAAAGGACGAGAAGGAGCATAAAAGTTAAGAGTTTCCAGCAGATTTGGTGAATTAACACGTTGTGAGATCATATCGTTTACAAAGGTAATCATGGTTGTTTCTCGTCGTTTCTTCAGAGTTTCGATATTAATAAGCATGCAGCGAGATTCGTAAGAAGGGAGAGGATATGATGCCCAATTGAGTTTTCTTAATGCAAAAACCAGAAATTGTTTTTGAACTGATTCAATACGATTGATATGAACTTCTTGATATGGGGACCAAACTATACTGCAGTACTCTAATATTGATCGAACATAGCTCACAAAAAGAGTTTTTATTGTGTATGGGTCCTTGAAATGATAACTGAAACGTTTAATAAAACCAAGCATACTGTTGGCTTTGTTGATTATTGTGTTATAATGATTCACGAAAGTGAGTTTCGAATCGAGGATCACTCCTAAGTCTCTCATTTTGGTACATCTCTCTACAAGTTGTTGGCCTATGTAATAGTTCATAGTTTGCATTGAAAGTTTTCTTGTATATGATATGACATTACATTTCTTAATATTTATATCAAGTAAGCTTTTCAGACACCAAGTATAGAAGGTATTGATCTGCAACTGAAACAATTCGAGGTCAGACTGGTTTTTAATCTCCATATACAATTTCATATCGTCGGCATAGATTAAAATTTTGATCTGGTTAAGTAAAAGGGTTACATCATTAACGAACAAAATAAATAGTAAGGGTCCTAAATGTGATCCTTGCGGAACTCCGGATGTTACCTTCACTGGATCAGAGAGATGGCCTTTGAAACGGACAAATTGTGTTCTGTTCGTCAAATAAGATTCAATCCATTTCACGAGTTGGTTATCTAGTCCAATGCGTTTTAGTTTGAAAATCAGTAATGTTATATCGACTCTATCGAAAGCTTTACTATAATCGGTATATAATGTTTCAACGTAGTTACCTCTATCCATTGCAGCGAGTGTGAAATTAATGAATTCTAATAGATTAGTAGCTGTGGACCTTCCTTTGAAAAAACCATGTTGGTTGATTGTAATACTATTTTTCACCTGTTCGAAAATTCGTTTATTAACGATTGATTCAAATAGTTTCGGAATACAAGAGATGATTGCTATGCCGCGATAATTTTTTATATCAGAGCGTTTACCTGACTTAAAGATCGGGATGAGAAATGATTTTTTCCACATGGAAGGAAATTCACCTGTTTTGATTGAAAGATTGAAAAGCCAAAACAGTGGTTTTACAAAAGAAGAAGCAAATGTTTTAAGCATAGATGGTGGAATTCCATCTGGCCCAGCACCCTTAGTTGCATCTAGGGATTCTAATGATGTTAATATTTCTTGAACAGTTATATTTTGAACTGATACACTATTGGTACAATCAGGTAAATGCGTGAAGTAGTTAAAATCTCTATTTTCATCCGGGTTTTTGTAAACGGTCTGGAAAAATTTCGCAAATTGGTTGCAAATAAGCTGAGACTCGGTACTTTCATTACCTTCAAAATGCATGCGTGATGGAAAATTATTAGTTTTCATTTTTTCCTTTGCAAAACGGTAAAACTGCTTTGGATCAGATTTGATATTACTTTCAACCCTAGAGTTATAATTCTCATAAGCTAATGAGATTTCTGCATCTAGTTCGCTGCATATGTTCTTGTATCGTTCCAGATTGGTCTCACATTTATGGTGTTTGTACATTTTATGGGCTTTCTGTTTTTTGTTTTTCAGGTTTTTGATCTGTTGCGTGTACCATACGGGATCTTTGAAACAAAAGTTAGTGCGTTTTTTCGTCCTAGGAACTGTATCATTTATAATTTCGTATAATAGAGAGAGAAACGTATTCGCGGCTTTTTCAATATCCTCTTTGCCTCGAAAAAGTGATTGCCAGTCGACTGCACTGAGTTTACGGTCGATTTCTGTTATATTAGCTTTTTTAAAGTCATACACATACTCAAATTCACTATCATTGGGACGTGATCTAGTGCTATCTATGTTCAATGAATACTCAATGGCTGTATGAAATTTCTCATTTTTCCATAGAGAGAGCTAAAATCTTCAGTGCAGTTTGTGAACAAGAGATCTAAAAAACAGTTTAGTTCATTTCGTATTGCGTTTACTTGATATAATCCTAACTGACTGGTCGTGTCGAAAATTTGCTGTAGTGCCTCGTTATCTCCTACTATAGGAAGCAACAGTGATTCGTTATCGCAGTCCTTGATGAAGTCTGCATCTTTTTGATTGAAATCGCCGTATATATGAATTTTAATTTCCGGGTCAGAGTTACAAATTACTGAGTTGGCGGTTTCTAAAAATAATTCATAATATTGTTTTTTTGCAAATTGTGGAGGGAAGTATACTGATGCAAAAATGTGGCATTGACCGTTTAATACAGTTTTGACCCAAACATCGTCAAATTCTTTATACTTCATCGTTGGGACCAACTCTGCATCGAACTTTGTCTTGACGGCTACTAGTACACCGCCACCAGATTTTTTATCAGTTAACAAAAGATCACGACCGCTTCTGAATACTTGATAACTGTTTCCAAAAACCTCCTCACTCCTCATACTTTCAGACCAACTTGTTTCCGTTCCTATAATGATTGAATACATACAACCACTAATCTTTTTACTAAGAATATCAATTTTTTTTGAACTACTCATTCTGTTAAAATTCTGGCAATAGATTACAAACTCTTCAGAGCCACGTCTTGAATTACTCTCTTTCTCATCGAAAGGGGTCATTATTTCCGAAAAATCGGTCTATAAATTTTGTCGGCACTTTCCCTTGCGCGTTGCAGGGATTGAATCCTCTGGTTGTTCAAGTGTCTACTATAAGAATTAAGGTCTTCGGAAGCCGCTTGTTTCGGTACGCCGAATTCTTCATGTACCTCGAAGAAAAATTTCCTGAGCTCCTCCGCAGCTACTGGTAGTCCCTCTGATGCCAAAGTAATTTGTATGGTGGTTTTCGTCATACCGTCGTAGCAAACCGTTGGGTCTTTGTCATGGCTGTACGCAAGGTAAAGACGTACAAGGTGCATAATTTTTGGATCTCGTAAACGCGCCTTCAGAAAACGCCCGTCTCCAACAGCTGATTGTTGTGTTAGGTTGACAACAGGAGGCCGCATGGGATCGAGCGACCACGATGCTGGGTGCGATTCTAATGTTGCTTTCGAAGTAGTGTTCTCATTTGGTGGCGATTCAATATTATGTTGGTTCTGGTTGCCTGAACGGTAAGGGTTTATGGTTTCACCCTTCCGAGAGTTGATGAAATTTGGAACTGCGAGGCCTGCTATTGGGGGGTCAATAGTTGATGGTGGTCTGGCAAATTTAACTTTGGCGGTTGCCAGTAATTGTTTATCCGATCCATTGACACGGATCTGGTCGTTTTGGTAAGTGTGTGTGAACTTGTGGTTGTTGTTGATATAGTTACTATTCGTTGTCTTGTTACTGTTGCTGTTGGTGGTATGGTTTCGATTGTTGTTGAAGTTTTTCGATTCAATATTTTGTCGCCTCCGGCGTTTCCTGTTTCGTTTAGATTTTTCGGCAGCCTTTTCTTGGAGCCTACGAGTCCGTTGTCTAGCATCATAATCCGAGCAGTATGGCATCCAGCGCCATTTATTGCCCAAAAATCGCCATCCTGGCGAAGAATGGTCCGGCTTCGCGAAGAATGGTCCGGCTTCGCGAAGAATGGTCCGGCTTCGTAGCTTTATTGTTAGCTGCCAAAGTTTGATTTAATTCTTCATGCAGTGACTTGTGTTGTTGTGATGCGCTAGTTTGATTAATTTGGAGACTAGTAATAGCTCCAGAGACAAATTTTACCTCGTCGAGAATTTCACGAAGAGCAGAATCAGCATTAGACTGCGCTGAACCGGTTTCAATTGTAGCGAGTAGTTTGTTTATTGACCCTGTCGTTGAGTTTGTAGCTGCTGCTGCTGCTGCTGCTGCTGCTGTCGCTGCTGACTTAGCCATCGCTTCAACAGCTGCTGAGGTGTCCGAATGTGTATCAAGAAGTGTTGACATTTTGTTTTTTATTTCTGCGGCACTGGCTTTGTTGCTGCTCGCGGCGTTGGTGATGGTAAGTTTAATTTCATTCAGGCTTTTTTCAATATGCTCCAGCAAGTTATCATGAGTCGCGCTGAGATTTTTATAATTTGAAAGCAGCTTATGGTTTACTTCAAGCGTCTTTCCGATATTTTCTGAGATGTTTCTGAGATGAGATGTCAGAGCCTTAAGATTTAGGTCGGTCACGAACTTTTCCTGGCAGTCCTGGCATAGCGGCAGCATAAAAGTCCGCAGGATTTCCTCGTGATTTCTTTGTGCACCTATGCACGCAGCATGAAATGTTCGGTTACAGATTTCGTGACAACGCCAGAGGTAGCGATTGTCACCTTGCGCACAGTTTACGATACCGCACTTCATTGCACTCGCGACGTTAACAAATGACCGTATCAAGTAAAAACAAATAAACTACTTTTGAATGCTTGCGCGCGTTCCACACGTCGTCGGTTGGATGAAAAAAAAAAAATGTTGAGGTACAAAAAAAAAGTTAAGTAGTAAAAAAAAAATGTATATATATACTATAGTGCAGCACGCGCGTCCGAACTCGACGACGGTCCGACAACAATTCAGTGTATGTGTATGGAAGTATTTAATTGACATTTTATTGTATTTGAAGATTTCTGATCGTTTTTGAGGTGAATAATAAAGAGAGAAAAATGGATACTAACTTACGGGAGTTCCACAAGGCAGTATTGTGGAACCTTTGTTAATCATAAAGGCAGTCCACGCTACTTCGCAAATCGATGCTGATCGATCGTTTCCGATTACGCTGAAACACTGCATAGTTGTCACTTTTTGATAACAAAAAAAAGGGTCTATCTAAAAATGTGACTGACGCATAAAATTTGTTTATATAAATAACAAGCCGTTCGATTAGCCGTCTTCAGCAAAGTTTTAGAAAATAAAATTGCGGCTCTAGAAAAAATATATACACTGTGAAAAAAAACTGTATGTACCAAATTTACAAATTATCACAAAATATTAAATATCTCAAAAATCTTAAATGATCGATCAACATCGATTTGCGAAGTAGCATAGACAGCATCAGACACAAGATTATCTAATATTTTGTGACAATTTGTAAATTTGGTACAGAAAAAAAAACCTTTTTACAATGCATATATTTTTTCTAGAACCGCAACTTTAATACCTACAACTTTGCTGAGGACATCAATTCAATCAAACAATCCGTTTTTCTGACATGGAAAATTTTTATCCAACAGACACCATTTTACATAATCCCTTTTGAAACAGCAGTCGCGAGTCTATATGAACTGATATCATAAAATGACCTTTTATCTGAAAGAAACAAAGGTTAAGCGAAACCGGAAATGATCGATCAGCATCGAAGTTGCGTGGATTGCCTTAAAGGTTACTACTGATAGAAATCTGTCTGACAGCGGTTTGGGGACATTTTTGCTCTTTAGTTTCTTCGGCAAAGTTGTTAAGCATTAAAAGAGGTCTTCATCATGGATTTCGAAATGGCACTTATTTTCGACCCCTGGACATCATCCCGTTTCCGGAATATTAGACTACTTTGGGATTTATTCCAGAAAACGAAAATGGCCATCTTTTCAAAGTAGATTCTGGTCATTTTCTCGATTCCGAAAATACCCCGCTGTTTAGCTTCCAAAACTCCAATAAAGGAATATGTCATACAAAAATTTGATTTGAAAGAAGGTTATTGAAGAATTGTGTTAGCTTTATTTAATATTTCGGTTATTTTAAAGTGTTACGAAATTTTTAGGATTTTTTTTTTTTTATATTTAGTCATGATTTATGATAAGTGAACTTTTGTGGGAGCCATGGCGCTTTGGACCCCCCTGAATTCAGCTGTGTTAATATGAAAAGATTCCTATATAAACAATCGAACTAGGCGGTTCTTTTAAGGACCACTGACTAAATAAGAATAAGTTTCACTAACATTAAAAATTCTAAAGAACCAGTTTTGGGTTCTCGTGGTCCTACGTCACTCATGAGATGATATCTCCGATTCTGCTCGGAGAACCGATCAACGTTTTATTTGTTGGCGCACAATTCTTCCATTGCCTCTGCGTTGTCAGTTTTGGGGCGAACAAAATGAAACACTTTCCTGTAGAAGCTTCATAGCAAGTATCTGCCACAAAGCTGCCTGCCCGCCTCTCGATAAAGAAACCCTGGTGCCTTTCATCATCCTTCTCAATGAGGCACACAAACGAGCAGAAATTTAATTTCGTTTAATTCAATTTCTGTGATCTCGAATGCGCTGCTTTGTGCGGAAATTTCTGCTCTTTTCCGCAGTCATGGCTCCGCAACCGGAGTTTTTTGATGTCAGGAACGATTCTTTCTTCGGATACAGGGCAAACGGGGCGACTTGTCTTCTAGATGTTCTCTCTCTCCCTCGCTCTCTCTCTTTCTATAGATCCGTTTTGAGTCTGGTTAGGCCAAAAGCCAACAACAACAGATTCGCAGCATGCCGCTTCCATCTGCTGTCCCACTCCACCAGAAAGAAACTGATCGCACTGGCTTTGATCAATCTTAGTATGGCTAAAGAAATAAGTCCATGCAGTATACAATGTATAGTCGAGCGGGGGCCTAGTGTGGTTGGTAACGTCTCCGCCAACCACGCTCGACGCCTGGGTTCGAATCCCACCGCCGACATAGGTGTCGATGGTTGTGAGGTGGCGTGATCCACTCACAACCAACCCAACTGGTCTAGATTCAATCCTAGCCGACACCGGGAGATTTTCTGAGGCGAAAAATCTCTGGGATCACGCCTTCCATCGCATGAGGAAGTAAAGCCGTTGGCGCCGGTTCGTTAATAAACGGGTCGTGAGTTAGGGTCCTGGGTGTGGAGTCGTCTCCCTGGGCGTCGGTGATTGGCCACAACAGTGGCGGAACTAGACCGACGGAAAATAAGCGAGAATTAAAAAAAAATACAATGTATAGTCATTGTCATTTGATTCTTGATATTTGTGAATGTCAAATGCTAGGAAATAGCTTACAAACTGAACCAATTTTCTGTTGCACATTCCAGATAGTATTCATGGAAATCATAATCTAAGTATCAGATGACTGTTTAATTCGAAATCATATTTGCAACACAGAGAACTGGATAATAGCTTGTGCTTGTTTCTCCGTGAGCAACGCAGCCAATCTAACTTTCGATCTCGGGGCAAGCGGGGGCGTACGAATGAAAATGAACCGAGTGCTCACCGCAGGACACTTTCCCGTACAGCTACTTCAATTTAATTTCCTCATTATAATTACCTCTCGTTTGCGGTCAATGCGAACTTTACCGCTTCGAGGAGAAAAATTGACTTCTTGTGCGGAACGTGTATCCTTTGAACTGGTTGGACTAGAACTGGGTTGGTTGAAACCCGTTTCCAAGCGGAACGAATGATGGCGGTGTCTATGCGCGGAAGCGGCAATGATTGTTGTGTCTGCCATGCCGAGCCGAGCAAATCCAATTGAAAAGTTTTCTAATAAACCTTCGAGCTTGTTCGCTGAACCGTTATTGGTTTTGGGAAGCGAAGGAGTAGGAACTTTCGTGGCATGTTTCGTGTTTCGAAATAATCAAAAGTAAGTACCTACCTACCTACAACATGTGATAGTGTGTGATGAAAATCGGTGCCCGGCCAAGAAAGTTGAATCAAAACTTCGATTAGCTTTGGGGAGTTGGTTTTGGGCATTTGAAAAGAGTGGTAGTAGAGGGGAAGGATAGATGCCGAGCGATGATAAATAATGTCCACGAGGGACCGCCAATCTCTAATGGAATCAGTTTTATACTCTATGTGTTAACATTTTGTCATTTTGAAATGGGAAACTTTATATGAACACTGCCGCAGTGAGAGTTGGCTGCCTTCGTTTCTAATTTTTAAAATAAACTCGAACCATCTAAGCAAAGGAATTGGAAAAAATAGCAACAATTGAGAAATATTTTTTTTTTTCAGAATTTATCCAATTTTTGTATATTTCTATTTTCTGTAACTAAAGTCTTCAGTTTTATTTTTTGTAATTCTGTTTTCTTCTACTTTTCAGTTTTTCTGCTGTGTTGGCTGTTACACTGCCTTTTTATTGTTCTTTTTTTACTTTTACTTTCTATTTGATTAATAACCCTTCACTCTACTATTAATTATTTTTTCCTAATTTTCCATTTCACTATTTTCTGTTTAAATGTTTTTATTGTTTATCTGTTTTTTGTTGTTTTTTTTTTCATTCTCCGTGTTATTCTATTACTGTTTGCTAGATGCTTCTATGTTTTCTGGTTTCTGAGATTCACTTCTTGTGTATCTTTTCTTTATTTGTTTGCTTTCTGATTTTCATTTTATGTAATTCCCTGTTGAGTATTTCGCTTACCTAAGTTTTTTTTAATAGGGTTTTTTATTTGGCTCCATATTTTTCTGGTGCTTATCTTATTTTTATGTTATATTGCTTTGCTTTTGTAACGTTATTATTTCATATATTTGAGTATCAGTCTTCCTGGGTGTCCATTTTTCCATTTATCGTGTTTATCCTTTTAAGTGATTATGTATCTGGTTTGCACTCAAAATCCACTATGTTTTTCATTTCTCATTATGCATTTGTTTTTGTTTTTGTTTTTTTGTTTTTTTTTTTTTTTTTTTGAGGAACTGCTCCATTGTTTATTTCATTAAGCCGATATTCACGAAAAATGCACGGATTAAACCTCAAATTTTCACGAAACCATTGAGCAAATAAACAAAATACGCTTACGTGCTCTTATGGAATCGTTCAGCATTGTATATTTAGTAAACTTTACTAGATTTATCCTGAATTTTGTAAAACAAGCCTTTTTTCACAACGCTTTTATATCCATCTCAAAACTTGAATCACTGCTCAATTATTCATCTCACGACGCCCCCATATTCATGAATGAATCACATTATCACGAATGAACGTAGTCGCAGCCCGTCGTAGTACGTTACCTAGATAACCGCTGCAGTTGTTTACGTGCTGTCGATTTATGTCGATTATGTCGGAATGATTCAACATTTTCAGTATGATTTTTTGTATAAACAGGAACTGATTTGGCAACTTTTGATTTTCTTCAACGCAGTGAAAACAGATGAAAATACATACAGTTGAAATTTAAGAATTGTAGAAATTCATCTCATATATTTCTGCTAATTCAAGCTTGTTTTAGGAAAGCGAACATTTCGAAGATTAAAGTATTCTTAGTGTAGTGAGTGATTTTGTTTAGTGATTAAAATAAAAAGGGGTCGGCAAGTGATGAAAAAAATTTTGGTTGGCTGCTGAACGAGTCCCGTTGTAGCCGTATAGAACAATGCGCGGATTTTGTTTTCTGAGGTAGGTGATTGAATAAAATGAGTTTTCGAGTGCAGATGCCCGATTATAATATCAAATTTAGTGCGTTTAAGTGAGTTTTTGAGGATTATACTCTATAAGGAATCTAAAGTGAACTAACAAGAATCCATTCCATGGATTAGCAGATTGGTTTAAGAAGAAAATATACGTTTTTCCCTGTTTTCAATTGTGTTATCATGTTGTATGAGATGAATATATGGGCTGAGATGAATAATGGAGCAGTTCCCCTATCCGATTTTTCAAATTTTCTTTCAGTGTTTATAATAATATTTAAATGCTCAATTTTTCATTTGTCGGTAATCGACCCCAGACGCCAATTTGTTTTTTAGTAAAAGAGTCTAAAATGGCCGAATACCATCTAGTATGAATATTTCCGGAATCGGGACGATATCCAGAGGCCACGAAGCGCCCGCAAATCATGTGGCAATCCCCGTGCTGGCTATGATTGTCACCCCTTTCCCAGAAACTGGGGTAAGTGAGGCTTCAGCACTAATTCTGGACTAGCAGCTACACTAATCTTTTAGCTTTCTCTCGGAATTATATTCAGTTGTTTGAGTAACAGTTCATGTGTTTTATAGCTCAACTATCAGAGAATCATCGAAAAAATTACGAGTCCCTTTGCCTCTAGTTGAAATTTAAAATACAAAAATTCAAATTTACATAACATTTTCATCGAGCAGAATTCAATTCCGTAGGCTATTTTTATTAACGTTGAAGATGTGCTCTTACCATCGAATGTATTCGAGTGACCTTCAACATTATTTTCGAATGACATAAAGCCAATTAAACGACGCTGCTGTTCAGCACTAATAATAATTATAACAAAAAAGAGAGTTGAAAGAGAATTACACTGGACGAGGAGAGCGAAAAATAATTGCCCTAGAGCTCAAACGGGAAAAAAATGTTATAGCTCCCTAGCAACCTCGGAAGTGCGTCAAAAGGCCGCAGAATGATTGCTCGCCAGATTCGTCGTTTCTCCGTTTGGTTACAAGAAAATTTCATTCAAGTCTCTGAAGACCAGGCTTCATCCGTTCTCTTGATTTTTGCTCAAATTTCCTTCTCTACCTGCCAAATCCCTTGGAGAACTAGACTTCCTCTCACACAGAGTGAGTAATTATCCACATTTATGCGTAGAGTATTTCAGTAGCAGAGTTCCTTGTCACTCTTAATCATCGCGTGTAAGGGGTAAATATTTGTTTGCTCTCTCAGTTTAAGAGGGAGTAGTTTTCGTTAGCTTCTCCTTAACTAGAAGAGAAGTTGGCCAAATATCAAAACATGTTGGTTCACATTGAAGCCACAACCTAACCGTTTTCTAATTTAATATTATAGGAAGATTCACAACTCACCATGGGTGCGTATTCTGCAGAAAGTTCGATTTTATACTGTTTTTGCCGCACCCCAGAGCGATGAGAACGGTAATGCAATGCTCAGTTGATCGCCGAGGTATTTATTTCACTTTTCTTGCGTGCGCGGATGAGCAATTTACAAGAGTTTCACTGGGTTTTTGCTCTGTCAAATTAGGAGCATTTTTTTCGTCAGAGAAACTATTACTCTGCGCTCTCTCTACAGCAGATGGTGTGATGCACATTGAATGTAAGCTCACAGTTGATAAGAGGGAAGAAAACTTTTTCTCTTTAAAATGAAGATGAGCAAAACAAAGCCTGCTGAAGACTTTACGCACTTCCGACTTGGCTAGATACACCAAAATTCAAAGGAACGGTTGAAAAACTGTAAACTTTTATGTTTTTCCAGTTTGAACTTTAAGCAAACCTGTGTTGGTGAGAAACACATTGACATAAGATATGCTGTAGTAATACTACATTTTGGACATGTCTTATACAGAATCTCGGCAACTCTGTTGCATGAAATGTCTGTTTTTGTTTTCCTCTTTTCTGTACTCTTGTTTCCTATTTTTACTTCTATATTTGTTTTTCACTCATTCTGTTTGGTTTGTTCATTCAATGAAAACACAATAAAATAAAAACATGGCCATGAGAGTGATACGGTAGTACATCATTCATGAAACACTCTGAATTTCAAGGTGCCTTAAGCCTGTATCAGACTAACCGTTATAGCGGTTGACCGTTACCGTTCCGTTTCTTTTCGACCAATCAGAGCACAGCGGTCGACCGTCGCTTGTTTTTTTTTTTTTTTTGTTCATCTATAATTTATTTGACACGGCACAAATACAATTTAATGTTTAACGGCGCCAATTATATCTGGTAGCTTACTTTCTAAAGTATCTTAATAACTAATAGCAAATTTTTTATCCTCGCTGCCGACTACGAGCTGAAACTAAATGTAACTTAAAGCTATAATATTTTGCATTAAAAGCACTGGTTTACTGTATGATGGTTTTCATTGCCATAGGTAAGCACATGTTCCGCTGCTGGGCCAAGATATTACGGACTGGCATATTGGGTTGTCTCCCTCGGGCCTTGAGAGTATCGTGCGGGTCTGATTGCTGTTTCCGGATCCGGGGTCTTAACGTGTTCTTGTCGTTAGGCTGGATGCAGGCGGAAGGGGGAACCGTCGCTTGTTGTTGTTGTAAAAAATAGAATTATTTCTATTTTTGCCGCCAACCGTTCCCAACGGTTGGCGACTGCTGTCATTGCCATGGCGAAGGCAAACGTGCCTTTTCACACCTACACAAATTCACTTTTAGAGACATGTCAAATAAAAATGTGTGTTTCTCTTTTTGGCACACACGACAGCCAGTCAAAACATTGATAGCACCGGCAACGCTGGTTGGCGATGTCAATTTTCGACCAATGCACACTGGCAAAAATGAATCCAAATTCCCACTAATTAAAAGTCGCTGGGCTGGATACCTTAAATATAGCATTTCTTATGTAAAATCAGCCAATAAATCGATAGGTGATATTTTCATTCTGTGCAGAACACGGGAAAGGGTCTATATTTCCAAAAATACGCAAAAACAGGGTGAAAAGAGGCGAAAAAGACCATTTCCCGTGCCCTGTCCAAAATGAAACCATCGCCAATCAATTTGTTGACCAATTTTACATAAGAAATGCTATATTTAAGGTATCCAACCCAGCGGCTTCTAATTAGTGGGAATTTGGATTCACTTTTGCCAGTGTGCATTGGTCGAAAATTGACATCGCCAACCAGCGTTGCCGGTGCTATCAATGTTTTGACTGGCTGTCGTGTGTGCCAAAAAGAGAAACACACATTTTTATTTGACATGTCTCTAAAAGTGAATTTGTGTAGGTGTGAAAAGGCACGTTTGCCTTCGCCATGGCAATGACAGCAGTCGCCAACCGTTGGGAACGGTTGGCGGCAAAAATAGAAATAATTCTATTTTTTGCAACAACAACAAGCGACGGTCGACCGCTGTGTTCTGATTGGTCGAAAAAGAACGGAACGGTAGCGGTTGACCACTACAACGGTTAGTCTGATACAGGCTTTAGGATCGCCACAATGAAAACAATTGACACTCGTTTCTTCAGTTAACGTTTCGCGTGCTGGTTTATCCACTGCTGGTTTAGCATCACAAACGAACTCCTCATTCATCAGGACAGATGGTTAACCACGAACGAGGAGCATTATAAGCGACCTGCACTCGACTGCACCGAAGCAGACAGTAAAATGCAGCGGTTAACTAAGCAAAAGATCAAAATCACGTTAATAATGATGATCGTTTTTCTATGCTCTACTCCTCTCTCGCGTTATGGAAGTTTTTTTTTTTTGGAGAACAAGTGACACGAAATGGTGCCATTCTCCGTGTATCATAATTTACTTTGAACAAATTTCCACCTTGTTCACTTTCAGTACCGGCAAACAGCGGCTGTCTCCCTAAATCATGCCATATTTGTGGAAGATGAGTTGCTTGATGGTTGCCGGTACAGCAGACGGTGGAACACGCGTTAACCCACGCTAACTTTTACACTCCTGACTTGATCGTCTTCTTTTTTTACTTTTTGAGCGTGGTGTGATTTTCTTTTATCCTTCACCGGTCTAGGTGAACATGTGGGGAAACGAAAAACAGAGTCGCTTTCCCGGGGTCTCGCAGAAATACGACGGGAAGGCTAAGTGCACTCGCAACTCAGCTCCGATCTGCGAATTTTGGCAGCCACGCATGCAGTAGCGCAGGAGGAAGCGATAAATCTAACCGATTCTTTCAGCTCTTTGTTTGGTTCTGAATTACGACGACTGTGACGATGAACACTGCTAATGGTCATGGGAGCGCCGCACAGGATGAAATGGAAAACTCTCCATTTATTTTAAAATTCAAGCGAAATGGAGAAAAAATATGATCGACAGCAGAAATACAAGTTAAAGCTAACCAAACATTGTAACAACTTCAAGATGTCTCACATGCCGAAGATTCCCGTGCGGCAAAACTTTATCAGATTCGGATGTGGTTGGTTAAAAAGTCTTCCCAGCTGTAACCTACCTGCTCAGCAATTTCACCCGGGAAGCCGTGAAGTGAAATGCACACGGAAAAGATTTCCTTTTTATTGCCCACTTCTTTTTGCCCTACTGGTGGAATGAGGTTTTTCGCAGCTTCTCTTGGATGCTTTACGACGCCCAAAGGTGCGAGCAACATTTTTCACGATGAGCGCTTTTGGTTCGCCACAATGTAAAGGCGCATAAAACAGTTGGAAAAATTGCAGTGGTCCCCTCGCTGCTACTTATGGGGCATAAACTTGAAGTTAAATGACAGATTTTGGGTGCTGAAAAACGTACTGCGCAAGAGAAATTAATATTTGATTTCTCGCACGTTGCCTTTCTCGCAACACTATAAAACATTGTGCAGATGATACGACACCAAAATGTAAAAAGGGCTGACCAAAATGCGTCTGAAATTGAATTATTTAAGTGCTGGGTCGGAATTCTGCTATCCCTGTACTGTAACTCGCATGAATTCATCCCGGCTGTGCTCTTTAATACTATCAATTTAACATCATTGTGGCAATGTTTACATAATTAATATATCGTCATTTACGACCACACCTCCGCTCGTTCCGCACACCGTCCACAATGCATTATCACCGACGGAGCGATTCGCACAGATAAACCTAGAAAAGACAAAAATGGTGCAATTCCAATTGCAGAAACCTCCTCACCCCCGTCGCCGGAAATCGCCGGACCGGCACAAATGAATGCAGCCGTCCCGTTACCGAAGCACTGGGAATAAAACGGTTCCCATGGAAAAGTACCGACCTGTGCCATAAATTTACTTTGGGGTCGGTTGGGCGGTCGGTCGGTCAGCCGGTGCCGATGCTTGGAGTGCTTTAAACGGCATCCTGGTGCAATCCTGGTTAGTGAAACCAGAAACGAGACACAGCGAGCAGGTAAACGCAGCAATTTGGACCCCCAATCGCAGGGTTTTATTGAAAACGTGACAGCCACAATTGAACCAAACCCTTCACTGTACTGTACCATATTGTTATTTTTACGCTAGAATAGTGTCTGATAAACACTGTAGATTGTTTACGTTAGTGAACGCGTACACCTGTGCCGAGCTCTGCAGGGAAAACAAGCTTAGTATTCATTTTGACAGGCAACTTCGAAACAGGCATTTTCCGGTGAGCAAACTCTATTTCATATAATTTAAACTGTTTCTGTTGGTTGGATGCTCTGCTTAGGGCTGTTTTTATTTCGATTAAAAAAAAGTTTACATTATTATTAAAATTTCAATTTATAAACATTGTGCCACAAAACAAAATATGAGCGATGTCCGGACGGTTAATGCATTTGATGCGCTTCAATGGATAATAAATTACCATGCGTCTGCTTCTGGCTTGTAAGGATGGAAGCGCACAAAGTAGTTGAAAAATTCTCAACAAGATTAATTTTGCTCCTAGGTAGCCGTTTAGATTTCACGTATACGTATCACATAGGCGTTCAAACTGTGTGCATTACATGTAGTATTTGATATGTGGTATCGTGTTTCGTTGCTTTAGCTGCCGGCTTATTGCGTATAATGCTCGAACGGAGGGATCCGTCTATGGCCTGTCAGTACCATGTTTGAACTTGAGTGCGATGTTCTTTGACGTGAAACGATGCCTTACGGGAAATGAAGAAATTTTTGTATGCTTGGATTATTGGGCGCAAACAATCGATTCTAAGACCAATGTGTCCTCACAAGTCGCACAACAAAACTATGATGTAATATGATGTACAATTATTTATATTTCAATGATGTTAAATGATACGCAGATATTCAAAATAAAAAGAATATTATAATTGACTTTCTACATGCAAACGTTTTGCAACCGTTCTCAAGTTATTTTTAATTTCGGTTTAGAACTTTAAAAATTCACCAGTAAATTTTATAATGAATTTTCCGTAAGGCAAACAAAACTTCGGTCAAACCACCATAGAAATTTGTGTTTGATTTGTATAAGAGCCCTCCCATCCAGAAGTTGGAGAGGTGCGAACCACCATGAAAATATTTTTTGCTCCCAAAAACCTCTACATGGCAAATTTGGTTTCATTAACGTGATTAGTTCTTGAGTTGTGAAGAAATTTGACTTTCATTTGTCCTCTTTTCCAGAGGAGGGAGGGGTGCCGATCCACCTTAAAACTTTGCTTGCTCATAAAAACCTTAACATATCAAATTTGGCCCCATTTACTTGATTATTTCTCGAGATGTGCAGAAATTTGTGTTTCATTTGTTTGGAACCTCTCCCTTCCAGAAGAGGGACGGGTGTCGAACCATTATGGACATATTTGTTACCTCTAAAATCATTCACATGTCAAATTTGGTTGTATTTGCTTGATTGGTTCTCGACCTGTGCGAAACTTGTGTTTCATTTGTATAGAACCCCTCCCTTATAGCAGAGGGAGGGGTGTCAAACCATCATGGACATATTTGTTACTCCTAAAAACATCCACATGCCAAAATTGGTTCCATTTGCTTGGTTAGTGCGAAAAATTTGTGTTTCATTTGTATGGAACCCTTCCCTTTCAGAAGAGGGGGGGACTCGAACCATCTTAGCCGCCTATCTCGGCCCCTAGAATACCTACATACAAAAATTCACGCCGATTCACACTGTTTCCGAAGCTGCAAAAACGAAATTATTTCGACCAAAAAAAATTGATTTTAGAGCCACAGTGACTTCAGCAAAGTAGTTCCATTAGTTATTCTCCATGTTAAAGAAGTTGCAATTTTGTGATTAATCCACGCAACAGTGAGAAACGAATTTTGTTTTTCTCATTTTAGAATCTAGAAATCCACTTTGTTCGCCAAAGTTGTAGCATTTAAAAAAAAACAACTTTGTTGAAGACATCATACTTCTATCTACTTATTCAAATGGACTTTCGTGGGGTTTTTATGAATCAACCCTAATATCAATTGTTTTCAACTTAACTTTCTATAGTGATTTTCTACAATTTTTCATTGCTCTACAAAGTTGTTTGTTATAACAAAACAAAAATTTTTTTTCGGAGAAAGTATATTTTCATCTAACATATTTCTTTGGCTATTGACAATTTCTACTTGAATAATGCACTATTTTACACTAATTACCTTTTACTGAAAAAAATTGAATTTGGTGCCGTAGTGTCTTTAACAAAGTTGTTCTAGTAATTAGTCTCCATTTTATAAAAGTAAGAACTTTGTGATTATCTACCTAAAAGTGAGAAACGAATTTTTTCTCAGTTTTGCATATAAAAATCCATTTTGCTGGGGAAAGTTGTCGCACATTTCATAAGAAACCACTTTGTCGAAGACACCGTACTTCCATTTGCTAATTTGAACGAACTATTGTGGTGTTTTCTTGAGAATGCCCCTTGAAATCATTTTTTTAATATAACTTTTTATTGTGATTTTCTAAAATTTTTCAATGCTCTACAATGTTGTTTACTATAGTAAAACACATAAGTTCGCCGACGAACGTTTATTTTTATCGACGGCTCTCGCACATAGAACGAAACGTCGAATGATAATCGCACATCGAACAGGTGCACACTGTCATTATTACAAGGTCACTAATATAAGTCATTTTCATGATCTCCCCCCATAACGTGGGTAATTCTCATTTCAAGAAAAAAAGTCAAAATACGCTTAGTAAAAAAGATCGTGGTGGCGTTTGACATGTTTGTTCACGAATGTATGTTTAGACAGCAAGCCTTGCCACCATCAAAAGCAAAAGAAGACGATAATCACAGTGAAAAGTTATACCAAAAGCGAAGCCTTGGTGCTACATTCCAATTCGGAACTCGACCTTCTGTTTATTTGAACGCAGTTTTCGCAGCCAATTGTCTAGTATAAAGGACAATTGCGGGACTAGTGCTGCGATTCTACTGACACCAACAGTCTCTCCCGAGCCGAGACCGAAACCTACGACGACTGGCTCGTTTAGCCAGCATCGTACCTCGAGACCAATGGAATATAGAAAGGTAGGGAGATGAGTCTCAGGTTTACAAGGCCTCCTTTTTTGTCAACAATGATGACATAGAAGGCATATATCAAGATGGCTTGACAAAATATTTTTTTTTTTTAATTCTTTTATCACCAATATTCAGCGGTTAATTTGTGAGTTCGAAATCCAATTTGTGGTTAAGTGGTTTTCGAAAAATTTTCAAAAAACTGAGTCAAGCCATCTTGAAACATGATTTTGCTTCAAATGTATCGGACAACGATGATATATACATCAATCGAAAGCTCTCAATTTGTGGTTCACGAAAATGTAATTTAAAGGTCAGAATTACTAGTGTTTGTACGTAAATTTGTGTTTTGTTGTTCACGTAGTTCTACATTTTGTTTATTCACGCTGCTGGCCGCTAGTGGCGTTGGCTGTTTGCGGTATTTGTCACTGCTATACTCAGAGCCAGATTTAAGGGTGGGCCCGGGGGGCCAGCCTCGGGCTCCCACATTTTTCGCCCTGCAAATCGAGAAAAAAAAATTTTCACTATCAAAAATGAGATTCAAATTTCGATTTTCAGCAAGAAAATTTGAACAGACCATTTCAAACTGAAACTTTCCTTCAGTATTATTTTTCGAGCGCCAATAATACAACTACCTTCATAAGAGTTCACCTCGGATTCTCTTGGAATGACACATGCTAGCACACCATTTGAATCGAACAGGCGCGCATGGGAGTGATGCAGAGAAAGAAAATAACCCACAAGTTTTTTTTATGCATTGCTGTTGCTTACTTGTCCGAATCAGGGATACCAGATATGCTTTGTAGAATTCAGATTTTCAGAGTCCGTGTGCAGATTTTACAGATCTGCAAAAGTAGGGCCGGATTTAAGGGGGGTCCCACATTTTGAGGCCACCACAAATCAAAAACAAATAAACTTGTCTCAATTAATAATTAATTTTGAAAGTCTGACCCCTAATTATCAAACTCGCTTTCTATAAGTAGTTCCCGAGTCTAGTGAATATCTCCTTTGAAATACATTCGAAGAATTTGAATTTGAATAGCACACTTGCGAAATGCATGCTAAACTAGAATTGGATTGCGTATTCATTTGAGTCTAAGGTTTCGAACGCAACTGGGGGAGCCGTTTTTTTTTCGAAGATGAAACTAATAAAAATGGGTTGCGTATTAAAAAAGCAAGGCTGTCAAATTTGGCATTCTGAATTTGTGAGTTGAGTGTTGATTATATAATTGATAATTTTTCAGCGAAGACACCTTAAAATGAGATGTTCCGAAAATTTCTGACAATTTTTTGTTAAGTTTTCAAAGATGAATAAAGCTTATTCTGGGCCCCGAACCCCCACAATCGTAAATCCGGCTCTGCTACTGGTTCTGAAAAATAATCCGTCGAATTTGGATTGCTTTCCTTTGAGAGTACATTTTCGTTACCGGTATCCTTTTTACCAACAAATTTAAACACATTTATTTTGCGCCTGGTTGGTTACCTGAAATAGCAAGTGTGTTGGCATAGTTCCCCGAATCTCGATATTTACCATATTCATCACACGCACACTCAGTATAGCAGTGACAAACACCGCAAACAGCCAATGCCGCTAGCGGCCAGCAGCGTCAACAACAAATAAACAAAACGTAGAACTACGTGAACAATTAAACACAAATTTACGTCAAACACTAGTAATTCTGACATTAAAATTACATTTTCGTGAACCACAAATTAGAGCTTTCGATTGATGTATATATCATCGTTGTCCGATTCATTCGAAGCAAAATCTTGTTTCAAGATGGTTTGACTCAGTTTTTTGAAAATTTCTCGGAAACCACTTAACCACAAATTGGATTTCGAACTCACAAATTAATCACTAAATAGTGGTGATAAAAGAAATAAAAAACAGTTTGTCAAGGCATCTTGATATATGCACGTAGAAGTCAAAAAACAATGTCCAAAAATCATTGTTCGGTACATTTTTATCAACAATTTTTCATAAGTTATGACAGGTTAAGGTTGAAAAAGCATTTCTGTGCCAATAAACAATGCGCAAAACAATTTCAAATGGCACAACCCAAAAGCACGTGGTTTTGCCTAGTTTTTGTTACCAAGACATACGAACGTCTTCCTTCTTCAAATCACCTCTGGGAGATTTGAAAAGTTGTACTACCACGACCATTCACAAGCCTGATTGAAACATAAGCGCAGTTTGTTCACTCTGCCATGCATACAAGCTTTTATGCAAGTCCTTATTACCCCTTGGCGCTACTTTTGATAAGGGGCCGTTCAATAATTACGTAAGCATATTTTTCTATTTTTTCTTGTAAGACATCGTAAGATTTTTTGATACCCCCTAGTATAATCTTACTACACTGGGGTCGCTTTTTACGCGGGTTGTTTTTATGCTTTTTTTAAACGGGATATTTTTACAATAATGCGGATTATTTTTAATCGATTCGAAAGATTGTTTGTAAGCGGTATCAAATAAGTTTAGTATGAATTTATCTAATCTTATCTTTTAAATGCGGTACAACCAACCGCGTAAAAAGCGACCCCAGTGTATATATACTATATATAGATTTTTATTATAGTTTTATAATCCTGAAGCAAGCACAATACTTCGTTTCCTCTTCTGTCTTTAATTCGAGTTAATCGTCCTTCTGTAATTTTTTTAAGAATTTTACCGTCCACACTTTCATGAACATGATTTTTTGAACAGCTCCATTGACAATGTTTTTCTTACGTAAGATAATCAATTAACACCCCTGTAAGATAGCGTAAAAAAATTGCACACACCCCCTCCCCCCCCCCCCCCTATTTGCTTACGTAATTATTGAAAGGCCCCTAATCACTTATAATGGATGAAGTACAATATTGAAAGCAAAAATAGGAGCACTTACTTATCTTTAGAAGTACCGTAATCCTTATTACACAAACTAGTTTTATTCACGAGCCGGTGGAGGATTAACCCTCTAGTGCACAAATTAATTTCTAGACGGGCTTCGGTATAATCGCTTTGAATCATTATAAACACTTATTAAATATTTATTTAAGCTCTTTAGAGGAATGACTGAGGGTTAATTGTGCACATCAAAAAACAGTGTTGCCCATTCATATTTTTTTCAAATTTTCATATACCGTAAAAGTGGCTAACTTTGATAGCCTTTTAAAGTGCTGAACTGAGTACCCGATCTTGCTCGAGATTCAAATTTAGCTCATGTTGTTCTGGTGTGGTCCCCGTGGTTCTGTGGTTAGTGATACCGGTCGGCTAGCTCTCCCACACGGTTGTGATATCGGGTTCGATTCCCGATCAGGCCGAGGATCTTTCCGCGCTGGAAATTTCCTCGACTCAGCACTGGGGCACGGTGTATCGTTGTACTTATCCTACAACATACAAAATGTGTCGAAAACAATATCGATAACGAATTCTCTCAACTAATATTGTTGATCTTGACCGCATCAGCTTCCCAGGCTAGCATGTTATATTGTTGTTGTTGTTCTGGTGGCTTAAAAGTTACTAAGGACTGTTTTAACAAAAGTTGATATTCCTTGTCTCTTTTTAATCATAAATGGGACAGAATTTTATCTTCAGTAAATAATTAAACAAAATAATACTTTTTCAGCTCTCTGCTAGTTTCTTATCTTTTTTCCCGAAATAAAGTATTAATCATTGTCATATCAGCTCCAACGTATCCTTTCTCAATCCTTTGGGTATCGCTTTTGCTTGCTAATCTGTTTTTTTTTCCTTCATTTTTTTTCTCTTTCCCTATTTTTCATCGCTGCCTGATTCTTTCCAATTCCTCTTCTACCTTTCTTCATCAAATCCCTATCCCTATTGGTGGAGCAATAATTTAATTAAAGCACTCTCTATTCCAAATCAACGA
This sequence comes from Wyeomyia smithii, assembly GCF_029784165.1. Taxonomy (NCBI): domain Eukaryota; kingdom Metazoa; phylum Arthropoda; class Insecta; order Diptera; family Culicidae; genus Wyeomyia; species Wyeomyia smithii. The sequence continues at coordinate 162,571,568 of NC_073694.1, forward strand.
TCAGCCATCGATCATTCCCTCCTCATGACATACTTTTCGCAATACTTTTTCACCTTACCTTATATATAGATTAGAAGCTCTTAGGCAACAACCGGAAAAAATAAACAATTTTCGACCCATACCCCCAATTTTTTTCTCTGTGTGGACTCATCACTGCGACCAGAGATTTTTTATCTATTGTGATATTGCTTAAGTGTTTTCTGTATTCCGCACTACATATTATTGGCAGTATCACTATTGAATTAACTGATACGCTTTTTCATTTATATCCGTGCTTGTGTGTAAGAGATTTAACTTTTCATTTCAAACTTACGGCTCTACTATACTGAGCCTTTTTCTATCCTACCAATATCGCCAAATTACAATTCCCTGGAGTGAGATTACACCTAACGTTCTTCTATGGCCAGGTTAATTCTGAGAGGGACTTATTATGTCAAGAAGAAAGAGTCTTATTCAAACCTCGTTCCCCGGGCCAATATCGCCATTTCCCTGGAGAGGATAAATATCCCTGAAATCAGTTTTATTATAAGAAGGACTTATTTGTCAAGAGGAAAGATCCAAACTTCGTTCCTCATACCAACACCGCGACAAAATCACAATCCCCTGAAGAGGCCCTTTGGTCAGTTTTATTATAAAGGGTGTCCACGATGAAATTGCCACACCATGAAAATGCTCTAACTTTTTAACCGTTGGGGAGAATTTAATGAAAATTTGGGTTAATTTAGTTCATAGTGCATTATTTACATCCTGCAAATTTTAAAGTCCTGTGATCAAAATTCGCGGAAATGGAGTCGAAAGAACAGCTCGTGCGTGAAAAAATCTTGCGCATTCATCACGAGAACAAGGATCTCTCACATCGTTCCATCGCTAAAACGTTGGGAATCGCGAATTCCACGGTGTCGCAAGTGATTAAGCGGTTCGAGGAACGATTGACCACGGATCGGAAGCCCAGAAGTGGAGGAAAAAGTATTCCGCACAACACCAAAAATCACAACCGCGTAGTTGGGGCCTTCAACCGAAACCCGAGCGCCTCCGTTCGGGATGTGGCTAAGGAGCTACACCTAAGCAGAAGTTTTGTCCAGAAGACCAAAACTAAGGCTGGGCTTCGAACATTCAAGGTAAGAAGGCCCCTAATCGCGACGAGAAGCAGAACAAGTCCTCCAAAACCCGTGCCAGGAAGTTGTACCTCAACATGCTGACGAAAGTTGAATGCTGCATCATGGACGACGAAACACCTGTGAAGGCCGACTTCAAACAGATCCCCGGCAACCTGTTTTTCACGGCCAAGGATTAGTTCAGCGTTCCGGAGCATGTCCGCACTTAGAAGATGTCCAAATTTGCGAAGAAGGTTTGTCAAGCCATCTGCACGTGCGGGAAGCAGAGTGCACCTTTCGTGACCCAGGACACGATGAACGGACAGGTGTACATGAAAGAGTGCCTCCAGAAGTGGCTGCTTCCTCTCCTGAAGGCCCACAACGTCCCAACAATCTTCTGGCCGGATTTGGCCTCATGCCACTACTCCAAGGATGTGCTGAAGTGGTATGCGAACAATAAGGTCAATTTCGTGCCGAAAATGTTCAACCCTCCCAACACTCCGGATCTCCGCCCCATCGAAAAGTACTGGGCGATTATGAAGCAGCACCTACTTAAACAACCTAAGGTAGTTAAGACAGTCGAGGAACTGAAGAAAGTATGGGTTTACATGCAAAAAACCGGTGATTCACAGGTTGTGCGCAATCTTATGGCCGGGGTTAAGGCCAAGGTGCGGGCATTTGCGTATGGACTGTAAATATAATACGAGTAAAATGGTAAAATGAAGTTTAATAGTAATTTTTCAATCCCTGAAAATTTTATGGCAATCGGATGAAAACTCGAATTTTGCGAATTAATTTTGTGTGTGGCAATTTCATCGTAAACACCCTTTAAAGTAGACTTTATATTTTGTCGAGAGGAAGGAGTCTTATCAAAACCTCGTTCCTCCAGCCAAGACCACGCTATAACTACAATTTCCTGAAGATAAGTTACTCTTGTCTGAGTGTTATAAGATTATAAGAGGGACTTATTTTTGTTAGGATGTAAGTCAGCAGAGGTACTCTCCCCATATGAGGGTTACGTAATTTATGGATGCCTCCTTATTTTGTTACATCGATATTGATCGATCTTGATCAAATTTTTATTCAGTAATAGATCAGCTTCAATTACTTTGTCAAACGTATTTTTTATCCAGAAGGCTAAATTCTCCGTTATCAAATAATGTAAAACATATGTCGTAAAACGTGAATTTTAATTCATGGCAGTTGAAAAAAGCAATCGTTCAAAAACCGATAAGAGCATTTCATCGGTTTTTAAAATTTAGTTATTGCAGAGTATTTCACATTTTAATCAGCTTTTACAGTTTATTCGATACCATCGGACATCTTTTTCAAGTTTTTATGTGTACGCAACTGTACTTGTTTTACACAGCCTTGCACGAACCGGGATCACAAATTTTAAAATCGCGTATGATATTACTTTTCTGTATCTCGGAAACATGTTAGCATTATCCTCAAATTTACCCAGCTTTTATGAAACCGGAAATCATCATCTTGCAATTGAAAATAGCGTCGAACATCGATATTAGGTCTTTGAACATCATCATAGGCATTATTGCAGTGAATAATACATTTTCGCAGATTTCCAGAAACCGGAAGCAGCCATTTTGATTTGATTTTTTGTTTATTTTTTTCGAAATGTCGGACCGATTTTCAGTATCTAAGCGTCATCCTTGTTCTGGAAATACCACTATTTGGGGGATTTATAAATGTTTTTCGCAGTTTTGTACTTCTTCCCATAAACCGGAAGTCACCATCTTAGATTTGATAATCCTCAGACTGCAGCTACGCGTCAGAACAGAGAAAGAGAGATACAAGGAGGTAAGAGCTGCCGAAAATAGAGTTCAACGTCGGAAGAAACGAGAGCACGAGGAGCAGAGGACACCTTTACTAAAAACGACGTGCGGAGCTTCAATAGAACAGTCAACAGATCCAGAGGCAGGGACTTCCCTGTGCCGGTAATGTGTGATGACAAAGACGATAACGAAACAGGAATAGGATGAGGTTTATGAGCAACGAACAAGCTGTGAAACCACCAGCACAGAAGCAGGGGAAAAAGGCGATTAGTGAGCTGAAAACGGCAAGGCCGCTGAGAAGGATGATATCCCGGCTGAACTTCTAAAAACGGGCTGAACCATGGGATTCACCTGATCATATTGAGGATTTGGGCAAATGAACAAATGCCGAACGACTGGTAGGAAGGCCTCATATACCCAATCCACAAGAAGGGCCATCGACTAGGTTAATGCAGTTATCGAGGCATTATGTTGATCAACTCCACATACAAAGTGCTCTAACATATCTGGTTCTTCAGATTAAGACCGTTAACGAAATCCTCCGTCGGCGAATACTAGGCTAGTTTTCTACCGGGACTTTCCACGACGGATCAAACGTTCAGCCTGCGACAACTCCTCGAAAAGTTCCGGGAGTATAACTTGCAGACTCATCATCTTCTTATAGATTTTGAGGTGGCATACGGCTAGGGTTTGCAATATTCCCGAGAATCAATTTCCCGGGAAACGGGAATGAAAAATCTCATTTCCCGGGAATTCCCGGGAACCAGGAAGGGAATTTTTTTTAGCAAAAATGAAATTTTAAATAAAATTTATCAGTGAAAGGCAACAAAAAATTGTTTATAATTTCATTCTCTATTCGCATGAAGAATGCAAAACAAATGAGATACAAAACACTTGAATATGAATTAAATAACATCAGAAATTCGTACCCGATTTTTGTAGCATATATTTGCAGAAGAGGAGTCTTAAGGGTCTTCATGTCGTCAAACATTCGCTTCAGATCCGCTGACAATTTTCCGTTAAGATCAAAAATGTTGTTTGTATGTTTTCTGTAAAACTTTGCTCAAGTCTGCTGACTTTTAAATCACCGATTACAGCTCTTGCTACATTTAATTGAAAACTGGTGTCCAATTATTTTAGTTTGTTGTAAAGAAAAGAAAAGAAAACTGAGTGTGAGACAGGCATTAGACGAGGGAAATATTTGCTATATTTGGTACGGAACTTTTGGGCAAAATATTTTTTACACTACAGTAAACATTTACGATTTACTTGAGCGGTAGCAAGCCTAAACGCTATTTTTTCTATTAAATATGTTTGCTATGTCATTGCGATTTTTTTTTTAAATAAACTGCCACTCAAATCTAGTCTCAAATTGACAGAACAACATTACAAACCCTTTTGGAGTTTATATCACCGATGATTAGAGCGTAAGATTCCGAGGAAGAATTTTGGTTAACTAACTACCTTATTTCGTTATTTCGCCATTCGGTGGTTTTCTGTGACCGAGAAAAACCGGAAGAAAACGATAGAATACTGAAAAATCAGTTAAATACGACTTAAAATAAGTCAGTCTTAGAGCATATGAATGCCTAATAATTAACATGCAAAGATGATTTTTACCGTGAAATACTATACTGACTTTGAGTTTTATTAAATAATTTATTTCAGGTCGCACCAGTTTGACGTATTAAATTTAATTTTTGATTTTAATTTAAGAAAGTACAGTGAATCTTACAAAATTTTTCGCGGAACTCGGGAAACCCGGGATCCCGGGAATCAATATTTCTGTTCCCGGGTTCCGGGAAAAGCTATTTCCCGGGAAATCGTTCCCGGGATTGCAAACCCTACATACGGCTCATTTAAAGAATCGAGCTTTGGTAGATTATGCTGGAACACGGTTTGCCGACGAAACTATTTTAGCTTAGTCCTATGCCGCTGGAAGGGTCAAAATCATGAGTACTGATAGCTGGTGCGCAGTAACGTTAGATGGACTGAAGCAGAGGGATACGCTCTCCTACTTACTGTTCAATATCGCCCTTGAGGGTGTAATATAAAGTGCAAACCTGCAAAGACACGGTAAGATCATCACAAAATCTCACAAGCTCTTTGGTTTTGGACGATATTGATATCATCGGTAGAGCCGTGGAGGAGGCCTTTAGGTCTTTTAAGAGAGAAGTGGGGAGGTTGAAATGCAGTAACAACTCTACCAAAACAAAGTAAATTGTAGCTGGTAGGGAGCGTGGGACTTCCGGTGGTGTTGGTGCTGAAGTGAAGATTGATGGGGAACGATTTGAAGTGGTTGATGAATTCGTTTAGCTTAGTGCGCTTGTGACAGGTGACTACGATATGAGCCGCGAAACGAAACGACGAGTTGCAACTACGAACAGGGCCTTCCTTAGACTACATAACCAGCTGAGATCTTGTTTGCGAATTCGCACAAAACTTGCTCAGTATTGAACGCTGATTCTTCTGGTGGCCAGACATGTGCAGGGACGCTGAAGGAAGCTGATTGGCGATTGCTCGAAGTTTTTAAAGTTCTGCGACCGATACTTGGCAGTAAATTGGAAGATGGAGTGTAACGCAGATGCATGAATCACGAGTTGAATCAGCATAGCATAGCATAGCATATTTGATCGCCCGTGTGTTGCCCGCGATTGACCAGAATCAGCTGAAATTGCACAAAGAACCGTCGAAATGGTGCCTAGGAGTAGCAAACCATCTTCAGTGTACAATTCCTGGTGATCTTTCTTTTCACTGGTCAATAACGAAGCTGGCCACGCCCAATGCAGATCAATAGAGGAAGGGATATCGGGAGTGTTAGTTCAATACTTGCTGCTACTAGAGACCGAGGAATCCTCTGCATCATCCACAAGTATCAAAGGAAGGAATTAGTGTTAAAGGAAAGGAATTGATCTGGATCCATCGAGGTTGATGTTGCGATCTTTTCTGCACAAATTCGCGCACGATATAATTACTTCTCGGTCTCTGGGCAACCGGCCACCAGGAGACGATATAAATAGAACCGCGCAACGATCTTCGGCAACATACCAATCGTTAACAGTCTGTATCACACCAAACTTCGCGTTTAATGCCGTGAACTTAATTCAAATTCACCTAGAAACGAATGGATTTCGTAAAACGCAACAACCGCACGCCGACAGTAAACTACGAAAACTATTGTTACCAGCTCAAATAACCGATAGAGCGCCGTATTAAGATAGTCACACTGAGCGCAGTCAAAATACCGTGCGCGAAACTGAACTACCTTCTCCGAAAGCAAACAAGAGCGTGCCGACCACTGGTATGACGAAAAAGCCAAAACACCTGCTTTATTAAAATGAGAAAAAAAAGGAAAAAAAGGGACCCGGCGAAAGAGAAATAGATTTGGCATCCATGCAGGGTTTGTCTTTATCGCGATTGAATAATTACAATATTTATCGAACGAACGAAACCTACTCTGAATCGTAACGTGCTAAAAAAGAACCAACAGGCGTACAGTCTCCGAAATAATGATTTGGTACACCTCGGAAATCACAATACACCGATAATCCTTAGATGAGCAAAGCTCACCAAGGCCGAAAACACGTTTACACTGGAGCATTATGTACGACCGCTATATTCCCTCTCACCGACGCATACGCGAGAGGACACGGTGCTTCGCCCCGATAATCTTTTGTTTTGTATTTAAGTTAAGATACCTACTAAGTATAAAATCTGGCAAAGTTTCATGCACTCATAGCTCAAAAATTAAAAAAAAATGCAATATGCATATCGAACAACACAGAATTCTAAGTTGATTGATAAAATGCCAAAGCAATCGCAATCAAAATTTAGTTGCTATTCCGACCAACAAGATTTTCACATAATTAATAAAAATTGTCTATGTGTTTCAATATTTTTTCAAAAGCTAGAAAAATCATAAAACAAGGGTCAGTTTTATACCCAAACGTCCATAACTGTTCGGTCAGGCCGCGATAAGTTTCTGAATTATATTCTAATGCTACTAGTGCCGTGTTGTTAGAGCCAGCGTGTACAAAGGTTTAAAGCTCTCACTTATTGGGGCAATTCTGATTGTTCAAGCAGAGCTTTAGCAAATGAAACGACTCCACAAAACCACGCTAAAATAAATCTCGACATATTGTAAGCAATGCACCCAGATTGGCATCTACCAAAAAAATAAACAAATAAAAGACCAATTATTTTCAAAACAGCTAATTGACAACACAGGCAGGGTATTTAAAGTATCCCCGCCGACGTCAGTACACTGCTCCCACGAGACGCATGAAACGCAAAAACTAAACATGACACTTACTGCTTGTAGATTTATTTCACTTTTAAAATTAAAATATTTTTTTTCTGTGTATATATCGAAAAAATATCGATTAACACGTAACAACTTGCACATCCCTACAGACAGACAATGCAGGTGTTACAGCAAAATTTTCCAATTAGAATTATCTTTCTAGCAATTTCTTATTGAAACATTTTTTGCTAACTGGCGCTAGTTATATGACACAATAATTGAACGAATAAAAGCAGAATACTTAGATTTAGGTACATAGGTTCTTCGACCCTTTTCCTTCCGCCTTCGTTCAACATTTACAATAGCACTTGCCACTGTATGACGTAACACTTTGACATTTTTTTTTTCGTTGGATGTGGCTTACAAAAAAAAAAACAGAAAATTGAAACGCATTTTGCCGGACGATTTTCACATGATATCGTTTTTTTTTCATGCCAACTTCACACAATGCATACTTGAACTATTATATCAATTCAAACTTCAGACTCTTCTTCCATAAATCCAGCAGAATACACTCGAATTACGCGAAAATATTTCGGAGTAATTTTTAACGCGCCTACCAATCTGCATGAATCCCGAGTTGAATCAGGTATACAAATATGCTGATATAGTGAAAGTAATGCAGCGTGGCAGGTTTCAGTGGGCTAGACATGTAGCCAGAATGCCTGATGAGAGACCCGCCAAAACTATCATAATAAATGATAAATAATAAATAACACAATAATTTTTTTCCTGCATTTTCAGCTGAAAATGCACAGGAAGTTTTTTTTATATTTGTAAAACTGTGTTTAGTAGCGATAAACAGAGAAATTCAATGATACGAATAGCTCAAAAAAAAGTACAATTTCAGTTCTCTAGGTGCTTTTGATGCTTCCGAGCAACAAACTGTCACCCTTCAACACAATTTAACTGGTTCAGGTCAATCGAATGCATCGATAGATTGAAAAGCAATGTTATGCATTCGTCCGAATCATGATAGCGAAAACACGCATTCAACCATGAGCTACAAATTACGTCCCACACCTTCACCAACTTTTGCCTTTGAAAACAACTTCGTCCAACTCCATCTTCCTGCAGAGCGGTTCCACTCTCTAACATGAGTGACTCGAAGCCTCATATAATGAGCAGACCTCTCTAGCTTGCCAGTCCATTTGCGGAAGCTTCTGGCAGTAGGAAGTCATCGTAATTGAGCTCGCAACATTGCCTATCAGCAAATTACCGGCGAAAGAAAAAACCGCCCTTACAAACAGCCAATAAAATCCGAAGCAAAAGGCCACCACCCACACACCGGAGCGGTCACCCCTTCGCACAACCCTTGTTTCCACGCTGAATAATTTTCTCATTTTTATTGTTTTTGCCTCGTAATTTTTAAGCTCTTTATTATTGCCCCGGCGGAGCGTAACAAACGTGAACCGAGCGGGGTGGACGGGTGTCGAAAAGTGGAATAGAAACCCGGCCAGATTGAGATTATAACTTGCGAGTGCCACATTCAACACGGTCGGCTGCGAAAGCGGATGGGACGCACCCGAAGAGCCCCTCGGCCCAAAATGCGAAATTATTGAATCACTTGACGGTCGCTCGCTGCCGGAAAGCAGGGCGGTTAGCTGTGAAATTTCCAGTAGGTACCCACGAGTTTCGAAGGCGAATGGCAGGTGGTAATAATGGGTTACCGGATGATGTTGTGGGAAAGAATATTTTTTGTGAAGGGAGGGATTAGAAAATTCTATTAAGGTGTAGAAATTGGTCCCTCAAGTAAAAAGTTGGGGTTAGTTGCGAGCACCATTTGTTGGGACCGTGAGAGGCGAATGAAACTTTGTTTATGCATTTTGTTTGGCATTGTGTTTGAAACAAATGTGGCTGCAAATGTACACTTTCAACTGATGATTAGTATTGATTTTAAACTTCATTAATATTTCGTTAATACCGCAACATGCTGAGTCATAATTTACGACCCGTAACATAGAACTCACGGCGTGTATCGTAGAACAACTTTATTTTGAAAAAATGGGCATCGCCCAAATCTTCACTATTTCAAAATATAGCTTTTTACCTTTCATTTGAGACCCTCCGGAAAATCATCCATCGCGGGCTTTCGAACAACTTTTTTTTTCATTAAAAAGAATTCTTACAGTAAAGCATTAAACTACCGAAAGGATAGTACGGTACCACAAATAAAAATAAAAATGCTAGAACTTTTGAAGTGACACAGTGAAGGTTGTAAGTTTAGTCGAGTGGAACTTTCGCTCATACTAGAATTTTTTCAAACACCCCTAAAATTTGAAATTATGGTCAAAATGCCGGTATTTTGACCTAAGCGCATGAAAATTATTTTTAATTCATTTGTTTTTCAACCGATTTTGAATGTTTTAGCCGTTTTGAAAAGGGGAAAAGTGGAGTTTTCAAGATAAATACAGGTTTGTACTAACGTCATTAAAATATGTTGAGTTATTCGAGCGTAAATCTAATTTTTCAAACTTCTCCACGCAAATTTTCAACTTCACTTGAAATTTGTCAGTTATTTTTTAAAGAAAAATACTACAAGTACACTAGCAGTTTGAAACTATATTCAAAAACGAAATAAAATAGATGCTTTTGTTTGGAAATCGGCTGATAATTCGCTGAGTAACATGTTTTTTAAGGAAATCAGAATTTTTGACTTTCATTGAACAATAATATTTGGGCTGTTTATTAAACGGTGCTACGCATGGAAGAAAATGCAACAACTTCTGATGCCACCTAGTGTGGATTGTAACAAATTATAAAGCATTTAAATTACATTTTTATAAAGATGTGTGAAAATTTGTTCTCAGATTTAAAAAAAAAAAACAATATATTTCATTTTTTTAAAACTACTCATTACACGTACACCCAAGTCATATCTATAGATTTATTTATACATTTTGAAAGCCCTATTTTTCGCCTTTGGGAACATATATAAATGACGTAGCATTCGAGGGGGGAAAGGGGTTTGCAGTTTTGTGACGAAATTTGTCGATGGGAAGAAGGGGGGGGGAGAGGTCAACCCGAACTACGTAGCAAATATGAATCTAAGAAAACTGCTACGATGGGGAGGGGTAAAAAAAGCTACGTCGTTTCCAAAACGATCTATACATAAAGAATTGATGGAAAAATGACCGAGTTGAAAATAAACATGTGAACCACGGTCCAAAGGCGGAGTTTTGACAATAACTTCAAATTTTAAGGGAATTTGAAAAACTTAAAGATTGGGCGTAAGTAACACACGACTAGAGCTACAACCTACACTTGGTGACATCAGAATTACTTGCTTTTTTTTTCATTTGTAGCACCGTAAAATAAACAGTCCAAAGATTATTTTTCGATACAAGTAAAAAATTCTAATTTTCTTAAGAAACATATAACTCATTTGCGTGAAGAAGTTTAAAAAATTAGATTTACGCTCGAATAACTCACATATTTTGATGAAGTTAGTACAAACCTGTATTTATTTTGAAAACTGTATTTTTCCCCTTTCCAAAACGGGCTAAACATTCAAAATCGGTTGGAAAACAGATGAGTTAAAAATAATTTTCATGCGCTGAGATGAGAAAAAAACGGCATTTTGACAACAATCTCAAATTTTAGGGATGTTTGAAAAAATTCTAGTATGAGCGAAAGTTGCACTCGACTTAACTTACAACCTTCACTGTGTCACTTCAAAAGTTCTAGCATTTTTATTTTTATTTGTGGCACCGTACTATCCTTTCGGTAGTTAAACGCTTTGCTGTCAGAATTCTTTTTAATGAAAAAAAAAAGTTGTTCGAAAGCCCGCGATGGATGATTTTCCGGAGGGTCTCAAATGAAAGGTAAAAAGCTATATTTTCAAATGGTGAAGATTTTGACGATGCCCATTTTTTTAAAAAAAAGTTGTTCTTTTTACACGCCGTGAACTGTTCATTTTGCTTGTTACCCAGCAAACCATCAAAGTTTCGATGGCTGTACATATTATTTGACTATACATTATTAACAAATATTGATTCATCGTAGCGCTGTGAAATTGATTGAGAGTGTGCCTGTGTCAAATAACCTATAGAGCAATTGCAAAACCTAATTAAAGTAGTTCAGTCAATTCAATTCATGAGTAAAGAAATGTGTGCACTAGTGGAAATCTAACTTTTCGTGAGCCAATCAGAAACATCAACACCTGAGCAAAGTTTCAGCCAAATTACCAACAGTAATTTAAAAAAAAATAAATTGGGACATTTTATATGGAATTGCTCTGATTCCAGAAATAATTGATTAAAACATACAAAAGCTGTAGCTACATATTATTGTAAATAATTTGGCCCCAGGTTACGATACGACCAATAACGCCTAACAACACATGCCAACTTTTCTAATAATCAGTGGTGTGTTAAATTCGCAGACTTCTAACGCAGGCTTCAAAAATTTCTGAAATGTTTCGTTTGAGCGCTAGTATTCTTTCGACTGCAAATTATTTCAATATGACTGCCCAATGCAGATGATTGATCTTTTAATCTTCGGCAGATTCAATTCAATGCTCCAGAAAGTAACACAAATTTCGGGAAGTTAGCACCCACAAATTACAAGACTTTCAGTAGGTTTGACACTTTTCATCCGATTTCAATAGTTTTGCACTAAACGATTCAGCAACTTATCTACTTTGAAATTAGTGTCAGCGATCAGATTCTCGGAAATCTGGTTTTCGTGGACATATTCCGAAACAGAGGTATTTTATAAAGATTTGACAAAATTTTTGGTACAATTACAATTGATACTTCATATGAGTGTTATCGAAATCAAGATGATGTCTAGAGACCTGAAAACGACCCTGTCATTTTGAGTATTAAAAAAATTTTTTTTATTTTTTGAAGAAAAAAAATTATATCTACAACTTTGCCGAAGACACTATGCCAATTATTCAACTCGTTATGGCTGTAGAAATATTCTCAACTTTCAATAGAGCTCTCTACGGAGAAATAAAAAAACTTAGAGTCTGTTTGTTTGATTGGCATAGTGTGTTTAGCATAGTTGTAGATAATAATTTTGTCCTTCCATAAAAACATTACCCCGTGAAAAAATAATTAATGTTTTTTTTTTTTTTCAAAAAATCAATCCTTTTTTCCTGATTTCTCCATGATCGGATCGGTTGCATTGTATAGGTAATTTATTGCAGTTTATATAAAAAAAATTCTATTTTTTTAAAATTAGCTTTTTGGATTATTATATTCAATTTTTCTTTCAACTAGTATTTCAAAAAATAAATAAGTTTTTCAAGAGTGTAAATTTTTTCAGAAAGAAAAAATTATTATCTACAACTTTGCCGAAACATCACACCGATCAAAAAACAGTTTTGGCCCTACAATTATTTGTAATCATCAACACCTTCTCAAAATAGCATTTTTCAATAGCTTCTCAAAAATGAGTCGTATTCCAAAAAATTCAACCATTATAGCATCTTTTGCCTTTAGAAACATCTATGTGGATCTTTCGGAGCCAGTTTCTTGTGGCGTAATATGTTTGTCCATTGTTGTCGTCGATCACTATTTCGTTCCACTCAGCCAAAATGAACCTCACCGAAACACTGACCGATGACTTGACAATCTTCGTCAACGAATAACAAAAGAACGAAGAAAGAGTATATAAACATTGCATGGGAGTGAAATAGTCCATAGGCATAGTAAAAAGAAATAAACTGATTTTGCTGTCTTGTTTCCATCGCATGAAATATAATGAGATGTTTTGACAGTTCACTTCCATGTTAAAAGCGGGAAGGGAGAACTCTGAAAGGATTGTGAAAAAAAAAACGTTTATGGATGTTTTTTTTTTCACTTTCACTCAAGCGTGTCAACAAATATCAACCCTGCAGCCGGCTTCTGAAAAAGTTTTAAAAATGGCCGAATACCCCCCAATATGGGTGTTCCCGGATTAGAGATGATGCGTAGAGACCGGTAATCTTTTTCACACGCCATTTTGAACTTCAGGGTGATGACTTCCGGTTCTTTTGATGTCGTTTTTAGGTCTCTGAGCAGCAACAGCAGCATCCCGATTCCGAAAGTTTACATATTTGGTGGTATTTTATTAATTTTGACAGTTTCCCGGAATCGGGAAGTTAAAGTTAATTTTCATAACGGCATCTGGACTTGATCTTCGATCTCTGGGCATCATTCCGATTCTGGAAATACCCATATTCGAAGCTATTCGGCCAAAATTGATTCTCTTCCAGTAACCGGAAGTCGTCATTTTGGAATTATGAATGGCCTCTGTGGTTATTTTCAAGTCTCTGGACATCGTCCCGATTCCTAAACCACCCATATAAGATGGTTTTTGGTCATTTGTAGCTGTTTTCTGGAAACCGGAAGTCTCCGTATTAAATTTCAAAGTGGCGTCTGAAGTTGGTTTCCGGTCTCTGGGCATCATTCCGATTCTGTAAAATCTTATGTTCGATGTATTCTGCCAATTTTGATTCTCTTCCATATACCGGAAGTCGCTAATTTGGAAAGTAAAATGGCTTGGTGGGTCGTTTCCCGGTCGCTAGATATCATCCCGGTTTCGAAAATATCTATATTAAATGGTATCTGACGATGTGTTATTTCATTGTTTCTATGGCCATTAAAATCTCCAGTGAAATCTGTTCCGGAAGGACCATTTTGAGAGCATATCACCTTTCCACCAAACAACAAGATTCCTGACTTCCAGTTTTTTCATATATTTTGCCCACGTCACCTTTACAACGGTCAGTGATACCATCTGATAACTTAAATGCACATGAAACTGTGGTTATTAGCAAATTCGATTGATCGTGCATAATCCACCAGTTGGAAACGAAAACTAGATGGCAGCACCGTATAAGGATATGAAAAATTAGATGGCCGCACCGTGCAAGAGTATTGAAAATTAGATGGCAGAACCACATAAGGATATTAAGAAAAATTGCTTCACCTTCCGCCACCTTGCCGTCATCATCAAATTACTAGTATACAAATTAGTTCGACTTTCTTTCACGCCCAGCGACAATCGTGTCCGCTGCATACTGCAAGAGTCAGGTATCTTGTACTAAATAAATTTCCACATAAGCACTGATGATGGTTGCATGTAACAACCGAAATACGTATCTGCGGACGGTATTCGATTAAAGGGTATTCGATTTTTTGTAATAGAATTAAATGGAAACATAACCTATTCTCAATATTCATATCTTGTACTAGTCATCTTTGATTACACCCAAGACCATAAAAATGACCTGCGGAAGTAATTTTATGAACTTTGAAACAATAATCGTAAGATTCTGTTCAAATATTTATAAAATTCCACAGTTTCGGAACAACTCCCCCGAAAAACCGGTTTTCCAGCAATGAGAAAATTCATCCGGAGCACCGTTCATACTGATTTCAAAAAAGATAAGTTACTGAATCACTCGCAATGCTTTGAAAAAAATTTCTGTCGAGTCTGCAAAATGTCTCTATCTATTGAAAAGATTTAGTTTGCTAAGTCACTCATACATGAGCAAAGTTTCGTTTGAATCAAAATTGGTCGAATTTTTTTTGCGTATTTCCAGTTCATTTGGCGAAATTGTGCCCATATATCAATTTATGAAAACAAAAATCCGCTCCTTTCAAATGCTAGTCTAGATAAATTTTCGAAAAATAAGCACACCCCCAAAGGTATATTAAATTTTTAGAGGGCGCAGCCTGCCACTCAGACGGAATTCTACTGATATTTTTTTAAACATGTGGTCACTTTGAGTTCGGTATAGAATCTTAAGTTTTACAATTACCTCTCAAATACTAACAAAACGATTTAATTCATGCACCTTTATCTAAATCCATTTTGTGCAGAGTAGAACAGATTTCACAACTTTTGTTAATATTCAAAGTTGTTGCCCCTAGATTAGTCAACTTGCATTAACATCAATCCCTACAAGTATTTTGTATTATATTAGGATTTTTTAATCTTTCTATTGAATTACCGTTTCGCCTTTGATTTTAGCTAGTTTGAAGTCATAACTTATACCAAAAAATCATGTTTCTTTGGCTGCCGGTGGCAGCCATGATCAAGACACCTGTAGAACCCTCTTACCCGAGAGGCCCGGTGCATCAGAGTGGTAGTAACATAGCATGCATTGGAAGAGAGCACATCTTCGTTTACAGTTTTCATAGCATTACAAAACAAACAAGCAACTTGCTTTGACAAAATGCTTTAACAAATCGATGCCCACGCTTCTGCATTCCTATTTCACTGCTCTATCCTACTTTAATGTTAAAGTGCACAATATATTTTGGAATCTTGTATAAAGTGGTATTAATCCGTTGAAATAAGGGGTGGCATTGCACATTTCGTTTAGAATGATTTTTGTTCGTTTCGACCACATTTGACATTGCCGATTTCGATTCGAACACGAAACGAGTAGATGGCGTATTATTGCAGTTGATCTTCTGGCAAAACTGGCATTACATAATGGTTTTATCGAGCATCTTTTAGCTTGAAAGTGATAAATGTTGAGTTTGTTGACTAAAACATAAATAATTTCCCTAAAAATCTGTTAAAACGGAAAAACATTCATTTGATAGGATCCACTAGCGAGTAGATTCAAAGTAGGGCTAACTTTAAAGTAGCAGGATTGTACTAGTGCAGTTTGGAGAGAAATATTGTATTTCAAATAGGTTTGAGTACTCCCCGCCTTATCTTGACGTAATGTTGACGAAACCATGAAAAAAAAAATTCTTTTGCATCAGGAAATAACTAACTTTGTTTCATTCAACGTAAGCCTAATACTCATATTTTATTGTTTACGTCTTTGTATATTCCCAAAACCATTTTCATCACTAGAAGAATCGTAGATAAAACATTCAAAGATTAAGATTTTGTTTTAAGGACAAATCTTTTTATAAACGTAAAAAATACCAATCTCTAGGGGCAAGACACTATTGATATCTGGCGGAATATTTCCAATTTTAGATATTACAAAGTATTTATCGTTGCATTATTAGGCGTCGGAGTGATGTCAATGTGTCAGATAAACGATAAATATGAAAATTTATCAACCGATATCGTATAATATTATCGAAATATCTTTCATGAAAATAAAGTTGTCTAGCCCCTAGACAAATCTGACATTTATTTTCGAGTCAATGTTTGCTCGAAATAAACTGCAATAAAATTGGGTGTCGAAAATAATACGCAATACCAACTCCACCTCGAAACGAGTTCGATTTCTCTAGATTCGAGTTACTAGAAGCGACATGTGCAATGTCAATGACAAAACCGCATTCAAAGAGGTACCTCGAGAGAAAAATAAGCAATATATGTCTCTATTTAAAAAATGAGAAAGAACAGTCTTTGAACAGGACAAGGTCCACTAGAAGTGGTGTAGAAGAATTAAGTAAATACACTAAAGTCGCTTTTTACGCGGGAGATACGTGCCGCGTAAAAAAAAACGTGTGAATTCCGGGATCCGCGTAAAAACCGCGTAAATTGCGGAGTCCGCGTGAAAAAAAAACCGCGTAGAAAGCGACCTTAGTGTATCTGTTTAGAAGCGAAAAAATTAATTTTTTTTTTTCAAAAAATCATAACATTTTTTTTATTTCTTCATGATCTGACCGGAATTTTTATTTTTTCTTTTGGCTTATTTCCAAAAAAAATATATTTTTTTTTGGAGTGTTTATTTTTTTCGGAAAGACCAAATAATTATCTACAACTTTGCCCAAGACGTCACACCGATCAAACAAACCGCTTTGGTTCTAAAAAATTGTAATCATGAATACCTTCTTGAAATAGCATTTTCAACAGCTTCTCAAAAATGAGTCGTGTTCCAGAAAATTGAACAAATAGCCCAAAATGACATCCTTTGTCTATAGAAACGTCTATGCGAAATTCCAGCTACATCGAAAATGGTCGATTAACTTTTGATAATATTAAACATTTTCAATTGATCTTACAAACATTCGAAGATTGACCTTGCTATTTGTTTATAGTCTGCAAATGCATGACGAATCAGTTATTTAAAACATTCAAATTCAAAAGGCAAACTGTTTGCAATGGTTGGAGTCATGGGAATGACTCGCCTTTTGACTTCCGTCCATCACCTTGTTTCTGGAAATACCCATATTGCGTGGTATTCGGGTATTTTCCCATTTCGGAAATATCCATATTGGGTGGTATTCAGTCGATTTGAGCTGTTCTCCAGCAGCCGAAAGTCGCCATCTTAGAATTAAAAATTGTGTCCAAAATCGATTCTTGGCTTCTACGCATCATCCCGATTACAAAAATACCCATATTGAGTTACTACTCACGGCTGTTTCACAAAAACCGGAGGTCGCCATTATGCAGTCAATTTCAGGTCTCTGTGCATCTTCCTTATTCTGAAAAAAAAAACAGTATTCGGCCATTTGTAGCTGTTTTCAAGAAACTGGAAGTCACCATCTTAGAAAAAAAATGGTGTCTGTGGGTGATCTTTAACTTTTGTGTATCATTCTGGTTCCAAAAATCCCTGATGAGGTGGAAATCGGTCACTTTGGGCTGTTTTGTAAGGAACGGAAGTCGCCATCTTAGAATTCAAACTGATGTCTGAGGTCGATTTGTGACCTCTGTGAATTTCTACGATTCTGTAAATACCCATATTGGCCATCATTCTGATTCCGAAAATGGCATGGTGGTATTGGGTGATTTTCAACTGTAATTCAACAGCCAGAAGTGTCCATATTGAAATAAAAAAAAGCATCTGTAGTTGATATTTGGCTGCTGTAACAAATTGGTTGGAATATTTGTGTAATTTCATGCGACCACCCCCTCCCCCCCCCCCCCTCTTCTTTAGATGGTATTTTTTATTCCAATATCATAGTACCTTAAAAATAGTTCTCGCTCCCAAAACCTTTACATGCCAAATTTGGTTACATTAACATGATTAGCTCTTGAGTTGTGCAATTTTTTTGTAGCATTTGTATGAAACCCCTCCCATTAAGAGAAGGGAGGTAGAGACTCAGACAGACAGGCAGACAGGACTGCATTTTTATATGTTTAGATAAGAGCGTCCATTTCACGACGCTTTTTTTTTCACGGGATTTGCAAAATAAAAATTGGATTTCTCGGGAATCACTGTTTCAAAATTAATTTCCATTAAAAACATCCGCATGCCAAATTTAGTTTTATTTACTTGATTATTTCTTGAGTTATGCAGAAATTTGTGTTTCGTTTGTATAGGCCCCTCCCTTCCAGAAGAGGAAAGGGTGTCAGACTACAACAGAAATAATTTTTGCTCCAAAAAACATCCACACGTCAATTTGGTTTCATTTGGTAGATAAGTTCTCAAGTTATGCAGAAATTTGTATTTCATTTTTATAGGCCTCACTTCCAGATAAGGGAGGGGCATCGAACCTTAATTTGAAAGTTTATTGCTTCTAAAAACATCCGCATACCAAATTTGTTTTTTTTTTTCATTTAGTTTCTGAGTATTGCAGGAATTTGTGTTTCATTTGTATGAAAGCTCTCTCTTACAAAATAGGGAGGGGTGTCAAATAACCATAGTAATATTTTTTGTTCTCAAAAACCTACACTTGCCAAATTTGGTTCGATTTGTGCTTAAGTTACGCAGTAATATGTGTTTTATTTTTATCGACGTCTCCTGGCACAGAAATAGTTGTTGTTCCCAAAAACATCCATGCGCCAAATTTGGTTCCATTTGCTTATTTAGTTTTGAAGTTATGCAGGCATTTGTGTTACATTTGTATGGGCCCCTCCTTTCCATAGAAGGGAGGGGTGCCAATCTATCACAGAAATGTTTCTTGCACTTAGAAACCTCTACATGCTGAATTTGGTTTTATTTGTCTGATTAGTTCCCAAGTTGTGCCGAGTTTTGTGTTTCATTCTTCCAGAGAAGGAAGAGGCTTCAAACCATCATAAGAACCTTTTCCGACCCTAAAAAAACCCTACACATAAATTTTTACGTCAATCGGTTCAGTAGTTTCCAAGTCCAGACAGACAGACAGACAGACAGACAGGATTGCATTTCTATGTGTATAGATTATTTGTTGCTCATCAACATTCATTTGTGTGCAAGTTACAAACATCATAACTTGCACACAAAGTTGTATTGAAGATATGCCTTGTTTGCGCACTTTGCACAGTAGAAAAATCTTAATATTTGCGAGGTATTTAAAGAAATTTTCTATCATAAGCGATGGAGGCCATTCTTTATATGCGATTCAACATAAAGACTTTATGTCGCTTATGATCGCTTCCATATTAGACTATCGCTTATGATAGAAAATTCCGTAATATTCTACGCAAATTTAAATGGTTTATGATTATCAAACGAAATTGTGATTTACGTCAGAAGCAACTAAAATTTAAATGAGAAAAAAATTTACGTGACGTGTTTAAATCAGAACTTTTTACTGTGTGTTTTTTATGATTTGGATCACTTATTTTGTTTTTTTTTTGTGACCCGGCGCCACTCTAGTTATTAGATAGGCACTCTAGAATTACTGTGTGATGTTCAACAGTCAGATTGTAACTGAAACATCATCATACAATCTGTAGTCCTACGTCGAGCCTCGTTACTGCACTCTACTCTTTATATCATAAGGTTTCTAATCAGTTTTTCGAACCTCATCAAACTAATTGCTATAAAAGATTTGTTCAAAATTATCTTACGTTATATTATAAAGATGCATGAAAATCTTGAATAAATGTTTTAAAAATTAGTAGAACAAAAAAATTTATAAAAGAGATATACTGCCCTTCCAAGCATAGTTGTCCCAGCGTACATAAGGTTTGTGTAGAACATGGGACTACTATGATTGGAACGGCAGTATAGTCAAACCAATTGTAAGGATAGTTCCTTTATCTCTTATACGAATCGAAAAGAGATTTTTCATCGAAATTTATTGGGTTGGCTTTAATGCATTAAGCAGACAATGTGTGCAGCAGGGAAAACGAAAAATAAGCGATCTGGAAATATGTCACAGATTTGGAAAAATATACCGCATCCCGACGGGACTTGAACCCACAATCGCCCTGTCTCCGGCATGGTGTTTCGACCAATTAAACAACGGAGGACGGTGGTACTGTTCCACAATCTATATGCGTATCACATTCCACTGCCGATTTATTCTGTTGCTCATCCCTAACTACACACACTGCAATTCTGTTTTTCAGCCATTTCAATATGATTTGCAGTTATGAATTTTATTTTAGGACAAATGAAAACACGCTAAATAAAAAATTTATGGTATAGGCCATGTTACATACGGATCGGGGACTTGAAAACTGTCCTCGTTGAACCACAAAACAGTTATGTTTGATTTGATTTTTTTTTTTTTTTCAATTATGAAAAATCCATTTCAAACGCAAATACCAACCTTAATGTATAGTAGGACGCCTGGAATCGTAGGGGCAAAGTTTTTCCCCATAAAAATCCCCATCTTTCGACGGTATTTGGTTGATGAAAGCATTAGGCTTGATAGCCACTTTTAACGATTGAATGTCCAAATGTGCTTGAAAAAGCTTCTTTCCAAAGGATTGAGAAGAAATTCAGCAAATTAAATTGACTATAAACAAACCAAAACAGATTCTCACTGCATATTTTGGGACCTTAGAAACTTGCAAAAAAATATAAAATAATTAGGATCCACGAAAAATTAAATAACTAGACATGTTTTTTTTTTTGGATTTTCCATAAGAAAACCCGTTTTTTTCTCAAAAACCTCATCGGGATCAGTTGAAAACATCATTTTTCTAGGTTTGCCGCCGAAAAAAAGTTTGTTCGTAAAACCAGTTCCTATTATCTGGAGGGTGAGCTCCCAGGATTCCAGACTTGATGCAATTCTGAGACACCATAATGCATAGTCGGAAATAAAAATAATTTATAATTTTTACCTAAACCGAGAATTTCTAAACTAGATGAAACAGAAATTTTTCAAGTTTTTCAAGTAGTGTAACCAAACGCGAATAATTCAACACGAAAAAGATCTTTTGAAAGAAAGCAATCCCAAACAAATGTCTTATAAAGAACAAATTTCCGCTTTGTTTAAAATAAAATATTTAAAACAAAATTATCCCGCCCAGGCGTAAACAACAGAGCTTTGTGTGAAGGCGCTATTTTCTTCCATTGAAAAGCACCCTCTTTGAAAAAAAATGTATATACGGTTTTATCCCATCACAATACTGTTGCTAATTTTCATATAAATGATAAATATTTACATACCCAGGACAATGCAACACGAATGAATTCCAATTATTCCGACGCAATACGCAATAATGAAGTTTGTATGGAGGCGAATTCCTACCGTCTCTCGATCCTTCCTCGCACACCGCTACCGCGTCAGTCAACTGTTCAGAAAATTGAAGCGCCCAATTGATGCAGTTACTGTTGGAGCCGTTTTTTTGCTGCTCGGTCGTCCAAATATTTCAACCAGTGCTGATTCAACAAAGGAAAACACTATTAAACTACGTTTTCATCACAATGTGCCGTTTAATTAACAACCAATTTATCATTCCGTTTGTCTTCACACACACGCGTCGGCTTTCCCTGCCCACCAGCAGCAGTACCACTTCGCCTCAGAGTTTATCCACACGCTTGCGTCGTTAATCATCCAGCAGCACTTACTTTATTATTTATTCTGCAATAAATCCACTTTCAACCATTCGTTTTTTGTCACATCGCTGATTTTTATTATGTGGGTGCGTAACGCATTTGCATTTTTTTTTTCTTTCTATAGGCAAATATTAAATTCAACCGATGTAATCAACCGAACTTTAATTTTATTCTATTATTTCGCACACTTTTTGTCACAAATAACATGCGACTGCACTACTGAGAGAACACTAGAATCTCTAGCACGTTCGCACGTCCCTGCAATAACTTTTCGGGCCCCCGCCAGCAGTACTACTTGATCCTGCAATCAGGTCAACAGGCTAGCATTGTTTTTCCGATCCAAGCTTTCCTGCCCGGTCAACGCAAATATTGACCTAACCTCTTTTACGAGACGTGAAGAAGGAAACACACGCTCTTCCTACCCAACTCGGGGAAATTCACTTCCGGCACGTTTCACTCGAAAACTTCGCAAAGACCCATAATCGCTCGCTTGTCAAGATCGCACGCACAACAAACAAGCAAAACTCGGAACTCACTAGACGACCACACCATCAATCACGAACCGCAATCCGGAGTCCCAAACGCGCGCGCAAGGGCACATCAATCTCCCGAGAACCGGAGCTACGGTGCAGGAAACTTGTAATTCAGCGGACGCTTGTACTTTCTTACGGCGACACTGCCGCGCTCTTCTGTGCACAGACGATTCAACCAACACGACCGGCATACGATTTGCATCTAACTGCTTCCAGATCATCGTAGAACCGCCACCGCCGTCGTCGTTGTCGTCATCATTCGTGTGCGAGAGAATTGGTACAGCGGCGGTAGCGTAACGAGGACAGGAATCGGAAGCGTTACGTTCTCAGTCAGTGCCTTTCGTCTGCTGGTTTATCTCTTGACGAGCGGACGGTTACGAGGGTCAGTTTTTCCGAGAGAGCCGAAGAATCAGGGGAAAACAAATGAGAAAATGCTGCACGATTTACGCTCCGTTAGGTACGGTTGGCTTTTGATGTGAATATCACCGTGTTTTGATGCGATAATTTCGGATCAACAAGCGCTTCGACGGGCAACTCACCTCGTGACATTGAGTCGTGAGACGTGAAATTTCTCTGTTTGATTGTCCGAGCGGAGACGTTACGATTGTGAGGATCCTATTTTGTTTATCTTCCTGTTATGATCGAACAAACATGCAGTTAATATGGAGGTAAATTTATTCATTTTTTCCCATCCGGTTTTGTAACAATCCGGCAACTGAAAAGTTTCCACCAAAAGTTATCACTTGATGGCTTTCGTAAAGTCCGTCATCATATGTTAGGTACACTTATGGCTTTGCACACGTACTTCAAATCCTCCGATTTTTACCTTGTGTATCGTGAATGTGAATGTGACCACGAAAAAGCATGCACTTGGACACGACCATTATAGATTTTGCTCAAAGTTGGGGGAATTATTTATCTAGTGTAACTTTGGAAAAATCCCAATTTTAGTGTCAATTGGAATACCCCCCGCTCTGTAGGACCTCTCTCTTTGTTGCAAGATAACGATTTTTTTGTCAAAACTACTTTTTTCTATTTCCTTCAATCTATAGACGTAAGACGTCTGAAATATACTGATATGTGACTTTTAAAGAAAATAAACCAAGGAACTGTTTTTGAAAGAGTTAATATTTTTAGTATATTAAGCAGTACGGACATTTTTTACATTCATGATGTTTTTTTTTTTGTCATTTTTAACATATCATAATATTTTGACTTTGTTATATTTTCAATATACAGGTCGCACACGATATGTCTAGACTAAATTTTAAACTGCTATTTCTAGTTCTGACGAAGCACGATTGTGACAAATTTGGCAACACTAAATAGTAATTGTTTACAGCAGGCCTTAGACGTGCCTGTGCGGTTGCACTGGGTTTATTTGTAACATATTTTTCACTCCGTTTTCTTTTCGAGCCCACCGTGGTCCCATAATGTCACGTGTTATTTTTGGGTCATAAAAATAGATGGCGCCCTTCATAGGCCTGGTTTACAGTAGCAATATTCAGAGGGAGAGATAAGCGATGAGAATTTTACAAGAACAAGAAGAGCCGTCGACTGGATACTTGCAACTTTTGAAGCATTACGCTGCTCAACTCTGCATACAAAGTGCTCTCCCGTATACTGTTCTTCAGATTGAGACCGTTAACGAAATCCTTCGTCGACGAATACCGAATACAAAGTACCTGGTAGCTGAGAGGAAGCGTAGGAGTTCCGGTGGTGTATAAGACGCTGATCCTCCCAGTAACCCCTTACGAACATGAACCATAAACACTTAAAGAAACTGATCGACGCGACAGTTGCTCGAAGTTTTTGAACGTAAAGTTCTGCGATCGATACTTGGTAGTGAATTGGAAGATGAAGTGCGACGCAAACACATGAATAACGAGTTGTACCATGTATACATGTGCACATGTTGATACAATAAAAGTAATACAGTGTAGCAGGCTACAGAGGGCTTGACATGCACCCAGAATGCCTGACTAGAGAACCGCCGAAACTATATTCAGTATAGAAGCAGGAAGTGGCCGTGGACACTCTGTGGTAGGCCTCGCACTCGGTGAAAGAAGATGCACGATCTGTTGGTGTACGAGGTGACTAGGGATACAAAAGATGCTGGACATCTCTAGTTCATTCGGCCCTAGACCTATACACTAAGGTCGCTTTTTACACGGTTTTTTTACGCGGGTTTCTTTTACGCGGCTAGTTTTACGCGGATTCCGGAAATTACGCGTATTTTTAAGCGGATTTTGGAGTTCACACGTTTTTTTACGCGGATTCCGGAATTTAAGAAGCGACTTTAGTGCATTATTGATACATCTATACCTATAAAAATGCAGTCCGGTCTGTCTGTCTGTCGGTCTGATCCATATAGGCTCGGAAACTACCGAACCGATCGACGTGAAAATTTGTATGTGGGGGTTTTAGGGGCCGAGAAAGGTTTCTATGATGGTTTGAGACCCCTCCCTCTTCTGGAAGGGAGGGGTTCCATACAAACGAAATTCGAATTTCTGTACATCTCAAAAACTAACCAAGCAAATGGAACCAAATTTGGCATGTGGATGTTTTCAGGAGTAACAAATATGTCCATATTGGTTCGACACCCCTTCTTTCCTGGAAGGGAGGGGTTCCAACAAATGAAACACAAATTCCTCCACATCTCGGGAACTAACGAAGCAAATAGAACAAATTTGGTAGGTGGATGTTTTTAGGGGTAATAAATATATCCATAATGGTTTGACACCCCTCCCTCTTCCACAAGGGAGGGGTTTCATACAAATGAAACACGAAATTCGCACAGCTCGAGATCCAATCAACCAAATACAACTAAATTTGATATATAAATGTTTTTAGAGGTAACAAATGTGTCCATAATGGTTCGACTCCCCTTCCTCTTCCGTGAGGGAGGGGTTCCATAGAAATGAAACACAAATTTCTGCTTCTCTCGAGAACTAACCAACTAAATGGAACCAAATTTGGCAGGTAAATATTTATAAGGGTAGCAAATATATCCATAATGGTTTGACACCCCTCCCTCTTCTATAAGGAAGGGGTACCATACAAATGAAACTAAAATTTCGCACAGCTCGAGAAACAATCAAGCAAATATAACCAAATTTGGCAAGTGAATGTTTTTAGGTGTAACAAACATGTCCATAATGTTTCGACACCCTTCCTTCTTCTGACATATCTCCAAATACCATTTCGAAATCTAAGATGGCGACTTCCGGTTTCTGAAAAACAGCGGCAAATGACCAAATACCACCCAATATGGGTATTTACGGAATTGTTATGATGCACTGAAGCCACAAATCGACCTCAGGCAACATTTCGAATTGTAAGATGGCGACTTCCGGTGTCTGGAAAACAGCCGAAAATGACCAAATACCACCAAATATGGGTGTTTCTTTAACCAGAATGACGCACAGAGGCCAGAAATTGACTCCAAATGACATTTTGAAATCTAAGATGGCGACTTCCGGTTTCGGGAGAACAGCGGCAAATGGCCAGATACCACCCAATATGGGTATTTCCGGAATTTTAATGACGCGCTGAAGCCACAAATTGACCTCAGACAACATTTTGAATTGTTAGATGGTGACTTCCGGTGTCTGGAAAACAGTCGAAAATGACCAAATACCACCCAATACGAGTGTTTCTTCAACCAGATTGACGCTCAGAGGCCAAAAATTGTCACCTAATGCCATTTTATTTCGAAATTCAAGATGGCGTCGTCCGGTTTCTGAAAAACAGCGGCAAATGACCAAATACCACCCAATATGAGTATTTCCGGGATTGTTATGATGCACTGAAGCCACAAATCGTCCTCAGACAACTTTTTGAATTATAAGATGGCGACTTCCGGTGTCTGGAAAACAGCCAAAAATGACAAAATACCACCCAATATGAGTGTTTCTTCAACCAAAATGACGCTCAGGGGTCAGAAGTTGTCTCCAAATGCCATTTTAAAATCCAAGATGGCGACTTACGGTTTCTGGAGAATAGCCTGAAGTGACCAAATACCACCCAATATGTGTATCATCGGATCCAGAATGATGCAAGGAGCTAAAAATCGACCTCAGTCACCAGTTTGAATTGTTAAATGGCAACTTCTGGGAAACAACCGAAAATAACCGAATACTACTACATATGGATATTTCCGTAATCGAAACGATGTATAGAAGCCAAGCATTGACCCTGGACTTTCAGTTTCTAAAAAACAATGAAAATAACTGAAATGCATTCAATATATTTCCGGAATAGAGGTGATGTACAAAAGCCAATAGTCGAGGATGTTGTCATTCCGATAAAACAAATCATTTCAAATGATATAAACAAATCGCAAGGAATCAAAGAATTTGAAATGTTTAAAATTATTAAATTGAAAACTAAAATAGGCGAGACGAAGTTTGCCGGGTCAGCTAGTTTTAAATATAACAACTCTGACATTTATGACACTTTCTACATTGTAAACATATTTTGTCATTGACGATTGTTGATTTTGTATTTCTTTTGTCACATCTATTGAAAAATTGTTACATTTAACTGTTAGGGGGATTAATCGAAAATCGAAAGACGTCAAGAGTGAGGTTTTATTTTATGAAACAAACTTTTATGAAACAAACTTGCGAATGTTCACTGTCAGTAACAGAATATCAGTTTAAATTGAAGGCTATGAATATCTAACTACTGACTACTGCGATTTCGCATGCGCTGTGTTGTTTTAGCGATGTTTATGTGTTTGAAAATGTAGATGCTCATTTACTTCATCGGTTTTATGCATTGGATTGGCTCAGATCAAATATATGTAACATGTTTCTAAACAATATCATTTTTTTCACTGACATTACTTCCAATGAGAACTGACACGGGTGGCACTCAAAATCAGTCTCAATCTGAGAGAATGAAATTCCTGTTGTGTGATATTCATTTCGTAGTTTCGAAATTTCGCAGCTCTGCTAAAGACACTAGGTACATAAAATACATTTTTCACAGTCTAGTCTAAAACGATCACGATTTTTCCTGATTCAGACTGCTGTGCACTGTGATACTTCCTAATAAATGCGTTAGGTGTTGTTAGGTCTGCCATTTTATTTTTTCTTTCTATCTATTTTTTCGATTTTTTTCCTCATGTCCAAAATTTAATGGTAAGTTAAATGCTAAATCCTTTTTTTGTCTGAATCACTTTTTATACCTCGAAAATCGGCTCAGAAGAAGAACTGATGAAAAGGCTCCCTTTAAGTTTGTATTCTGTTACAGATCAATAACAACTCACGGGAGTTACCTTTTCCGCTGGTTTGACTAAATTAATATGCACAATAGGATGGCGATGCTTCAAAATTCAATAATTTTGAAGGTTTTTTTGAAAATCCGAAGGTTTTTTCGCCGATTGTTTGTTGCATGCGAATCATCCATTGGCTACAACATTATAACCGAAATACATAACATCTAAACATAAAATAATATATTATAATTATCCTAATTACAGATGAATATCCTTATTACAAATGAGTTATGTACTTCATTTGACCGTAATCTTACGTTGGCAGGTCGTTTCCGACCCATCAATATTTTGTATGGTAACCCATGGAGAAATTGTAAAACATGAGAAAGACATATTATTCGAATCGTCTTCTCCGTGAAGCTTCATAGATTCTTCATATTCTATTGCAAGTTCGGGAACATGTTCGTTATCACTACCAGTTGAAAACCTTCATCACTTGACTTTTCTGAGAAACGACTAATTTCCTCTTCGATATTTTTTCCAACCGACTCGACATTTTAACAAAATAAAACATTTCCTTAGTTGAAATAGTGTTAAACAAAACTCTACGAGTGTAAACAACGAAATTACAATCAACTATGGATTAGAATATCCATGAAAATCGCACTACAACATGACTGATCCAGGGCCGGCGTCACACTTTTTTCCCGAGTGGGTAGTAAGGAATAGGGGAGATTCATGGGTGACAAAGGCGTAGCCAGGGGGACGACCTACTAATAACTCAACGAAATTTTCCGAAAAATCGTCACTGCATTAACAATAAGGTGTCATTGAAATTCATAAGAAAAATTTGATTTTCGTTTAGTAGTAACTTTTTCATTAAAAATAGAACTTTTTTCGGATGGTGATAGAACAAAAACCTTTGACAGATAATTGAGGTTGATGAATTTTCCATGTAACGTAATCATATTAACTTACTTGCAAAAAAATCTATGCCCTTGCGAGCGGCCTTCCGGCAGCTAACCGAAAGATTCGCCATGATGGTCGAAAGCATGCGTTTAGACATGTTTTTGAATTCTTTCTTCGTTTTATTTATCAATTCTTTCTCCGTTCTTGCGACCTAATTGTTGGGGTAGATCTTACGCTTCAGGTTTGCCCAGAAACTATCGATGGAACACAGCTGGAGAACGTTGGGCAGGTTCGCCGACTTGCGTATCACATCGATATTCAGCCGCTCCATTACCTCCAACGATCGTTTCGAGTAGTAGGCCGTAGCCAGATCCGGCCAGAACACGCCCTACGCCCTTATGGTATTTCTTGATGAACGACGCTACTATCGGCAGGCACTTCATACTATAAACATCCCCGTTCACGACCAGTCCGGAGCGACAGAAGAGCGGCCACAGCAGCATCATCTTGGGGAACATAGTGTGTAAAATCAACTTCACCTCGGAGCTAACTTTCTTCGTGGGGGAAGTAAAGTACGAAGTGCCCTGCCAGTCGTTGCCATTCAGGGAGAGATAGGTCTCGACGTCCATCACCACCGCCATGTCGCGATACACCAGGGAACTTGACTTATCTTTCTTAATCAACCGCTGCCGCTGCGTCATTGCCTGTAGCTCCGAGACCAGTGGACGGGACTGCCGAATGTCATGTATGTCCATGTTTGTTGAGTACTGTTTCACTTTTTGGACGGTTGCTCCGACCTCCCAGTTTATACGCGGCGATATAACCACTTTTCTCTCGGTTTTCCTCTTCAGAACTTTCAGAGCTTCTCACGCTCAGGATCGTTGACTGTCGAGATCCGGGGTTTCTTTCGATGCTCTGATTGTACGATGTTGTAGATGCCGGAACGGGTTTATCTGGCGTCTCTTTTCCGCACATTGTCCATTTCCGACACAGCAGGGAAACGTTACGTAGCTTTACTGTTTTCGCTGTCGCGGTTAGAGTTCGAATCAATTTTTTTGCTGGCTCATTGGTTACTTTGATTGATGCTGCATGGGTAGTTTCGTCAGTGTGTGTAAAGATAAACCCATTAAAAATCGGCAATTTGAATGCATTTTTTCTAATGCAAACTTTAGGACTCAACCGTCTTCTCGAAAAAAGTCTCCATCCAAAAGATAAGCTTATTCAGCCTTCTGGTAAGGTTTCACATACAGTCGTGAAAGTCTCACATTTGAGCAACGAAAAAATGCACTAGAGTTTCGTGACGATTTCAAAATCGAAATTTTGTTCGATAGCAAATCTCTTGGAAATGCAAGAAACGTCGGGATCTGATGTTATTTAATCAGATAATTGTTAAAAAAAACTTAATTTCAGCGACATGAGAATTTTTGCGTTGGGAGAATTGAGCTACATCAGAACACACAGGAGACTCTCCCAGTTCGAATATTTTCTGAGTTACAGAAAATCTAAATTTTGGAAAAAATTTCAAATCTCGACGTTTAATGAATTTCTAAGGTATTTGGGATCAAAAAACAATTTTCAGTTTCCTGCGCATTTTTTCCATCAAAATTGACCGCTTTGAGACTCTACTTTCCGAAGTCTGATTGAGCTCAAATTTTTTATGGGGCAGTTTTACGAAAAAACAAAACTTCAGAACCCTATCGAAAATGAAATTCGAAAAGTTGATTTTCATTGAAACTCTTTGGAATCAACAGTAAAAAAATTGAAAGTATAATTTATTCAGGTTGGTACAAAATACAAAATATATAAAATCTCAGACTGAGAAGTTGTCAACGAACGGTGACTATATTATTTTTTATCTAGAAGTCAACATTAAAAAATACTTGGTCGAAAGAAGAACATTAAAGAGTAATCTTTTTTGTAAGTAGTGTAATATCTTATTTGACCGGTAGGGAAGTGATAATAATTCCGTCTAGAACACTCGGTGGTTGAGGTAACAATATCTTTATTCAGGGTAAGTTTTAGCCTGGCTTGAAGCATGGCTTGAAGCATGGCTTGAAGCATGGCTTGAAGCATGGCTTGAAGCATGGCTTGAAGCATGCTGACTAAAGTACATTTTTAATCGAACACATATGCAGTGGGAACGGTAGAAATGATCGTTCCCACGATGTCATAGTGCCGCGTGTGTTATATCATATTACTCGAGCTCGATGGAATAATGTAGGTATGCTGCAGTAGTCTTTTAAAGAGGAGTCTTTCAAAGAGGATTTTTTTTTATAAGGATTTAGTAGTTTTCGGTTTTGTCCGATAATTCCGTGTGGGTAAGTACCCACAGGGATATTTTCCGAGTGGGTACTACTACCCACATTACCCGCCGGCCTTGGACCGGTCCCAAAAAATGGGTCGAATTCCCAAAATTCAATTCCCAAAAAAACGAACGTAGGTCTACGGTCAATAGAGATAGTTTGTGGAACATTCGAAAGTCATCTATTCATTTGAGAAACTCTGAACTGAATTAGCATATTTCTATGGTTGCATGTAGTTTCAGGATTATTAAATTAATAACTTCTCTATAACTTCGAAACCGGCCTAATTATTTGCCATATGTTACGTACGGATGCTGGACTATTTATTTGCATTAAGTTAGTTTTGATTTATCCTTTGGCGATCGAAAACTTTTTAGTGAAAAAACAATTACTGTCCCAATTCAACAGACCCGAATAGACACATTTATTATACCAAAAATATCGACCCTCCCATATCGAAAAACATGCCGACCGGGAAAGGAAAAAAAAATATTTCAGAAATTAGTCTCAATCCATGTTTCACTGTTCCTATCTCTCTAACTATTCGATGATTGGCTTCCATTGAAGCGCTGCCAATGTCGTCCACCCTCGCGCCGGAATGACATCCAATATGCCGACCCGATGGCGCTGTGGAAAACTAGAATTTCAAATAGACATTTCCATCATAGATGGACCCGGCAACGGGAGTGATAGGAACGGTCTGCTTCCAGCTGGCCGCTAATGAAAACAAATTAAAATAAACATAAAACATGGAATGGAACGGCACACCAGAAAGCGAGAGACAGAGAGAATGAGAAAAAACTCCCTAGAACATGCATACATCGTTTGATTTCGCCAGCGCACATCCCGAGTGTAGGGGGCGGAAAATAGATACGAATAACCGCAGCAAAATACGATTTCAGTAGATCGGAGAAATCTGGAATCGCTGACCGAGTAAGAGACAGAGACAGATAATATCTAATTTGTATGTTTATTCTCGGGTTCTCCGACACCCCGTCGCTCCTCTCTGCCCTACCTATCGCAGTTCCGTATGGGATTTTCAACCAATCTCGTCCCTTCCCCAAACCAAACACTCAAGCAAAGTATCCGTCACTCAACGGAACGGTACGATTATTCGTAATTAAATGTTGCTTAAACAAACTTTGTTGAAATGTTTTTAATTGTATTGGCTGTAAAATCACATCTGTGCGCGGGACTGAATGATTCACATGATAAGTGAAGTTAAGGAGGTAGGAGGATGCCCAATGTCCGGGTACTGACAGTAATATAAGCACGCGAGGAAAAACTTTTTCCAATTAGCACGATGAACACAGAGAACATTAAAAGTTTGCCTGCCAATTTGTTAAGAGAATCAACCCACCAGATGACACTTATTTCATTTCCCGTTCCACAATCAGCTGATGAATAATGATGAATTACTACTGGTGCGAAGGGTCTAAAGTTGGAAATCGTTTAACGTTGATGATCGATTTTCAACGACCAACGACTGATGCTCTGTCCTCTTCGGTAGGCTAAACCAACGCAGGCACGATGACAAACGATAAATCATCCGTTTCAGTTTAGTAGCGTGTCGTCCAAAGCGCTCATCGCCGCCGATTCTGGCCTGTGTTTATGTTGGGAGGTTGGATGAACCGTTCAGAATAAATCACCTAATTACTAATTATAAACAAACATTTGTCAAGCAAGAACTGCAGTCGTTACGGTGAGGGGGGGGGGCTGCACCCGAGCAGGTGTTCTTGTTTTCAGATGTGGAAAAGAAAATGATGTATTGTTTTTATTGGTTTCCTGGACAGGTTGTTGACCCGCCGTTACGAATGTTATGGAATTCTATGATTTTAATTTACGGGTCTGCGGTAGCTACTTATTTGTGTTTCCCTCAATTAATTCACTCGATGAAAACTACCGAATGATGGTAAACTTAGTCGGTTCTTGAAGCGATTTCTTGAAACATTAAATAATATGTGTATTGAACGTACTCGTCGCTGAGGTGATTCATAATTCTGATTACATTACTATGGTTGGAGAGACGTATGTCAAAGCAGACTTCCCACAACTTCCGAGGCTGCAATGCTTCACTGCTCATCAAATATATACATTATCATACATACACGCAAAAGTTCAAGCTTTAATCACCCAATGTGTCCTTTCAATTCGCACAGAATTTGCTCTGACTTCGCACAACCAATGCGTGATACGCATAACGCAAAAGTTGTACAAGGAATACATTGACAGAGATAAAAAACAGAATATGTATCATATACACAAAAATCGTAATGTCTTGGTAAACTTCGGCTTCGGGCGAACGATCAGTTTCGAGGCGCTCAAAAAACCGTTCTTTACTTTCACGAGCCGGTGCGTATCAACGGCTCGTGCATCTCTAAAAATCGTCAGCAACCGAAACAGCCAATAGCAAGCCTTGTTGCCGCAGAAGTTATTGACGCTGGTGCCAGTAACGCAGAACCGAATGCATGTGAATGAAGCCAGAGTCATAATTAAATGCAAAATGTTTTGGACTAATCTCATGTTTTTGTTTATTGTTAATGATTGAATGATGTTTTCAAATGACCTGATTCATGAAAGTGAATCGATCAGACAATAATTTCTTCAATGGAGTCAGAACCCAACTTATCAGTATTGATTGCTGGTTGCACTGTTTTAACGATGTCAGCCTTCTGAACATCGGCTGATGCTTTATAAGTGTAGTGGTTTGGAGCGGCGCAATACATTCAAAATACGCTAGAGCATCAAATGCGTTATTCTCAACGCACATGCTTGTACTGGTTCCAATTTTAATCAGTAAATGCGCTAATTTCGCTCATAAATGATCTGGTTACGCACACTCCAACTTTTGCGTGTATAATCACCTTTATAAAAATATAAATTATTGCACACTGCAATAGAATGTTCTATTTTTATCCCCAAATTGTTCACCTTCCTGCGACTGGTAATACGAAAAAGAACTAGAAAAAAGCAATTTATGAACAAGTAAGAAATAGAATTTTTACATTGCATTGGTAAAAGAGTAGTGAAGGAAATGTCAACACTTAGGCAGTCAAATTTCATTAAATTATGCAGAATGTAAAAATATTTAATAAACTTGATGAAATTTCCCCGGGTTTTCCGGGATTAAAGAGCTCAAAATTAAGAATTATTTCTTATAATTCATTGCCTCTTGAGCCTGACGTACCTATATTGCGTCCCATTTTACATCTTATAATTCAATTATCACCTCCAATTCATTAAATCCCACTTTTTGATACTTCATAAAGTATCAACTATCAAGTAACTAAAGTACTGTAAATTGTTTAGTTATTAATCTGTAAAAGACTCATTCGCCGTAGTAAATATATTCCAACTAACAGTTATTATCTTTTGTCAGCAATACCTAATAACAATTCATGTTACATAAGTTTTAATAAGTATAATTGGGCACAGTACATTGTTGATTACTAACGCTTTTTATTTCACTTCACCTCATAATGCAATGCCGCACCACTAAACACCTATCTTGGCCGCAATTCCCTAAATAAAACGTGCGGTTTACCGGCCGGCTGTCAACTCACTAACAACAACGACAACAACCAACAGCCCGTAAATGTCGATCTATTGGAAAAGGTATTTATTACCATCGTGGCGGCCTCCAGGTTGAACGCACAGTAGTTCCGAAAAGTTAGTGCGCTCAGTCAGTCAAAAATAGCTAAATTGACAAACGAGCTGCACAGCGGGAAATATTGATGGCAGAGTCAATAAAGTGTACGACATGCTTCTTCTCGGCGCAGCAATTCGTAGCAGTCACAAGCCGAACACGACGATGGCTGAAGTCAGCGGAACGAGCGTCTATTTTCGGTAGTTTTGGACTAATTCACAACAATCTATGCCACCGGAATACTTAACTACCGGCTCCATATAATCTCCTGCCGAGCAAATCCACGGAAAAATATGTTATAAAAATGAGGCAAATACCCGGCTGACCATAAAATACGATATTAAACAGAAATCCACTGACTATACGTCCGGTACAGATTGTAAAAAACGAAACATGGCCTTCATCCGTGCGCATTCACGGGATCCAATGACGTGTCACGGAAAAGGATTCGTAAAAATAGTACATTTATGAGCCCCATACACGGTTATCGCATGTTGACCGAGCAGGAGGAGGTGTGTCAGTGTGTTAGACGATGTTTGCTGATCTTTGCTGTTTACAACCTGTGCCATATAACCTCATTTTCCACTTACCTTCACCACCGAAATCCGATCTAGGGTCCGCTGCTGGTACAGCCTCATAGTGGAGGCGCATGTTTGATGACGGCAACGAGGATGACGACGACGATGATATTGTTGCATAAGCATGAAACAGTGATATGAATGTTCTTTAATAAATATGAACTGTATCTACCTGTAATCGCGCTTAGCGATGGTTACTCATGCAACATAATTCTTATAACGCTTTTTTATCGAAAGTAAATATGTTTCGTGTTAAACCTTTTATTTGTAATGCAGTTCCAGATTTGTGGCTCAATGAAGGTTTGATTTCGAGGTACGATGCTGGCCTAACAAGCCTGTCGTCGTATGTTTGAGTCACGGCTCGGGAGTGACTGTTAGTGTCAGTAGGAACGTAGCGCCAGCCCCGCATTTGTCCTGTACACTTAACAGTCTGCTACGAAGTCTGTGTATAATAAAACAGAAGGTCGAGTTTTGTTACGGAATGTAGTCCCAAGGCTTAAATTTTTTATTGCAATGATAATTTAGTAAAAAATCACCAAATGAATTCAATAGTTTCGAACGCTGTCGCAGCGGAATCAAGGACTGAATTTACATGTAAATGCTTTGTTTAGGAATGTAGTGTAGCTTTTATCAACGATTACATGCGACTCATGAAACATTGTCGAATAAAATGAAAACATTGCTATTCATTGTGCAAATGAAAAAAAAATCAGGAAATTCTGAAGTGGGGGGTGACATAAAATTTGACATAAAATGAAAATAAAATTTGTAACGGCCTAACTTCAAATTTTAGAGGTGTTTGGAAAATTTCTTGAATGAGCGAATGTTACACTCAACAAGACCTACAACCTGCACTAGGTCAATTAAGAAGTTCTTGCTTTTTTTCTTCGTTTGTTGCACCGTGAAATAATTATGCGATAGAAGCCAAAAATTCTGGTTTTTCTAAAAAAAATTATAACTCAGCTAAATATTCACCGATTTTCACAAAACCACTTTTGTTTGATTCGTCCTTGAATATACTTTCAATATTTAAATGTATTTGTAGTAACTTTCTCGCAAAAACAGGTGGCAAATTTCAAGTTTAGTTGAAAAATTGCGTGAAAAAATCTAAAAAATTAGATTTAAACTCAAATAGTTCAACACGTTTCAGTGATATCAATACAAACCTGTATATATTTTGAAAGCTCTGTTTATCTTCTTGCCAAAACTGCTAAAATAGTGAAAACCGGTCTAGAAATGACTGAGTTAAAAAAAGTTGTATGCACTGAGGTCCAAAAAACCGTATTTTGACCATAACTTCAGATTTTGGGGTGTTTGGAAAATTTCTAGTATAAGCGAATGTTACACTCAACAAGACCTACAGCCTACAATAGGTCCCATTAGAAGTTCTCTGTCGCCGAAAATCAAAAATTTTCAATAAGCAAATTGTATAAACAGTCACATCACGGAGTATAGTTTACTTTACACCTAGGTACAACTTTTCCACTTGAAATATTGGTCAATGAAATTTTTTTCCGCTCACGGAGAAAATACCATGAATTTTGGCAGAAAGCATTTTTCTATTCATGGCCCATAATGTAAGCAATCTCACATAAATATTGCGTTCAAGTATGCCTTATACATGGTAGGTTTAAATGCAGAGGACTTTGTAAGCAATGCGTACACCTATTATTTTTTCCGCCACTGTATCTCTCATAATAAAAAAAGTTCATAGCACATATATAAGACATACACAGCATCGGCAAAGAAATCTTCCAAAAAAAAAATTCACTCAAATAAACAGCTTGAATAACCTCATCATCAGAAAAAAAAATCCTGTTTGAGTAGTCCCTGCATATCTCGTTTCCACAAGAAGAAAGCCACTAAATTTACTTTTTAGAAGTTTCTAAACGGATTCTGTTTAAGGCTCGAGTAGAGTTGAGATGAACGAAATGAACTCCGTTCATTGTTTGTCTAGTAGTGAACTGGACTGAACTGGACTCTGGACTATGGACTGGGCTCTCAACTTTGAACTGCACAGTAGTCCTGACTCTGGACTTTGTACTAGACTCGGGACAGTGGAGTAGACTCTGAACTGGACTTTGGACTGGACTCTGAACTGGATTCTGGACTGGATTCGTGACTCTGGAATGTAAACTGGGCTCTGAACTGAACTATTCACTGAACTGTAGACTGGACTCTGACCTTTGTACTGGACTCTGGACTGTGGACTGGACTTTAAACTGGACTCTGGACTGGACTCTGAACTCGACTCGGAATGCAGAATGGATTCTGAACAAGACTCTGGACTAAACTCTGAACTGTGTACTGAATAATGAACTGGAATCTGGACTGTAGACTGGACTCTGGACTGGACTCTGGACGGTAAACTGGGGTCTGAACTGGACTCTGGACTGAACTCTGAACTCGACTCGGACTGAAGACTGGATTCTGAACTAGACTCTGGACTAAACTCTGAACTGTGGACTGATTAATAATCTGGACTCTGGACTGTAGACTGGACTCAGGATTTCGAACTTTGAACTGGACTCTGGACTGTGGACTAGACTCTGAGCTGTGAACTAAACTCTGGACTGGACTCTGGACTGGACTCTGGACTGGACTCTGGACTGGACTCTGAACTCGACTCTAAACTATGGACTGGACTTTTAACTGTGAACAAAACTGTACACTAGACTCTGGATTGGACTCTGGACTTTGGACTGGACTCTGAACTGTGGACTGGACTCTGAACTGTGAACTGGACTCTGGACTGGAATCGGGACTCTGAACTGGACTCTGGACTGTGGACTTGACTTGGGACCTTAGACTGGACTCTGGACTGTGAACTGGACTCTAAACATGACTCAGGACTCTGAACTGGACTCTGGACTGGACTCTGATCTGGACTCGGACTGTAGACTGGATTCTGAACTGGACTCTGGACTAAACTCTGAACTGTGGACTAAATGATGAACTGGACTATGGACTAGATTCTGAACTGTAGACTGGACTCTGGACTCTGAACTGGACGCTGGACTGTGGATCAGACTCTGAACTGTGAACTGGACTCTTGACTCTGAACTGGACTCGGAACTGGACTCTGAACTAAGCTTGGACTGTGAACTGGACTCTGAACTGGACTATGGACTGGACTCTTAACTGTGAACTAAACTGTAGACTGGACTTTGGGTTGGACTCTGGACTATGGACTGGGCTCTGGACTGTGGACTGGACTCTGAACTGGACTCATGACTATGGACTGGATTCTGAACTGTTGGCTGAGCTCAGAACTGGACTCTGGACTGTAAACTGGGCTCTGAACTGGACTCACACTTTAGACTGAACTCTGGACTGCAGACTGAACTGTGGACTGCACAGAGAACTGGACTCTGGACTGTGGACTGGTGTCTGGAATCTTGACTGGACTCTGAACTGAATTCTGGACTATGGACTGAGCTCTGAACCTTAGATTGGACTCTGGATTAGACTCTAGGGTTTGGTCTGGACTCTGGACTCTGGAGTGAACTCTGAACTGGATTCGGACTGTAGACTGGATTCTGAACTGGAAT
This sequence comes from Wyeomyia smithii, assembly GCF_029784165.1. Classification (NCBI taxonomy): domain Eukaryota; kingdom Metazoa; phylum Arthropoda; class Insecta; order Diptera; family Culicidae; genus Wyeomyia; species Wyeomyia smithii. Next base: position 162,610,074 of record NC_073694.1, read on the forward strand.
CTGGACTAAACTCTGAACTGTGGACTGGACTTTGAACTGGACTCTTGACTCTGAATTGGAATCGGGACTATGAGCTAGACTCTGGACAGGACTCTGGACTGTGGACTGGACTCTTAACTGAACTCTGTACTGGACTCTGAACTGGACTTTGAACTGGACTCTGGACTGTGGACTGGACTCTAAACCGTGGACTAAACAGTGAACTGGATTCTAAACTGTGAACTGGACTCTGGACTTGACTCTGAACTGGACACTGGATTTTGGACTGGCCTCCGGACTCTGAACTTGACGCTAGACTGTGGACTGGACTCGGGACTCTGAACTGAATTCTGGAATGTGGCCTGGACTTAGGACTCTGAACTGGTCTCTGGACTGGACTCTAGACTTGACTCTATATTTCACCCATGTCACAATGTTACACCAACAAACTCGGTCCATGGCAGCTAGTCTCTAGTTTCTTAAGCATCCAAAATTATGCTCCACTTCTTCCAACCATCAAAGTCGGTTCGCCCTATCGCGCTCGGTTCCCTCTGCTATCGGATACTTGTTCTTCGACGTGTTCACCTTCAATTCAACCTTTTCTGCTTCACGTTTCAGTTTGGTGTACTGTTCAGCAACCACCTGAAACGTCCCTCCGACAAGGTCCACTTCGTGAGCGAAGCATTCTAACTGGCTGAATTTATGGAAGATCGTGCCACGCATTCTAATGGCCACACGCTTCATAACACCTTCAAACGCAATCTAGGACAGGAGGCAGGAAAGACCGTTACCTTGTCGAAATCCCTTGTGTGTTTCAAATGGACTTGATACCGCACCCGAAATCTTCACACAGCACTGTTCACGAGACTGGGACACGGTTATATGGGAAAAAAGCGAGAGTGTTATTTTTCCGCTCCCATGCACTTTTCGTGTTCCTTATGGGTCATATAACAACTGTGTAACTTTTCAGATCGATTTGCGCCCGGTTTTCAAAGCTTCCATACGATTTTACATGAGAAAAACCACTATTTCAAAACTTTTTCTATAGAAATGTCTAGTTGGCTCCTAAAAATATATCAATACATGATATTTATAGGAAATTTTCCTGGGAAAAACTTTCCTGAAGACCGCAAGGCGCTATTCACCCCAGACTGATTGACTGTTGCAAATTCAACCATGTGATGAGAAATGATATCGCTTAAATTTATCTTGGAGGTTTCCCCGAAGATACTATGAGCAAAAATCACACTTTGAAAATCAATTCCACGCGAAATTATTTCTCATACTTAAGCAAGTTTGCAATAGCAGCATGCTGCAGCAGTGTTGCTGGAAAATTTCAATGGTGAGCCGTTCTTCAAACATTCAATCAGTTTGGGGTGAATAGCTGTTTTAACAAGCATCGTACCGCCTTACGGTCTTCAAAAGAGTTTTTCCCAGGAAAATTTCCTACAAATATCATGTATTGATATTTTTTTAAGAGCCAACTTGACATCTCTAGAGAATAATTATTGAAAAAGTGGATTTTCCCATATAAAATTGTATGGAAACTTTAAAAATCGGGCGCAAATCGGGCGTTCCACCGATCGATCTGAAAAGTTACACAGTTGTTATGGGACCCATAAGGAACACGAAAAGTGCATGGGAGCTAACATTTATTTTTTGTCCCACCCTACTGTACACTATGGATAGTCAGGCCCTAATCAGTCTTGTTAGTTTCGCAGGGAAACCATTTTCGTTCATAACTTTTCATAGCTCTACACGGTCGATAGAGTCGTAAGCGGTCTTAGAATCGAAGAATAGGTTGTGCGTGGGGTTGTGCGTGTTGGTATTCGCGACACTTTTGAAGGCTCTGCCGCAGCGTAAAGATTTAGTTCGTCGTCGATCGCCCATCAATAAAACCGGCTGATAACTTCCCACAAACCTTCGTGCTAGCGGCGAGAGACGGCGAAAGATGATCTGGGAGAGCTATTTTGTAGGCTGCGTTGAGCATCGTAATCGCTTGGTAGTTCTAACCTTCCAACTTGTCGCCCGTTTTGTATTTTGGATATATTACTTCCTCCCTCTCCCAGATGATCTCGAGATACGATGCTGGCCCAACAAGCCAGTCGTCGTGGGTTCGAGTCTCGGCTCGGAAGAGACTCTTAGTGTCAGTAGGATCGTAGCGCTAGCCCCGCAATTGTCTTGTACACTAAACAGTCGGCTGCGAAGTCTGTGTATAACAAACAGAAGGAGCAATTCTCGCTGAAACCAGGCCACTAGGTGCACAAGGTCTTTCGAATTTGATAAAATGCACATATTAGTTAGGAATAGAGAAAAAATGATTATGCCATTTTTGTTTGATTGAATTTGTTGACCCCTTGGTCACCAAGGGGTGAAATAGTTTCTTGAAAAGTTGAAATTTTGAAATTCTTGATGTTTTATTTGAGTTATATCTCTGAAATTCATTATGGAACCTACTACAAGTAGCACTTTTCTGTAAAGTGGAATGATAGGGCTTTCATTTGGAGTAATCAGAATTTTGGCCGCCATCTTTAATTTTGCCGCTATCTTGGATTATATCAGAAAAATACAATTTTGGGCATGTTCGCAACTACCGATTTTCGATCTGAGACCAGCATTGGAAAGCTGAGAAAAATGCTATAAGATGCAAGAAAAAAATTAGATGAGCATCAGTGTTGTCCTACCAATTGAATGAATTTTCCGAACGAAGTTTTAAAATATCAATGCATTCCGCGCAATCAACGTAGTAGCCATATGTAGAAACTCGTCCCTCCAGTGTTATTTTTTGAAATGCGGTAAATTTCCGGATATTTATGAGCTCAGTAATAAATTGCTGAACAAAACTAGTGCAGGTTAAGAATCAGTATCAATTAGTTCGAAAGAACTGTTTATTTGAAGAGTTCATAGACACTTTTAGTGATTCATTGAATCAATGCTTAGCTCATCATCTGTCCCTAAGGTAAATTAGAATAAGTAAAATAAAACTTATTAAGACTATATCGTATTTCACTTTTAAATCCACAAAATTACCAATTTTAAACCGAATGAAGCCATTGTGTATGCAGATTTTGCTGAAAATTTTAGGGTGACGATTCAAAATGAGATTCAATCTCTCTATTATACATAGCAAATTGTCATTATTCATCCAATCTACTACTATTCCGAACGGGTTTGACATCACAAAACATTGATCCTCCTTTTTGGACCATAATTCTATATTTGTCTTTTGTTGCTTCACCATACTGTTTTAAGTACTAAGATAAATAATAGATAAAATAAAAGTACGTTCACACTGACGGGAAAGGAAGAAAGTCCAAAAATAAATATAACTTTACCCATACCCGTTTATGACCATACCCGATGCAAGAAAAAAATTAGGTGAGCATCAGTGTTAACCCATCAATTGAAGCTATTTTCCAAGCTGAGTTTCAAAATATTCATCGTACATCGCGCAATCAACGTAGTAACCTGTCTACTGATACCAAGTGGATGCACATGTTATGTCCATATATGTCCATATACCATAATCGATTGATGCTACAACTAGTACGCCACTACGGTTTTTTTAAGTTCAATGAGAATAACACAATCACACCAGCATGTGTGATACTAACAAAGCGATAGGTTTTTTATTACTGAGCAGTTCCACAAAAAATGTCCCAGTTTTCATATTTTATTTAAATTGTCATTTTTAATTTGGCTGAAACTTTGCATAGACGTTTCTATAGGCAAAAAATGTCATTTTATGCTATTGGTTTAATTTTTTGGAGCACGGCTCATTTTTGAGAAGCTACTGAAAATGCTATTTTGAAAAGGTATTTATGATTACAAATATTTTTAGGGCCATAACGGTTTGTTTGATCGGTATGACGTCTTCGATAAAGTTGTAGATAATACTTCCGTCTTTCCGTTTTTCTTACTTGTAGTACTTTACATAACGAATTTTAGAGATATAGCTCAAATAATACATCAAAAATTGCTGCAATTTCAACTTTTCTGAAAACTGTTCCGCCCCTTGGTGACTGTTGCGAACAGCCCCCCGATCGGGCGAAAACGATACATTTGGCAACACTAGGCGAGAAAGAGGCACTGAGAAACAGGAAGAGAACATGTAAACGTCACTTGGACCCGACCGGGATAGAAAGAAGAATTCGACCCATATTGGAGAGGGAAACAGAAGTTAAAGAAAATCCTAGTGTGAGCGGGAGAATAAATTTAGAAAATTAAGATCAAAAGTAAAGAGAAGGTGAAGATATAAGTTCAAGTAGGAAAAAATAGTGAGCAGAGATAATAAGGTATGGAAAATAGCGGAAAGCTGTTCTAAATAATTTGCAATAAATAAAATGTTCAAACTTAACCTACTATCACAGGAATCATCACAGTCTAAAGGTCGCGCATGGCTACGCACCAGACTAGGAGGAATTTAAGAGAACACCTAAATTGTAGGCATAATTAAAATATTTATAGATGTATCCTAAACTAAATAAAATATAATTCTAGCTTTAATCTGCTAACAAGCTGATACAAAGAGTGTTCTCTCGTGACAAAACCAACAAAATCAAAGAATTTAGAGGATCGAACATAACCTCAAAGAATGGAGGAAGATTTATCGCATAGAAACTGCATGCTATGTCAAGAACCGGATCATCTTGATGACATGGTGCAGTGCGATACATGCCAGTTGTGGGCACACTATTGTTGCGCCGGGGTGACATCTAATATTGAACACGAAGATTGGAATTGTGTTAAGTGTTCCAACCAGTTGCGCTTACCGAAAAATGCTACGAAGTCCACGAAAAAATCCGGTGGATCGAAAAAGACGGGAGCCAAAAGTGAAGTGGGATCTATCCGTAGCTCAGTATCGGTGCTCGAATCATCATTTCAACAGTTGGAGGAAGAGCAAGACGCAATGGAGAAAGGTTTAGAAGCGGATCGCTTGATTCGAGAGAAACGTTTGGAAATGAGCCGTGCAATTCAAGAGAAACGAATGCGACAAGAGAAAGAGTTTCGTGAAAGGGAGCTTCAGCAGGAGCGTGAGCTCAGGGCAAAGAAATTAGCACAAGAGCAAGAAATGTTAGAAAAACGTCTGAAGGAGGAATCCGAGTTTTTGAAAAAACAGCAAGCTTTACGTGAGATGTTTCATGCGAAGATGGATTTACTTAAAAACACCGCAAATGAAAACACGTCTGGTCGAAATGAGGATACGGGCAATGATGCCGATCCATCGAAAGGAAAAGTTCAAAATTGGTTGAATTCAAACGATCTACAAGGGACGAGTTTACGATCGTTAGTAGGAGAACATAGTAAAGTGAATGAAAAACAAAAGGAAAAGAACAGGGAGTTGCTGCAAGAGACAACGTCACGGAAATTTAGCACAGAAAACGATGCAGTCACAAGTGAAGATGGGGATAGCGAGGACGGTGATGCTTTTATTGAACAGATGAAAGGGATTGCAGAGCTACTAAAACGTCACGGACCGGGGAAAGGTCATGGTTTGGGGCGAGGCCACGTGGGACCTACGAAAGAACAATTGGCTGCCCGGCAGGCAGTATCAAAACATTTACCGATATTTAAGGGAGAGCCAGAAATTTGGCCATTATTTTACAGTAGTTACGAATATACTACGAAGGCTTGCGGATTTACTAATTTAGACAATCTGAAACGGTTACAGGATAGCTTGCAAGGCGAAGCATTAGAGGCTGTGCGTAGTAGACTAGTACTACCAGAGTCAGTGCCCGATGTGATGAAAGATTTAAAGGACTTGTTTGGTAAACCAGAAAAACTTTTGAAAACTCTGCTTCAAAAGGTACGCTGCGCACAACCGCCGAGGTACGATCGACTGAATACGTTTATTCACTTCGGAATCACAGTTAAACAACTATGCGATCATATGGAGGCGGCGCGAATGGAAGAGCACCTGAACAACCCAATGCTCGTTCAAGAGCTTGTGGACAAACTGCCACCTAGCTATAAAATAGACTGGGTACGTTTCAGGCGAAATACGGAAGGCAAGCCTCTTCGCGTTTTTACTGATTTCATGAACGGTATAGTTTCGGACGTTTCCGAAGTAAGCGAACTACCCACACTTGATATGGGAGATCGAGCCGGTAGAGGAAGTTATAAAAAAAAGGAGTTTGTGCACGTACATGCGTCGTCTAGCAAAAATTTACCACCAGTAACAGCGTGTTGGTTGTGCAAGAAAGCAGACCATAAAATAAAATTTTGCGAAGAATTCAAACGTTTCAACATTTCAGAACGGTTCAAAGTCGTTAACAAATACAAGCTCTGCCATCAATGTCTGAACAATCACGGTAAAAGTCGATGCAACTCAAAGTTCAGATGTACAGTGGGTAATTGCCAACAAATTCACCACCCGTTATTGCACCGAACGTTAGAGATGGTACAAGTCATGGAAGCGGAAAATGTAAACCGGGAAAACTGTTCCGTCCTATTCAGAATGCTACCAGTAACATTATACGCCGGTAATTCCAGCATGAATGTAATTGAATTTTTTGATGAAGGATCATCGGTTACGCTTCTCCAGAATGTGGTAGTAGATAGGCTTCATTTAACTGGCGAAAAGGAACCGTTGGTGGTGACCTGGACAGGGAACGTGAGACGGTATGAGGACCAGTCGAGAAAAGTTAACCTAATGATTTCAGCAAGAGGTTGTAGCGGTAGAATGGCGGTGCACAACGCTCGTACAGTTAAAGAACTCGTACTTCCAAAACAAAGTGTAAACTTTCAGGATCTAATTAGCCGATATCCACATTTGAAAAATCTTCCAGTTGCTGATCAAGAACGCGAGGAACCAAAAATAATGATAGGTCTTGATAACATTCATGTATTTGCACCGCTAGAATCTAGAATCGGCAAACCTGGGGAACCAGTTGGAGTAAGATGCGCACTAGGATGGACTGTTTATGGACCGCAACCAGAAAGATGCACAAGCCAGGCTTACGTGAATGTACACGAAGAAACCCCAGTTAGCAATCAGGACATTTACGACATGCTGAAGGGCCAGTATAGTTTAGAGGAAGCCGGTATTGCTATCCAAGTACCTGAATCAAATGAAGAAGCACAAGCACGACGAATTTTAAAAAACAACAACAGTAAGGATAGGAAATCGGTTCGAGACGGGGCTATTGTGGCGGAATGACGTGCGTAAATTCCCAGATAGCTTCCCGATGGCTATCAAGCGGATGGAGGCGCTGGAAAGGAAACTGTCCAAAAATCCTGGACTCAAACAAAATGTTGATCGACAGATTGATGAGTATGTTGCTAAAGGATATGCACACAAAATTACAGCTGAAGAGCAGCAAAATTCGGATGCGGCTTCGGTATGGTATATTCCTTTAAATGTGGTATTGAATCCACGAAAACCAGGAAAATTCGTCTGGTCTGGGACGCAGCAGCATCGGTCAACGGTATATCACTTAACTCCGAGCTTCTAGCAGGCCCTGATATGCTGACGAGCCTTCCAGCAGTGATCCAACGGTTCAGGGAAAAACGATTCAGTTTTGGCGGTGACATCAAGGAGATGTATCACCAGTTGCGTATCAGACCTGAAGACAAGCAGGCGCAGCGTTTTTTATATCGTAAGGAGAAGGGACCAATACAGATATTCGTCATGGACGTGGCCACCTTCGGCTCGACCTGTTCCCCTTGTTCAGCGCAATTTATAAAAAAATCTAAACGCTGAAGAAAACTCCGCGCTCTATCCAGACGCAGCAGCAGCAATCGTTAACAAACACTATGTTGACGATTACCTCGACAGCGCCGATAGCGCTGTAGAGGCAATAGAACGTGCGAGACAAGTAAAATTGATCCATGCAAGAGGGGGATTCGAGATAGGGAAATGGGTCTCGAATTCAGAGGAATTTTTACGAGCGTTGGGTGAGCAGAACGATGATCAGGCAGTACATCTCCATCAAGACAAAATGACACAAAAGGAACGAGTGCTCGGAATTATTTGGGACTCTAAAGAAGACGTGTTCTCGTTTTCTGCAACCCCTAGAGCGGACCTAGGACAGATGTTTTCCAGTGGAGATCGCCCAACGAAGAGATCCGTTCTCAGTTGTGTTATGTCAATGTTTGACCCACTGGGTCTTCTTTGCCCATTTACGATAATTGGAAGAATCCTTGTACAGGATCTGTGGAGAGCGGGTTGTGAATGGGATGAGTTGATTGACGACGAAGCCTATAGTAAGTGGAAGCAATGGATTGGGTTACTACCAGAGGTGGGCGCGATTAAAGTACCTAGATGCTACTTCGGAGATGCTACGTCAGACAAGTTTAGAGGTCTCCAACTACATATATTCACTGATGCAAGTGAAAAGGCATATGGGTGTGCAGCCTATTTTCGCATTGTTATTGATGGTGAGGCACGCTGCGCGCTGGTGATGAGCAAGAGCAAAGTAGCCCCACTCAAACAGTTGACTATCCCCAGGCTGGAACTGCAAGCAGCAGTACTTGGCGCTAGACTAGCACAATCTATTAAATGCAGTCATAATTTGGTCATAAGAAATTAATATTTCTGGTCAGATTCACGTAATGTGTTGTCTTGGATCAAGTCAGACCAACGACGTTATCGACAATTCGTTGGCTTCCGTATCGGGGAAATTCTTAGCCTCACTAATGGATCAGAGTGGCGTTGGGTGCCGTCAAAGTTAAATGAAGCGGATTGCGTGACTAAATGGAAACAAGGGTGGAAATTGCACTCAGGAAGTTCTTGGTTTACAGGTGCAGACTTTTTGTCAAGTAACGAGCAGCACTGGCCGGTGCAGCCAGAAGTAAAATCGAATACAAACTAGGAATTGAAAGCTTATTTATTGATTCATGATATAACGTTATCAAATTCTCTCATCAACGTGAACAGAATATCTAAATACAATGTTCTCGTCCGAACTATGGCCTGTGTGTTTAGATTTGTCAGTAACTGCAAAAAGATTATAACAGGAGAGCCTATTGAACTCGTAAAGGCAACCGCAGGGCAGCTGAAATTAGTTATGCCGCACACAAAACCGACAAAGCGTCTGCCTCTTACGCAGGAAGAACTACTTAAAGCAGAAACATATCTTTTTAAAATGATACAAGCAGAGGCATACGGTGGAGATCTCAAGGTACTATTGCACAACAAGGAGAAGCCAGTTTCTCAGTGGCTAACAGTAGAAACCTCGAGTCCCTTGTATAAATTGGCCCCTCTAATCGACGAACGTGGGCTGGTACGAATGGAAGGTAGAACGAAGAATGCTTCCTTTCTGCCGTTTGACCTTCGTTTCCCGATAGTATTGCCGAAAGATCATCCAGTGACAGCTAAGCTCATTCATCATTACCATGAGAAGTTCGGTCACGGTTACAGGGAAACAGTAAAAAACGAACTTAAGCAACGGTTTTATATTGCGTCGATAAGCAGATTGGTGCCGAGAGTTGCAAAAGATTGCATGTGGTGTAAAGTCAAACGCAATCGTCCAGTGACACCGAGGATGGCACCGTTACCCATCCAGAGATTAATCCCGTTTCAACGTCCGTTTAGCTTTGTTGGGATCGACTATTTAGGGCCTTTCGAGGTATCTGTCAATCGACGAAAGGAAAAGCGCTGGATTGTTTTGTTTACGTGTATGGTGGTGAGAGCTATCCATCTAGAGATCGCACATAGCTTAACCACCCAGGCTTGTTTGATGTCTATTAGAAGATTCATTTGTCGCCGGGGACCACCTCTGGAAATTTTCTCCGATAACGGCACGAACCTGAAAGGAGCAAGCAAAGAATTAGCGAGAATTATTTGTGCAATAAACGAAGATTGCGGCAGCGAATTAACAACTACTCGAACTAAATGGAACTTCAATCCTCCTGCCGCTCCGCATATGGGGGGCGTGTGGGAGCGCTTAGTGAGATCCACTAAAGAAGCGTTGGCGGTAATCGACGAAGGAGGCCGATTAACCGATGAAGTTCTGCTAACATCGATTTGCGAAGTAGAAGATATGATAAATTCACGGCCATTGACCTACGTATCACAAGAAGCCGATGAGATTGACACGCTGACACCAAACCATTTTCTCAGAGGTGTAGCACCAAATGAACCTGTGTTGACTCCACCGCCACCCTGTGCTGCCGAAGCACTCCGGAGCAACTATCATCGATCGCAGCAATTAGCAACGGAGATGTGGAACCGATGGTTAAAGGAATATATACCTTCCGTGAACCGAATGACCAGGTGGTATGGAGAAGCGAAACCGTTACGAGCAGGAGATTTAGTCTATATAGTGGAGGGGACTAAACGTAAGTTATGTGTGCGCGGGGTAGTTCAAGAACCGATAATCGCCAGCGACGGGCGCATTCGACAAGCATGGATCAAGACGAACAGTGGCGTTTTTAAAAGAGCTACAGCTGTGTTGGCTGTTCTAGAGATAGATGATGGTAACACCGGGCCGACAACAGAATCGGACCCAGAATTACGGACCGGGGAAATGTTGCGAACAGCCCCCCGATCGGGCGAAAACGATACATTTGGCAACACTAGGCGAGAAAGAGGCACTGAGAAACAGGAAGAGAACATGTAAACGTCACTTGGACCCGACCGGGATAGAAAGAAGAATTCGACCCATATTGGAGAGGGAAACAGAAGTTAAAGAAAATCCTAGTGTGAGCTGGAGATTAAATTTAGAAAATTAAGATCAAAAGTAAAGAGAAGGTGAAGATATAAGTTCAAGTAGGAAAGAATAGTGAGCAGAGATAATAAGGTATGGAAAATAGCGGAAAGCTGTTCTAAATAATTTGCAATAAATAAAATGTTCAAACTTAACCTACTATCACAGGAATCATCACAGTCTAAAGGTCGCGCATGGCTACGCACCAGACTAGGAGGAATTTAAGAGAACACCTAAATTGTAGGCATAATTAAAATATTTATAGATGTATCCTAAACTAAATAAAATATAATTCTAGCTTTGATCTGCTAACAAGCTGATACAAAGAGTGTTCTCTCGTGACAAAACCAACAGTGACCAAGGAGTCAACAAATTCGATCAAACAAAAATGGCATTATCATTTTTTCTCTATTTCTAATAACTATGTGCATTTATATCAAATTTGAAAGACCTTGTGCACCTAGTGGCCTAGTTTCAGCGAGAATTGCTCCATTTAAAAAAAAATATCTAACATGCTCGTGTTGCATATATTATTGTCACTAATCTTAATGCAAATAGTATGGGCGTTCTAGTTGCATAATTAACTGATTACGTTATATATTGTTATAGTAGGGTTATAAAATGCGTATCCACTTGGTCTCAGCATATGGCTACTACGTTGGTTGCACGGAATGTGTTGGATATTTTGAAACATCGTTTGGAAAATTCGTTCAATTGGTAGGTTGACACTGATGCTCACCTAATTTTTTTCTTGCATCTTATAGCATTTTTTCTCAGCTTTCCAATGCTGGTCTCAGATCGAAAATCGGTAGTTGCAAACACGCTCAAAATTGCATTTTTCTGATATAATCCAAGATGGCGGCAAAATTCAAGATGGCGGCCAAAGTTCTGATTACTCCAAATGAAAGCCCTATCATTCCACTTTACAGAAAAGTGCTACTTGTATTAGGTTCCATAACGAATTTCAGAGATATAGCTCAAATAAAAAATTAAGAATTGTTAAAATTTCAACTTTTCAAGAAACTATTTCACCCCTTGGTGACCGAGGGGTCGACAAATTCAATCAAGCAAAAATGGCATAAGCATTATTTCTCTATTTCTAACTAATATGTGCATTTATATCAAATTCGAAAGACCTTGTGCACCTAGTGGCCTGGTTTCAGCGAGAATTGCTCAATAGTTAAGTTCCGAATCGGAATGTAGCACCAAGGCTTTGCTTTTGCTTTTACTTCCTCCCTCTACTTCTCCGGTAGCTGTTCTGTATTCCAGATAGAATTGGTCGATCTTAGATCAAGCTACGGACCATCGATCTTTTACTAGGCAATTATCGATTTTTTAAATGGATTCTTCGGCTTTGAAAGAATTGAAAAAATTGTTTTATTTACGATTTTATTTTTTCGATCTTTTGAAAATTTTTATTATTTTTCAGAGAGCAGCATTCTTTTTTTTAAATGCTATTATGATTAATTGTCGGTAATCGTGTACCATTCTAAATATTGTTCTATTGACTTTTAAATGGTTGCGTGCAGTTATGACATCATCATGCATCAATAGTCCATTCCATTCCTGCTCATAATGAAATTGGTGACGCACTAGGAGATATGATATGGTCGGCACGCAACCAAATCGAACCAAGCTCCGAAAACATTATTTCGATTATCGGTGTTCAAAGTTCAACCACCCCGTATGTTTTCTGTGAGCTACTACAAGGAAATTTTTATTATAGGGCGCTATTACAGAAAACAAGGCGTACGGCGAGTTACTCGCCTGACTAATTTTGGTATTACAGATAGCGAGTCGGCTGGACTCGTTCGTGACTCTGCTGTCGTCAACCAAATTTCACTCGCGTTCCCTTATACAGCATTCTGCACCTCTCGTCGATGACTGGAAGCGAGACAAGTTGCTCGCCTCGTCTTCTGTAATACCCGATCAGTCAAAAATATCAGGATGATAACAAATCTTGATATTTTGCTACGAACTGTTTGTACCAACTTGTGTTCTAAACTTGGTCTCGTTAATAGTTAAAATATCAAAATTACTATCAAAATTACTTACTGATTATTACAAATTATAGCAAGTTTGGTAAGGTTTTTGGCAGAAAAAAAAACTGTTTAAAAACAGTTCAAATAATTTCAATTTTTCATGAAAAATAGATTATTTATTCTCATATACACTGGTGTTAATAACTCAGCTCAAAAAATGGCGTTTGGTTTAGTCTGCTTGCACACTATTAGTTTCTCCTACAATCATTGCTACCTTGTATCACATTCCACAAACAATAGAGCAAAAGTGTGATGTTTCGACTCGCTAACAAACACTTAACGGAAGTTATCAAACGATGTAGCATCTCAGGTATATTATTTTAACAACATGATAAAACAATGTATTCAATTTCTTGAGCATTATAACCAACAACGGTGTTAAAACATTGTAAAATTCAGTTTTTTTAATAGGGGGGGGGAGGGGGGAATGTTTGTAATGATTTATTTATGTACTAATATCTATTCAGAATTAATATTGTGTGTTCTGCCACAAATGGTGAAATTTCAACACTATTATATATATATATATATATATATATATATATATATATATATATATATATATATACTAGCTGATACCCGGCCCGCGTTGCCGCGCCATTAAGTTTACGACAACCGCATATCTCTCAAATGTTCATAATTTTGAACAAAAATTAGCATTACCATGTTATATCTATAAGGCTGTATGTATTCTCCCCTAAAAACTGTTTTTCTGTTTTTCTTTCTACAACGTTTCGATTACTTTAAAAACTCTAACAAATACATTCGGAAAGAACTCAAAAACTTTACGGAACGTTCTGTTACTAAGCTTATTATTTGGGCTAGAAAAAACTAAAGCATTCTCTAATCAAGTAACACGTGCAAAAAACCCACGTAACCCACGGAACATGAAAAAATTGAAATGGTTATTTCGATTACAAATAATTTAAGGAGTGTATTCGTTTTACAAATAAAAAAAGTAGGAGGGTGGTATTCAAGACACGACCGCATGACGTTGGACTACGGTATTCTTATATTCCATTAAAACAAATAATAGAGAGAATTGCAACTCTAGTATTTGCTGCAATTTTATCTAACAGTGCATTTCTGGATGCTGAGACGTTAAAACGTTATAAATAATAATATATACTAAAAGAATGGATATCTTTTATTTAATCGCTGTCATTTCATATATATTCAAATCAACCCTTTGTTTGCTGCACTACCAAGACACTCATTTAATTGAGCGAATTGGTAAAATTTTCCTTTCTAAGCAAAAAGCAAACTTTACGAAACTATCTGAAATTGGAGCCCAGAACGATTCAACCGAAAATTTTAAATTTGAAAATTGTTTGACATTTGATCGATAAAACTCATGCTAGGTTAGTTCCAGCCCAGCATATAACTTCATGTATTTGAAAAAAAAAAAACGTTTGGTACAATAACTCAATATAGCAGGAGCTCAATCACACGTTTTTCGGTAGTTGTTATCAAGGTTTGGGCGAGTGACAGGAAAATATCTTAACTTCTTCAGTTGTGATTTAGAGCATTTCTAATTGTTTTGTTATTTTTCACGATAGCGACAAGTTTGTTTCTTTCTCTGTGGCGAGAAACAAAATCAAAACCGCGCACCGAGAAACAAAAACGAAAATTTAATGAATGCTCATTGAGAAAACTTGCAACTCTTTTTACCAATAACTTATGATACTCAAAAGAACCCGTTTTGATCTAAATCAAATTTCTAGTAAATAAGTGTTGATCATTCATAGGTAGTAATTTTTCCTCGATGAATAAAGACTGGCTGAAGAAGTTAAAATCGCTGCTGTAAAATCAAATTCACAACTGTAAGACGTTTTAATATTTTCAATGACAATAATAATCTTCGATAAACACCCGCTATAGTTATTCACACACATGCTATAACTATCAAACACGCGTTAAAACTATTCATACACACGCTGTAGCTATAGCTATCCATACACACGCTATTCCTTCCCATACATCCGATACAACTATCTATACACACGCATAAGCTATCCAACCATGTGCTATTACTATCCATACATACGCTATAACTAATCATTACACACGCAGCAGCTATCCACACACAAGCTATAACTATCCGTACACACGCTGAAGATATACACGCAATAGCCATAATATGCTACACATGCTAGTGTCTTACACACGCTATAGCTAGCCATACACACGCAACAGCGCCATCCCTATCATCGCAAATGTCATAGCAATACAGATGCATATACGCTATATGTGCACACTGCACACACACCCAACGTTTTCACCCAACGATATCTGAATTGGATTACCGCTGGTGGGGTCCAACTCAGATCGAAGGAGCACCGAACTGAATGAAGAAATGCAGCTTCCCACTACCTCCGCCGCTGCTGTCTGATTTCACAAAGTAAGTGTCAAATGAAAGGTCTAGTTGCCCCATAGGTTGCTATTGAATTTCATTGCAACTGGATTGTAACTGTGTCCGTTGTTCAAAATGTGAAATCACATAATGAAAGTAAACATATTGACTTTCTCCTAACGATCACTGGCTAATTAAAAGGTAGAAAAATGATCCAAATGGCCGAATGTCATATACTACTCGACTCAGTTCGACGAATCAAGCATTTTCTGTATATATGCATGTATAGGTGTATATGTTTGTGTGTGGGTGTGTACGTGTGTATGTGCACCTTTTTTTCGCACTCACTTTTCTCAGAGATGGTCCGACCGATTATTTCTATCTTGGTATCAAATGAAGGGTCTATTTGCCGCTTAGATTGCTATTGAATTTCATTGTAATCAAACTTTTAGTTTTGGCGCTGCGTCATAATGTGAAAAAGGCTTATATCTCAGAAGCTATGAACATAGTTGAATTCAAATAAATGGGCTTTTAAACCCTTAAACAGTGAATTTCATAATGTTTAAACATATGGTTTGAAAGTTATAGAAAGAAACGTAACCCGTAGACTGTTTAAAACTATAGCTACGATCTAAATATGTGGCCTTTTTTTTTTTTTTTTTTTTTAAAGGTGGCGGGGAAATCTGCAAACAGACACCTGAGAAGAGAACTCAAGACTAGGGGAGAGATGCTGGGGTAGTTACACTCGCCCAGGCACCTACTGATCCCTGTCCCGACCCACTAAAACCCCTCCAGTCTCCAGCCCTGGTCTTCCCGGAACGACGGTTAAGTATTACGTCGGGGAGTGGCTTTTGTGCGTGATGCACCATCTTTACTCTTATAACCTCCTAGCTAACTACCTGAAGACTGGTAATTAGCTACCACTGGCGTGTTGGTGGTTGACCCGCCACACACGTTGCAGCTCCAGAACAATCTGAGAGGCGGCCGCACAGACCGCGTTCCAGATGTCCGGGTCGTCGCACATCCTCCGGACTAGATTGTCCGGAGTAGTGCCAGGCCCGCTCACAGCCATCATGTTGCTCCTCGCTCTTGCGAAACGGGGGCATACGAAAAAGACATGCTCAGCAGTCTCCTCCTCCTCCACGCACTCGGGACACATGGGGGACACCGCGTGTCCGAACCTGTGCAGATATTGCCTGAAACAACCATGGCCTGACAGGATTTGTGTCAGGTGGAAGTTCACTTCGCCATGTCGTCTCCCGACCCAGCCGGATATCTCCGGTATGAGTCGGTGCGTCCATCTGCCCTTTGTGGAGTTGGACCATTCCCGCTGCCAGCGGAGCATCGAGAATGACCTTCTGGTACCTCGTATGCCCCTTGTGTCACGTTGGTCGAAACACTCTCTGTCCTCCTTGATGGCGATACTGATAGGCATCATGCCGGACAAGACACAGATTGCATCGTATGACACCGTACGATACGCACTCGCAGCTCTCAGGCACATGAGCCTGTAGGTACTTTCCAGTTTACCACGGTAACTGTTAGTACCTAGCGCTCTGGACCACACTGGCCCACCATACCTAAGTATGGACGAAACCACGCTGGCAAGAAGTCTTCGCTTGCTGCCATAAACCGCTGAGCTATTGGACATCACACGAGATAGTGCTGCAATAGCCGATGAGGCCCTCTTACAGGCATAGTCGACGTGACTCCCGAACGTGAGCTTGTCGTCCACCATAACCCCCAAGAGCTTCAGGGATCGCTTCGAGGTGATGGTGCAGTCTCCGACTCTGACCACCGCCTGTTGCTCCGATTTACGGTTGTTCACAACCGTGACCTCCGTCTTATGATGCGCGAGCTCCAGTTTCCTGGAGCGCATCCAGTCCTCGACCTTGCGTATACAGTGCGCGGCCGTCAACTCGACCTCCTCGATAGACTCGCCGTAAACCTCCAGCGTTATGTCGTCTGCAAAGCCGACGATCACAACCCCTACAGGGAACTTGAGTTTCAACACTCCGTCATACATGACATTCCACAACACCGGGCCCAGGATAGAACCTTGCGGAACTCCTGCGGTAATTGGGACGCACTTCTGACCCTCCTCCGTGTCGTAAACAAGTACTCGATTCTGGAAATAATTTTCCAGAATCTTGTACAGCGACACCG
Source organism: Wyeomyia smithii (assembly GCF_029784165.1). Classification (NCBI taxonomy): domain Eukaryota; kingdom Metazoa; phylum Arthropoda; class Insecta; order Diptera; family Culicidae; genus Wyeomyia; species Wyeomyia smithii. Next base: position 162,627,263 of record NC_073694.1, read on the forward strand.
GTACATGGATGCTCCTGAGCGCGAGCGCTATGGAGTCCCAACTGGCACTATTGAACGCATTCTTCACGTCGAGCGTGACGATTGCGCAGTAGCGTATTCCCCTTCTCTTGCGCTGGATTGCTACCTCCGCCGTCTTGATGACGGAAGAGATTGCGTCCAGCGTGGACCTGCCCTTCCGGAAGCCGAACTGGTTACTTGCCAGACCGTGTACACCCTCCGTGTACCTCACCAGTCTGTTGAGGATGATCCTCTCAAGCACCTTGCCCGCGGTGTCCAGCAGGCAGATAGGCCTGTATGCCGATGGGTCCCCTGGCGGTTTCCCAGCCTTCGGCAATAAGACCAGTCTCTGCCGCTTCCACCTGTCCGGAAAGAGACAGTCATCCAGGCACCTCTGCATGACTGCCCTGAACAGCCCGGGGGCCGTTTTTATCGCCAGCCTGATCGCCAGGTTAGGGATACCATCCGGTCCCGGTGCCTTGCTCACCTTTAGGGATTTGGCGATCACGATGAGTTCCTCATTCGTAACCCTTGCCTCCTCCCCTGCCTCGACACGGCTGTCGTCGCTCACGGATTGGATGCTCGGCAGGTTGGCCGACCATCTCTGGTCTATGTCTGAGATACTGGAACGTCGGACGTGAGACTCGACTGCCGGAGGCCAAGGACTTGGCTCGTGGCGTGGAAAGAGTCCCTCGATGATACGCTCCAGCATCGCTGGTGATCGCTCTGCAGGCGCCAGCGCGCCTTTAGTCTTGGCCATAACGATCCTGTAGGCGTCACCCCACGGATTTGTATTGGCACTCGCACATAGCCTATCGAAGCAGGCCCTCTTGCTGGCCTTTATCGCACTCTTCAGCATCGATCTTGCCGAACTGAATGCTGCGCGGCGCTCTGTCCTCTCTTCTTCGTTTCGCGCACGCTGCATCCTCCGTCTTGCACGGAGGCACACACTGCGAAGGTCGGCTATCGCGTCCGTCCACCAGTAAACCGGTGGCTTTCCATTCCTAGGTGGGCGAGTCCTAGGCATGGTGGCGTCGCACGCCCGCGATAGCATAGCAACCAGTTGGTCAGCAGTCGGGCGGAGCCAACTGCCCCCCTCGCGCTCCCTTCTCATTGCCTCTTCGAATACCTCGGCATCAAAGTGCGATGTCTTCCACCCGCGAACGGTCGGATTGTTGGCTCTACCCGTCGCTTGCCGCCTCTCGTTGTTAACTACACTATAACAGACCGCCTGGTGGTCGCTATTAGTGTAGCCATCGTCTACCCTCCAGTTCTTGATCAGTCCTGGGCTGGAGAACGTCACGTCGATGATCGACTCCGCACCATTTCTGCTAAATGTACTTTTGTTCCCAACGTTGGCCAGATCTAGGTTGAGCTTTGCAAAAGCCCCCAACAGGATCTGGCCCCTCTGGTTCGTGAAGCGACTTCCCCACTCAACAGCCCAAGCGTTGAAGTCGCCCGCCACCACCAACGGCGTTAGGCCCGTTAGCTCCATGGATAGGAGGTCGACCATCTGGGTGAACCTTTCGGTAGACCAACGTGGCGGAGCATAGCAACTGCAGTAGAACACTCCGTTTACCTTAGCAACTACGTACCCTTCTTCTGAGGTTGAGACAACCTCCTGAACCGGGAACTTGCTCGTCGTACATATGGCCGCCAAACTGGACTTATCCGCAACCCAGTTACCGTTTCCGGGAGGGATGCGGTAGGGATCCGATATGACGGCGATGTCCGACAACGACTCAGTGGCTGCTTGGTGTAGCAGCTGCTGAGCCGCGAAGCAATGGTTCAGGTTCAGTTGCGTCACCCTTACGCCCGTGGTTTCGCAGCCGGCTTACCGGCTGGGCACCTGGAGCCTCCCATAGCCTTTGAATTTCTCTTCTTTCCATAACTTTTGAGCCACATATCAAATTGTTATGAAGTTTGTTATTTGTAAGTTTGAGAGATGACTCGTTCGTATGACACTAGTTGTGTTCAAATAAGTCATGTAATCTTTGAGATAATAGACTTTCGTTGTTTCATTAACAATTTAATACATAACGGTTGCTTGAGTTCGATTATTATCAAATGAAATAGGAACGTGTAGGGCAGCCAAACTTTGAAACCACGTGCTCAATCATAATTCATCAGTTAACCCTTAACTAGCCCGCTCATCTGATAATAATAATCAAATCGATTGTGTAGTTTCTGAGATAATGAAGTTTCGTGATTTTCACAAGTCGGCACATTACAAATGAAGTTACAGTTCGATTACAGTAAAATTCAATAGTGTCCTCTGAGGCAGCTAGACCATTCATTTGACACTAATTTTGTGGAAATCGGGTCGGCCATCTCTGAGAAAAGTGAGTGAGTCCAAGTAGTCTTCGGAATAAGTTCCTTTGCATAGCTGGATTTCACATTTTTAAACATAACAGGCAAAGTAATAGTCCGATTGCAAAACAAATCAATAGGGTCTTATGGGGCAATATGACCTTCCATATGACACTGATTTTATGAAAATCGGTACAGCCATCTCTGAGAAACATGAGTGAGATTAAACAGTCTTCAGAACACGTTTCTTTTCATAACTTTTGAATCACAAGTTCAATCTTTACGAAATTAAAAACTTAAGGGTTTTCTAGGTAGCCCGTTCTCTTGAGACCAATTTTGTTCAAATCGGTTGTGTAGTTTCTGAGATATAGATGTTTCATGATTTTCACATTTTTAAACATTACCTCTAAACTAAAAATCCGATTACAATAAAATTCAATAGGGTCTTATGGGGCAACAAGACCTTTCATTTGCAATTAATTTCATGAAAATCGGTCCAGCCATCTCTAAGAAAAGTGAGTGAGAATAAAAATCTGCACATACACACACACACATACACACACACACACACACACACACACACACACACACACACACACACACACACACATACAGAAAATGCTCAGCTCGTCGAGCTGAGTCGAGTGATATATGCCATTCGGCCCTTTGGAGCACTTTTATACTTTCGGTTTTGCAAGTGATTGCTATACCTTTCTAGGAGAAAGGCAAAAAGGAATAAAACAAAACTTAAAATAAACTTAAAACTATCTTACTGACTATAAAGTGAGCTAATCGTTGCAATTGAGGATTGCAACGATTTTTGTCGGATTTTGTTGCTAATTTGGCTTCACATATTTTCTAATGTTTCTACATTAGTGAGCCTATGTAGCTCGTTCGTGCTAAACCAGGGAGGAGGCTTCAAAATCATTTTCAAAAGTTTATTCTGAATCCTTTGAAGTGTCTTCTTCCTGGTTACACAACAACTTGTCCAGATAGGAACTGCATATCACATTGCTGGCCTAAAAATTTGTTTGTAAATTAACAGTTTATTCTTGAGACAAAGTCTACAATTCCTGTTGATAAGAGGATATAAACATTTGATATAATTGGATATTTTCAATGTGCTTGAAAGTAAGATTCTTATCATAAATTATCCCTATGTATTTAACTTGATCAGACCAATCGAAGACCACACCGTTCATCTTAATAACGTGGTTATTGGTGGGTTTGACAAATGAAACACTTGGCTCATGAGGAAAAATAATTAACTGTGTTTTAGAAGCATTAGGGGAAATCTTCCATTTCTGCAAGTATGAAGAAATTATATCTAAACCTTTTTAGCCAACTGCGTATAACACGTAGGCTTTTTCCTTTTGCGGAAATGCTTGTATCGTCACAATACAGAGATTTCTCACAACCTGGTGGTAAATCAGGAAGATCAGAAGTAAAAATGTTATATAAGATTGGGCACAAGATACTCCCCTGAGGCACACCAGCTCTAACAGGCAATCTATTAGATTTACCATTTAGATAGTCAACCTGAAGAGTGCGGTCAGTTAAACAACTTTGTATCATTTTTGTGAGGTAAAGCGGAAAACTGAAATTTGACATTTTAGCTATTAAACCTTTATGCCAAACACTGTCGATTGCCTTTTCTATATCTAAAAGAGCAGCTCCAGTCGAATAGCCTTCAGATTTATTAGTTCGAATCATATTTGTTACTCTAAGTAACTGATGAGTAGTGTCATGCCCATGGCGAAAACCAAACTGCTCATTTGCAAAAATTGAGTTCTCATTAATATGTGTTATCATTCTATTAAGAATTATTCTTTCAAAAAGTTTGCTCATAGAGGAAAGTAAACTAATTGGTCGATAACTTGATGCCTCGGCTGGATTCTTCTCGGGTTTTAAAATTGGAGTGACTTTGGCATTTTTCCGTTTCGTAGGAAAATGTGCTAGTGCAAAGCATCTGTTAATTTTTACCAAGAAATTTAAAGAGTTTTCGGGAAGTTTTTCGATAAGGATATAGAAAATCCCATCATCTCCTGGTGCTTTCATGTTTTTGAATTTTTTGAGAATGGTTCGCACCTCATTCAAGTTTGTTTCCAATACCTCTTCAGAAAGAAATTCTTGGGTGGTGATCTGATCATACTTTTGGTTTACTTCATTTTCAATAGGACTTACTACGTTCAAATTGAAGTTATGAACACTCTCAAACTGCTGAGCAAGTTTTTTGAGATTTTTGTTCATTCGTTAGAAAAATGCAATCACCATCTTTAAGGTTTGAAATGGGCTTCGAAGGTTTCTTAAGAACCTTCGAAAGCTTCCAGGAAGGTTTCGAATAAGGTTTTAGTTGTTCAACTTCTCTCATGAAATTTTCATTTCGCAAGAGAGTGAATCTATGTTTAATTTCCTCTTGTAATTCTTGAAAAATAATTTTCAAAGCAGTATCACGAGATCTTTGGTATTGACGTCTCCGTATGTTCTTCAAACGTATAAGAAGTTGAAGTTCACTGTCAATAATTGGTGCATTAAATTTCACTCGAGCCTTAGGAACTGATAAATTCCGGGCATTGAGAATTAAGCTGCCAAAATTATCTAATGCTCTGTCAATGTCAGCGCTATTTTGTAAAATAATATCATCATTCAAATTTTCTTCGATCGTAGAACGATATCTATCCCAATTAGTCTTGTGATAATTTAACACAGATCTAGTGGGATTTAAAATAGTTTCATAGGAAATAGAAAATGTTATGGGAAGATGATCAGAATCAAAGTCAGCATGAGTTAATAAATCACTGCATGAATGACTTTGATTTGTTAGTACCAAATCAATTGTGGATGGATTCCTAATAGAAGAATAACATGTAGGACCATTTGGAAATAAAACTGAATAAAATCCAGCCGAGCAATCCTTAGACAATATTTTTCCATTGGAATTGCTTTGAGCATTATTCCAAGATCGGTGTTTCGCATTAAAATCACCGATGATTAAAAATTTAGATTTATTTTTTGTGAGTTTTTGCAAATCTCCTTTGAAATAATTTTTTCGCTCACCAGTGCATTGAAAAGGCAAATACACTGCAGCTATGAATAAAATGCCAATACTTGTTTCAATTTCAATTCCCAAACTCTCGATAACTTTGGTTTCACGATGTTCTATTCGACGGTGGATAACTATTGCAACTCCACCACCGGCAACATCAATTCTATCAAACCTATGAAGTATATAATTTGGGTTCTTTTTTAGTTTTATATTTGGCTTTGAAAGCGTTTCAGTCACAACTGCAATATGCACATCGTGGACTGTTAAAAAATTGAAAAATTCACCCTCTTTCGCTGTTAAAGAGCGAGCATTCCAATTTAGAAAATTTACTGCATTATTTAAAATCATTGCTGAATTTCAATTTAATAACAATATTAGTAGTAAATTTTATACCTTCTTGAACAGCCTCGTACATCGAGTTACAGTTCAACAAAACAGACATTAGTTGCAGCATGAATTGTTGTACTGCCGCTCATAGCAAGTCCGTCTCATTTGCGTTTTGATGCTTCCGAGAAAACAGCAATTGAAAATCGTAGCGCTTTAGGTGAAATTTTGCACTCAAATGTTTTTTGAATCAAGACCATCAGCAGAATTTAGCACAGCAATGACAATCTAACACTTTTGCATCATAAAACTTGCATAGACACCGAAATTTGAATAAAATTTGTTGAAAATAATAAGCTGGGACTCACATGCGATTACTTTTACGCTACGTAGCCAGAATGATAGCAAGTCAGTCCCATAGCCAGCTGCGACCGGTGATGAAAAACAAACTACTGCAAATCGATGGCGGTGCTTCATAAATGACCTGCTTTATTAAACAAGTTTTTTTGTGAGAATCATAACACAATGTACCAACTGCGCCGCTCAAAATGAAATTTGATTTTGTTTTTACATTCGATACTACTGATAAATTCAAATTCAGTTTAGGTGTAGGAACCTGTTCTAAATTTTCCTGAGAGCGGTCACACGTTCGTGACGGCGGACAGCTTCCACGTAGCAGTGGAAGCAAATATGAAAGAAAACCTATAACTTAGGAAAATGCTTGCCCCGTTAAAAAACAGCGAAGTAGCGTACCGAAGTATTTGAAATGACTGACAAATTCTTCAAAACGAAATTCACGACAATAATTGTACAATTTTTATACACGTCTTTACATAAAATACGGATAAATTACGAAAAGTAGTATTCACTAAAGAATGCTTTAACTAACGAAAGCGTTCACTGTCAACAAACAACAGCTGAAAGAAGCTACTGGTGGAAACTTTGTCTTGAAGAAAACATTGTACTATCAGCTAGTGCCACACGATGTAGAACGCGTAAAATTCAATCAAACCTCCTATCGAATATCACTTGGTACATCCAGTTCTAAACCTGAAGACGATAAGTTGTAATAAATCTAGAGAAACAATTCAAAAGGTCCTATCTGCTCTGATCGATTTTTTGATCGATCACTTTCATTTCATCACCACATCTTATTAAACACCTTTTATGACACGTTATTTGCACCAGTTGATAGCGGAGGGATCACTCTAGCCTTCTGAACGAAAACCACGCTTGGGAGAGTCACTAAAGCTGAACCATTACCAAGATGAAAAGACGCTCCGGAAAAACGATGAAAGCAGATAGGACCTTTTGAAATGTTCGTCTAGAAATAACACATTTTTCATAATCATTGTTGACTGTGGGGTTGAATTGCGAAGATTTTTCCAATGGGACCGACTAGCGATCACTTTTGCTATGGGACAAACCGACTTGCTATTTTTTTCATAGTTCCTCAGAACGAAGTATTCAAAAATATTTGTTTTATCGAAAGTAGATATAAAAAGGAATTGATTCCATAAACAAATAACAAACAAATAAAAATGCAATTGGGACGGACTTGCCATGAGCGGCTGTGACGTCACACCCTGCGAAGAACCCAATGCTCCGTCACGAGCCTTATGATTAAAGTTTAATTTTGTTCCCAGGCAAACAAACTCGACCAAAATAAACAAGTTTTGTGTTGTAAACAAAACGCCGCCTGTACTTTAGCAGTACTAGATTAGGTTAAGAGATTAGTAAGGTAAACAGAGAGTGGAGAAAGTCTCTCTCTCTGAGTTACCGGTAGGGTATATTTAAGTAGTGATGTACGAAAATAAAGTCAGTTAGTCCACGTTAATCTTGTGGTTTGATTCCGCGCCGGCTGCGCGTACAGGGTTTTCTGGAGAAAGTCCTGGTAGGTTATACCCAGGATATAGGTATACCTACACATGTGGTGACAGCGAAAGAAAAACAAACGCCGGTTCTGACTTAGTGGATATAAAGACCGAGTGGACTTAAAATTCAATTAGAAAATCGTGAGGGTAGCAGTAAATTAGGTGAAAGCGCCACTATTTCGTCGCTGAAGTGCTGCGCATTGCGCGTTTTGTATTTTCATCATCCAGAACTGAACTAGAAAATCGTGAGGATAGGAGTACACAGGAAAAGAACCCTGCAAGGACATTCGTGGTTAACGCATTTGGTGACAAGCGGTCGTCCCACGCCGGGAACTGATTTTAATAAGTATCAAGTGATCATTTTCTGTGTTTTGAACAGTTTGTTGAATGCGCATACGGTTTACGGTTCTGTCGGTTTGATAAAACGGTGAACAATTACAGTGTTTTAGCAAGTAATTAATTCTAACTCCATCTTTCAATAAGTGTTAAAAGAACGGAAAAAACTAAAAGTGCCCTATTGTGTTTTTTTATGTCTTAAGTGAAGAAGACCAAAAAAAACGGAACCAAATCTCGCAATTAGGCTGGGAAAAAAAGAAACACATGCAGTAAGTGACTTATTAACACCTCTACGGCCTCTACATATTGGAACAGCCAGACATATTGGAATAGCCAGACAACTTTGAATTATCGTATTAAGAAGGTGCCGAAGTTACGTAGTGGAAATTGAAGTAGAGATGTCCACGACAATGGCCGGCCCTATACCAAGGATATTCGGGTGAGAAGCACATAGTAAGAAAAATTTATGTTTAAATATTGCAGCTGAAATTTTAACGGAGAGTTTTTTTTTGTATCTTTCGACGCAGTAAAATTTGTGAATTAACATCTATTGATTTTTTTTTAAAACCTGATAGAACAAAAAAACTACCAAATTTAAAGCCATTTAGGAGCTATTGACGACAGAAGAGAACGACGGAGAGATACACATTAGGAGACATAAATGACCTTGGAGACTACATTAGGCGAACTACAATCGTAACAATTCTTCAGTGGTTCGTAATTACAATAATTTACAGGTTATCACATCTACTTGGGTCGAGAGGCCAATTTGTATAAACAATCAATTCGCGCCGCTGCTGTGCGGGTGATTTTATTTCTTAAACGGCTAGCAATAAAACTCTCGGCACGACAAGTGCACGCAAACGATTTTCGTTCATTTGCCCAACAAAATAATTAAAGTGGCAGAGCGGGAAGCAAACGGGCGCTAGCAAATCGAATTTAAGAACGCAAACAGATACTCGCAGAGTTGCGCACATGGAACTCACCTTAATTATTCTAAGAGAGAGCTTTAGCACACGGGTGGCTACGTCATCGTTAGCAAATATAAAGGGGCAAAGTCGCATTTCATTAATGTCCGATAAAGAGCGTGAGAGCGGTCACTACGAATTGCGCGCTCACACGTTGCATACAAAAGTTAGTCAGTTGTACTAATTGTCGGGTACGCTGTCTCTGTTTTTGAATTTTGCAGTGTTATTGCGATCAGCTGTGCCAGCCACGGCCAAGGTCGTATTTTGTAAGCATCAATTTTAATGGCCAATGGTAAGAACGTTTTGCTACCATACATGGCTTACCAGTAGCGGTGAATTGCTAAGAGGGTAAAAAAATGGATACATCTATAAGCGCAACGCGCGCAGCGATGGTGACATATCCACCGGTAGAGTAAATAGTAACCGACGGCAGAGATATATAAGGTTGGAAGTTTACGTTAAAATATTATTTCATGAATAAGGAATGGCACCTTACGCCATCTAATGTAAACATTTACAATCTTTGATTAATTTAATTACACTAAACAGAAATGATTTTTTTTTTAAATAATCATTTAATTATTATGAAAACCTAAAGTTATTTATTTAATTAATGAAGATAAACGTTGAACCGTTGACACTAAATGGTTCGAAACTTGGTGTTCAGATTTTTTGATGGCGCGACGAAGAAATTAGAGTCGGTCACGCTACGTTATCTTATCTGGTCAACAGAATCGTTAGTGATACCTAGGAAAAAAAGAAGAAGGCTACATAAGCCTTATATAGTCTTATAGTATTTATTCCGCAGTACCTTTTATTGTTTTTTAAGAAATATATATAAAATTTTATATTTATAATGGAGTACACGTTCCCAAAAGCAGATGCCATGCAGTGCATCCCAGAAATTGATGGATCGCTAGACGAACTAGAAGCGTTCGTTTATCATATCGAGCATTTTGCTCGGGAGATACCAGAAGGAGTATCACACGCTCCACTGGTTTATATTATTCTATTAAAACTAAAAGGCAGAGCTGCTGCCGCAACACATAGAATTAACGCAAACGCTTGGCCACAGGTTAAGCAGAATTTATTAAAGGAATTTGGGGATAATATACGCATCGAGGCAGTTATAAGTCAAGTAGAAACATTGAAACAGGAGGCGAATGAGACCTTTCCTGATTATAAAAAGAGGATATTGAAATTTAAGGAGCAAATCGACTCCTACGAAATTAATTGTACGAAGTCTTGCATGATAGATAGTCTTCGATTACATTTTATGGCGGGTTTGTGTGACACCGCATTGAAAGAAGCTGCTCAAGGTAAACGAGCATTAAAGTTAGAAGAGCTGCTAGACGACTTAGAGGATTACTACCATGAGCGTAATCACATCTCGGAAATAGAAAATAGAATACAGGGCCTAGAATGGGTCGAAAAATAGCGTAATGCGCTTAGACAATATGACAGTAACAGAAATATTTTCACAATAAATTACACAGAAGCTGATTATAGCAACAGTCGTCTTGGAATAAATGAATATTATAAAAATAGGGATAGAATAATTTACAAGCAGAACAATTATAACAATATATGTGGATCTAGCGAAGGTAATCGATCCAAATACAATTATCGCACAGCGCGTTCATACCGGCGGAGCCAAGAGGACTACGCCCATGGTTGGAAATATAATTATTATGGTCAAAATCGACCAACTGATAGGAGGTACAGGAATGCGTATACCCGGATGCCTCAGAAAATGCTTATGGTAGCCAACATTAATGAAAGAAGTAGTAATTTTCAAAAAGAAGGTATTTTGGATCCCGTTGCACAGGAGCATTTTAACGAGGATTTAGCAGAAATTTGCGAAGATGTTGACTGGCGGAGATGTACCGATGAGCCCAGCAACATAGAAATAGCCGATTGGAAGACCGCATGCAATCATATAAGAGACAACAGTGCTTGTGTGGCTAAGCGAGTATATTACGATGTCAGAGGGTACTCAATGTTAACCCTACTGGCTAGGCAGAATGTCAAATTTACGTTGAACCTGATCTTAGATACAGGTGCATGTGTGAATATAATTAATGCACGCATTGTGAATCTTTTGAAGGTACCGGTAAATACACAGGATGTAACCACTTTTGGAGGTATCGGCCAAGGCATTGTGCGAACCTCAGGTACAATTACGTTGGATTTAATAGTCGGAGACTTTTTGATCCCGACGCAATTTCATATATTAGAAAATTTGCCAAGCGACGGATTAATCGGAGCAGAATTCTTAAAGAAGCATACGCTACAAATAGGAAATAATTTTGATTATATAGTGTTCAAAAAACACGGAAACAGAAGTTCGGACGACTTGAGTCCGTGGAGTATGCCCAAAGAGGAAGTCCTTAGTCGACATGTTTATGTGGCAGCCAGAAATAGAGTTATGGTGCAGAACGAGTTGCGAGATACTAGCAACACAGCCCGCAATGAGGCTGACGTAGATAAAAACGAAATAAATAGAGAGCACCAAACATATCGAAATGAAGAGCCGTAGAACAATTTTCTTGACTCGAAGAATACTATAGTGCCCGAGTTGGACCTAGACTCGAGGCTTGACCATGACCTGTTGGAGCACAAGCTGACACCAGAGTCAAAAGGTATTGCAAGAATTGAAAAACTACGGCAAGTGTTAAACTTGGCGCACTTGCCTGAGAGGGAATTCAAGACAGTAAAGAATATGGTTGAAAGCTATGCAGATATTTTCTTTTTCGAAGGCGACAGGTTAACCACTACTGACGCCGCCGTACATACGATAGAAACTTCATCGGAGGTGCCTATCAATAAGCGGCAATATAGATTTCCGGAGGTTACGAAACGGCACATTAATAATTAATTGATGAAATGAGGGCGCAGGGTATTATTAGACCCAGCACTAGTCCCTGTAATGCACCGGTGTTATGTGTACCAAAGAAACCGGATGCTGACGGTAATAAAATATACAGAATTGTGGTGGACTTTAGATCATTGAACGAAGTTACCAAGCCGTTTGTATACCCAATACCTCTTATAAATGAGATATTGGATAATGTTGGAGGAGCAAAATATTTCTCCTCAATTGATTTAAAATCGGGTTTCTATCAAGTCCCGATCGACCGCCGAGATGCGGCTAAAACGGCTTTTTCCACTCCCAAAGGCCACTTCGAATTTACACGAATGCCGATGGGGTTAAAGAACAGTCCCTCAACATTCCAAAAACTTATGAATACTGTTCTTTTTGAGATAGTGGATGTGAAAGCATTTGTCTACCTCGATGATATTATAGTTTTCGGTGACACTATCACCGACCATAATGATAGCTTGCGAAAAGTATTACAAGCTTTGCGTAAACATAACTTAAAAATAGAACCGTCTAAGTGTCAGTTTTTGAAAAAGGAACTGGAGTATTTGGGTCATGTCGTTAGTGAAGAAGGCATAAAACCCACCAATGCAAATATTAAGGCCATTCAGAGCCTCAAGCCACCCACAAACGTGAAAGGTTTAAGGTCATTTTTGGGACCAGTAAATTTTTACGGGAAATTTATCCCCAACATCGCGGAGAAGCGCAAGCCGCTGAATGATTTGTTGAAGAAAGACGCTAAATTTGTGTAGGGAAAAGAATGTCAGGAGGCTTTCGAATTCCTTAGAAACGCGCTGATTACAGAGCCAGTTTTGGTCCGGCCAGATTATCAAGACACTTTTGTTATTACGACAGACGCTAGCAATTATGCTATTGGAGCCGTCCTGTCGAATGAAAAATCCATGCACCGGCCGATCGCATTCGCGAGTCGTGCGCTTGTAGGTGCAGAGACTAGGTATCATATCATCGAAAAAGAACTACTGGCAATTGTATGGGCCATAGAATATTTCAAACATCACATTTTTGGTCAAAAATTTATCGTTTACACGGACCACAGACCACTTATAGCTATTTGGAGGCTCAAAGAGACATCTCCAACGCTGACAAGATTGAGACTGTAGGTGCAGGGTTTGGAATGCAGCATCAGATATAAACAAGGTAGCGAGAATATAGTCGCCGATTTTTTGTCACGTTTGTCAGATGGGACGTGTCAGGGGCAAGAGAGTTCACCCCACAGGCAGATAGCCATGATTACGCGCCAGCAGAAACGCCTGCTAGAGCAGCAGAAGAACGCTTCAGATGAATTGAACGGCACAATACAAGAGTTGAGTGCCATAGACATTGCGGACATCGCTGAGGACGAGGATGGGCAACAACTCGTCAACATTTCATATGCTGACTTTTCACAGGCATTATCAAATGACCTGATACCAAGCGAGACTGTAGAAGTCTCGAAGAGAATATTGGACGAGAGAAATATCGAAGCTCGTCTTATCATTTTAAACAGTCGGACAGCATACAGAGAACTTTAGACACTGTATCAGCTGTCACAAGGACTGAAAGAATACGTCGAGGATGGTGTACTTAAATTTAAAGACAAGAAAGTAGGCGGTTTCATAGTAGACGGCAGCGAAAATTCGTTAATCGATTGCCGTAAATTTTTTTCACAATTTTTGGATAGCTTCAATAAAAGCCCCGCGGCAGTAAAGGCAGCCGGGGTCATTCACCTAATATCATTCAGAAAAATCAAGCAGCAGGAGATTCTGCAAATGATTCAGTTCCTAGCGGGTAAGCTAGAAAAACAAATAATACTACATAATGCTAATAGCGAACGTACAGTAATTGCGCCAGATCAAGTGAAAATAATTTTAAGGGAATTTCACGATGCACCCTTAGGAGGTCACGTAGGAACGCGACGAATGCGCCAGAGAATTGGTACACTTTTTACGTGGGCTACGATGAAACGGGATATCGAGAACTACGTTCGGCAGTGTGATTCTTGCCAAAAGAACAAAATTGGAAGATCAAACAAGTTACCGATGCAGATCACCACGACCGCATCGGAGCCATTTGAGAAAGTATACATGGATATCGTGGTGTTACCCGAGTCCGATATGGGAAACCGTTATGGTCTAGTCATGCAAGATGACTTGACGAGATACTTAATTGTCGCTCCAATGGAGAATCAAGAAAGCCAGATGGTAGCTAAGACCTTTGTAGAAAATTATATTTGTAAATTCGGTGCCCCGTTGGAACTAGTCACAGACAACGGCGCAAATTTTGTGAGCTCACTGATAAAAGAGGTGTGCAAAATTTTAAAGATCAAGAAAATTACTACTAGCCCGTATCATCCACAGGCTAACTTAGTAGAGAGGTCGAACCGCGAGTTAAAAAAGTATTTGAGACAATTTATTGGCGGAAAGCCGCACACATGGGACGAATTGTTACCATTTTTCACGTTTGAATACAATACGTTAGTAAACTCGTCTACAGGATATACGCCGTTCGAATTATTGTACGGACGGATAGCTCGAATCCCGACTTCGATCTATAAGCGAAATGGAGTGGAAAAGATGACATATGACGCATACACACATGAAATGAAGAAAATATTTTACGATTTACATGCAAACGCACAAGCCAACCTGAAAAGGAGTAAAGAAAACCGCAAACAAATTTATGACAGATCATCTAATGATTACAAACCCATGTGGGGCGAACAAGTATTAGTGAAGTCCGTAGCGACTGGTGCAGGTCAAAAGCTTCAGAACATATGGAGGGGACCATATGAAGTAGTGGACATTCCAAGCGAAATGACCACAGTAATTAGAAATGGCAATCGTTTAGAAAAAGTTCATAATAACCGGCTTAAGCGTTATTATGACTGATTATATGAACTTAAACTATGCTTTCAAGGTTAACGGACAGAATATATTTAATGGAATACGATATTGGATGGCATAAGTTATGATAGCAAGCACCTCAACGTGATGAGCTGTATTTTTTTAAGTAATTCAGAAGAAAACACGAAGGAACGCATCAAATCAAGGATTGTTGGCCAACACGGAATGGGTTGACATCGCATCGACGATGCTGAGTCTAATATATCACAAGATATATTCAAACACAAAACCCCGTGACGAAAAACGGACAGGTAAATACAAAGAAATCTTGCGGCTGTTGATGAGCCCAACAAACAACAGTACAGAATCGCGTTAGCGAGAGCCGACTATAAGCTACGTAAGTTCGAGGCCAAAATTAGTAATGAATGGGAAAACATGATAATATATTATATCTGCGGGGAAAATACGATAAATGAAAAATTAAAGAGGAAAATAAAATATAAAGGCGTGAAGAAATACAAAAAGTCGCCGAGAAAGATGAATGATTTTATTGACGGGAGTCAATAGGCAGAACCAAACGGAAAAAATATACTGAAGTTAAGGCGTGAAGAAATAGAAAAAGTCGCCGAAAATATCAAGAGCCTTTCAATGACAGGAATCAAAAGGCGTGACAAGGTTTAAAGAAAGAAATGACGTGAAAAAATACGAAAAGTCGCCGATTTGAGGATACCGGTCAAATGGCATAACACAATTGAAAAAATTAAAATACGAATGGAGGCGTGAGGGACGAGTAACCCAGCCGATAACAGTTAAATAAATAAAAAACTTGGGGAATTTGAATGACTAGAATGACCTGGAATGTGGTAATGGAAAATTGAAGAGTTAATAGAAATTGAAACAGCATTTGTTTGTTTTTAGTAAAATGACAATGTAAACATGGGAAAATTATATAGTGAACAAAGACCTCATGAAAACGAGATTTGATTAATTTAAAAATGGCTGATGGCCCAATGAGAAAAGAAAACCGATTAATGAAGTATTGGATTTTTTTCTTTTTTGAAAGGGAGAAAACTTAAATGACGGAAAACAATAGAACTAGGAGAGACTTTGGACAAGAAGGCTAAACCTACCGGACAAGGAGACTGCTGACTTTAGGAGATTCAGGCTATTCTAATTTTAGTTAAGGACGAGCGAATATAGACAACGGGGGTGGTTACCCAAAATGATTGGCGGGAGTGCAAATTGAGTGAAAGAAAAACAAGGGAATAACCGGCCCAGGATGATTGAGTGTGCGAGTTTTCGTTTATTTCCTAACCTTCTTATCTTTCAGGAATCTCTAAAGCGTGCGGTCGCACCTTCGGAAGGAAGGGGGAGAGGTATTATGCAGGCAACTGCATACTAAGGTGAAGTGTAAGTAATGAAAGTATGACAGTAGCAAGAGACGAATCGAAAATTAAATAATTACAGACTCAAAAAGAGATGCAAAAGATTAAAGAATAGAGCAGATGAGAAAGTGACGGGACTGTTTAGTGCAAATAAAAGATGATATGAAGTGTTAAGAACACGCCAGTTATCAGACGAACATTGAAGACAGAAGAAAACGATAAATATTTAATCAACGTGGTTTGTACAATGAATAGATTTATTTATGAAACAGTCAGAAAATACCTGACAAAGAAAAAAAAAGCTTGAACCGATGCGGTTTGCTCGAAGAAAACATGATGAAACAAAGATAAAGAGATGAAAGAATAATCTATTATGTCGGAACAGACTCATTTTATGTAAATCGAAAAAGTTTTAAGAAAATGAAAGAAGATATTTAACGATAAAAAGCAATGAGCAAAGAATTTAAGCTACCTAATAAAATTGAAGAAAGTTATTTGAAGAACATTTGATGAAAAAAAGTTAATAATGGGCCACAACACAAGTTAAACTGATATTTTAACGCGGAAAGAAAAGCCTAATACAGATAAATGGACTGATATGTGACGAAATGATTTTTAATGTAAAACAAAAAAAAACATCGGATACCAAAGTTAGAGAATGTATGATGAAAAAAAAAAGTAAACAATGCACATTTGAAATGATATGTTTGTAAAATCGGATAAGACAAATGATGTACGTCTTAGTAGGGGAAGAGAAACCAGATTATATCATCTGAAAAGAAGAAAAATACGGGCCTAGATTGTAAGCAGAAGCGTAGGGTAGATAATAGAATGTAAGAAGCCCGTACGCGAGTGAACAGTAATTTTAAACAGCAAGTGGAAAAAGTAACGAAACCAAAAATGAATTGATAAAATAATGGCAAAAAATAATGCACCACTTGCTAAGTAGGGCAGCTACCTGCTTAAGAATTGACAACGAGACTATCATCGAAGACGACTGAGGTTAATACAACGGCTGCTGAGATGGGGCATACCATGATGCCCAGTACAGCGCGAAAAGGAAAGCAGACGGTTGCGTGGGGAGTCGAACGGCGGGTGTCTATGGTGAAAGATGGAGTGAACAATCCAACCAGCCGTAGCTACGATTTGGCAGGCGTCGTACCTGTTCGCAACCTGAACAATAACAGTACACACAAGAGCGTTTCACTGTTGGGGCATTTTGTAAGCCTATCGCGTGACGATTACGCGATCATTGTGTTGGAAAAGACGGCCTTCACTGAGGGGCAGCTGAAAAATCATAAGCGTCATCAAACGAGCACGGTGACGGAAGCTAATTCTGACGACGTCACGACGAACTTGTCGGAAGAACAGTGAAAGTGTGCAAAGTAGTGCAACTGGTGTTATAGCAGCCGTCGAAAGAAGTTTTTCCTCATCCACGTCCCAACTGAGGACGGAATTTGTTAATGATACCTACGGAAATTTTTTGTGCGTTGCTGATCCGGAAGTAAATCAAATCAAGGTGACAATCATATATCCCGCTACTGAGAGGCATATTGTGAAATTTTCCACCCAAAAAAGATATTTGGTGGAAGAAACTGCCCAAGATTATGAAACCGTGACATTGCCTCATATACAAAAGGAGCAGCTAAGCTTAGAGTGGCTTTACAATATACTAGAGCATCGGAAAGAGAAGGATCGCATAGTTTTTGAGGATCCGTCAGAGGAAATTGGCTTCATATTGTTGCCGGATTTAGAATGGGATGGGAAAACATTGGAACAACTTTATCTACTCGCTTTAGTGCGCCAGCGAGGTATCAAGTCATTGCGGGATCTAAACGCTACTCATTTACCATTGCTGAAAAATATTCAAACACGTGGCATTGAAGTAATTAAAACACGTTACGGAATTAACGCTGATCAACTACGAATCTACATTCACTATAAACCCACATTTTACCACCCACACGTGCATTTCCCATATCTGAAGCACGACCCACCGGGTATTTATTGCGAGAAAAGTCACCTTCTAACATCGGTTATTGGGAATATCGAACTGCTACCAGACCATTACCGGAAAGTGACACTCTCTTGCGTTTTAAGTGAAACTGATAAATTGAACGTCAAATTTAAGGCAGCAAAGAGCAAACTGAATGAACCAGATGACACCACAACCAACCGATGAGAACTTCTACTGCCAAACGCACCCTCTCGTTTCAAACCCCCTGCAAGCCGGCGCTTGAACACGACAGCTGAACAGCAGATATCTTCACGACGCAGCGCATCAGGCGAGCAAGCAATTGTTAATTTTAAATAAGGAAAATGTCATGTATGATAATGAAAACTCAAAACGGTGCTACTGTTTTGAATAACAGAATTTCATTTGCCAGAGAAAAAAAAAACATATTATAGAAAACAACGGTGTATATAGTTGCATAAAAACGCGAGAATAATTGTAATAAAAAAGAAAAAAACACACCTATCGGCCGTCAGGACGGACCGTGTGACCATTGTCTCTTCTAGAAAATGGCCAACTAGGCGGGGTGGCAGATGTGACGTCACACCCTGCGAAGAACCCAATGCTCCGTCACGAGCCTTTTTTTTTATTATTCTCGCTTATTTTCCGTCGGTCTATTTCCGCCACTGTTGTGGCCAATTACCGACGCCCAGGGAGGCGACTCCACACCCAGGTCCCTAACTCACGACCCGTTTATTAACAGACCGGCGCCAACGGCTTTACTTCCTCATGCGATGGAAGGCGTGATCCCAGAGATTTTTCGCCTCAGAAAATCTCCCGGTGTCGGCTAGGATTGAATCTAGACTAGTTGGGTTGGTAACACAACCATCTACACCTATGTCGGCGGTGGGATTCGAACCCAGGCCTTATAATTAAAGTTTAATTTTGTTCCCAGGAGGGCATAGCCTTCTGCTATGCTTTAGTCAGGCGAAACATTTGGTTCCCTTGACAGAGGACCGCGAACGTCTCTGTCAACACTCTATGTATCAACAGATTATGCCATAGGTGACAAAGAACTTCGCGCAGCCTTCTGCTGTGCCACAGGCAAACAAACTCGACCAAAATAAACAAGTTTTGTGTTGTGAACAAAACGCCGCCTGTACTTTAGCAGTACTAGATTAGGTTAAGAGATTAGTAAGGTAAACAGAGAGTGGAGAAAGTCTATCTCTCTGAGTTACCGGTAGGGTATATTTAAGTAGTGATGTACGAAAATAAAGTCAGTTAGTCCACGTTAATCTTGTGGTTTGATTCCGCGCCGGCTGTGCGTACAGGGTTTTCTGGAGAAAGTCCTGGTAGGTTATACCCAGGATATAGGTATACCTACACACGGCAGTGTAGGTATTCAATCTTTCCGGGAGTTGGACTACCTAAATCAATACTGGCTGACTTTTCAGCACCAAACACGAATGGTTTGTTACTGTTGGAATTTGAAATATTACCTGAAAGGACACTGGCATATGAACAGCCTGGTGTTGCCTGAACAGGATTATTTTTTTGAAATTTGTTATCTGAAATTAAATTATTACCTACAGACACACCTGCTAATGAAAGTGCTGGTGATGCCTGAACAGTATTGAAAGTCTTTCGTATACCCACATTGACAACAGGTTGTTTAGAATTCCTACGTTGTCTGGAAGCAATAATTTTTTACCTTACAGGACAATTAAAGAAATTAGATTTGTGATTTCCCCCACAATTTACACATTTGAAACTATTAGTGGTCTCTTTCACGGGGCAGATATCTTTCGTGTGACTAGTGTCACCACAAATCATACATTTTGCAGCCATATGGCAGTTTCGAGTTCCATGACCATAGGCTTGACAATTCCGACATTGCGTAAGATTATGGATTCCTCCATGTCTCTTGAAATTTTCCCATTTTATTCGCACGTTAAATAAAACACGTGCTTTTTCCAAACATTTCAAATTATGTACTTTGGTACGATCAAAATGTACCTAGTAATTTTCCTGGTGTATTCCAGTTTGATTAATTTTGGCATTTGCCTTTCGTTTCATCAAAATTACTTGGTTGGGGGCAAAACCAAGTGATTCTGGCAAACAATCTTTAACTTCCTCAATAGTTTGATCATTTGAAAGACCTTCAAAACAGCCTTAAACGGTCTCTCTTTTTTGGCATCAAAAGAATAAAATTTATACATCTTTTCAGTCAAATAATGTAAAAGATGTTCATGGCCATCAAAAGATTCAGCTAAAATACGAATTTCGCCTTGGCGGCCAATTTGAAAATTAACTTTCACATCCGACAGAAATGATGAAAGTTCTGATCGGAATGCTTTAAAATTCGCTACAAATACCACAATAGGTGGAACTTTAACCTTCTTCATAACGGCTTTATGCTCAGTATGAGAAGTTTGGAATTCTTGATCCCCAACGGAAGAAAGAATATCATACCTGTTAGTCGAAATTTCAGTGTCACTTGGAGGAGATGCCTCACGTTTCCTTGAAGCCGCATCAAAGCGAGCTTTTTTATTTCTTCCAGGTATCACTGGAAACCTTCACTACACTTTCACTTCACTATAGAATTTAGGTGAAATATCTCAAACCAAATTTACTAACTAAACACTCGTTAACGTTAAAAACAAATTTATTACTTTGCGTTTCAACAGGTAGTCTTTTAAAAAGATTGCCTGTTGAAAGCGAAAAGCAAAATTTTAATATCTCTCGGTAGTCTAAGACTTAGCCTCGAGCTGTTGGTAGAATGCGACCGTACTGTAGGACAGTTCAAGTCTATCTGATTGTAAAATTCAGGTAAAATCTTGAATTTCACAGCGCCACAAAAATTTCTCTAAAAGATCGATTCAATGAAGATCGGTCCCTGGGCTTCGATTTTTTAGATGGATCGAGCCTAAAGCCGCTCAGCTGAGTCGAACCCAAAGATCGATCTTTTTTTGAAGATCGCCCAATCATAATTCCAGATCGTGGCTATCAGCTGGTGCAGACAGAAATCCAACCTATCCGGAGCCAGCTAGATAAACTCCGTTGTGATGCCATCTTTCCCAGCTGATTTGTTGTTCTTGAGATGATTGATAGCTTCCCTAACTTCATTTATCATAGGGGGCGGTATGTCTTCCTCAACCGCTGTACTGACGAAGTCGTTCCTCCTGCCACCTTGGTCCTCTGTAAGACCAAAATATAAGGTATACAACGCTTCACTCCAACCAAAAGTAAATACGCCCTTTCCATAAGTCATAATGACAGCTGGTGCGTTAGTTACGTAAAATGTTGTTCGATCTTTTGTCGATATTTTCAAACTGTCCAGAAATCCCTTTTTCGTCTATTGCTTTCATGTTGCGTAGAAACTGTCTGTTTTTGAAAAATTTCCGATAACCGTTTGAGCTGAACAAAATCTCAACCTAGAGATCCGCACCTTAATTTTAGTTTTGATATGCACATTTTGTGAGCATTCTTTGCATAAACTTGAAACATGTTCTAACTCGAATCAAACAACACGCGCGAAAATAGAGTTAACCAAATTAAACAAATATTAGTTCACATTTCAAACAAGAGACTCCGGTCGAAAGTTTTCCACATAATGGTTCAACCCAAACCACCGCTGCTCCTATCTTTTCGCAATTTCCTGCTGCAATATCGAGCCAACGCCAGGACGCTAGAAGTGGAATTGTTTCACCCGCCGCCGCCGGTGCTAGACAGCTATTCCTTTTATCTCATTGTTATCGCGCACCGGAAATTTTCACACACTTACGCAGCTGAACAATGGGCCAGCTTCTGCGACCTGGCGGAAAGTCTCGGGGACAGGGAAGCTCGTTCGTTTAGTGCCCGACAGCAATTGCGCTCTAAAGTGTGAATGGGTGACTCCGGAGTGAATGGAAAAACAAAAGATCTCCTCCGGGTCATATTGCTCTGTATGTATATTACACACGTGCTGGTGCGTTATCCGGCTGGATGTGGTGCAGGTGGGAGGATATGTCATAACAACGAATTTCAAGTGTTCTAAGGTATAAAATGTAAAGCACAATTGTTGCGCTTCTCGTCGATTTTATTGTGATTGTGGGTCTAGGTGGAGTATGGTTCACGGCTTTTAAAAGCGGTATGCATTTCGTCAGTCAGTAGCAGAGACAGAGAGTCAGCCTTCAGTGGAAATTTACGTGATATCACCACTAGCGCAATGCATTCTAAATCAACCTCTCCATAGTTGGTACCAAGATTGGTTGACGGTCTCAAGGACCTCTTCGTATATGTTTTCCAACTCTGAAGGTGGAAGTGGGAATTCGCCGTCAGTCCTGATTGACGGTCAATTGTGCATTCCTTGTACCAGACAGAAGTGTATCACAAAGAAAACATCCTCAGGGGGGATAACGTTGCGTGTGGGAAAACGTTTTCCTTGACTGGAATGTCGACTAGGGTGAACAGATACAAGTGCTAACTTGTTTCACGAGTGGGAGACGTGAATGTCACTGCAGTCTTCTTTGACGTAATAAACATAAGCCTTTAATGAGGACCAAAAAAACAAATCTTTTGTCCGGATGCTTTTCCGCCACTCGAGTTCCTGCCTTAATCATTGTGTAATAGCAGTGTCTAGCTGTATAATGAAAAACAAACAATGAGGGGCAATTGTGCATAAGCGAAAACACTCGTTATACATCGCAAACAGGTGAAGTTAGCCGTAGTGCAACAGGTGCGTTATCGTGTCAACCCCCGGCAGAGGGCAGAGTGCGTAAAACTGTTGCACTTCCGAGACAGAATATGTAAATGGCTTTTCATTGCATGTTGTCGCTTGATTGTTGCCCGAGCACACAATGCACAATTGCAGTCGGACGCGCGAAGGGACTACAATGTTCCAGCTATTGTTGTGGAAATGTAGTATCGTTTCGGTCATTACTGGCTCTCCGGGGGAAGGGGGCCTGAGGGGCTGTGTACTTTTGTGCAATAATGGATGCCCCGGCTGACCGACCGTCCACGGCGAAAGTTCAGGCCGTAAATTAACAGAAAATCTGCGCAACGGAAGCAGACATAAATTCGGAGTAAATTTTACCGTACAGCAGTTCAGGGTATAACCTCAAAGCTACAAACCACTGAGTTACTGATAATGATAGCTAGGAGAAACAATTTCATCTGTTTATGATATTCTACTCTGGAACAATTGAAACAATTGTAACGTATTTCACTGATTTAATTGAAAGAAGCAGACATAAATCATATTGGCACAATTATTGTAGGCAATTCATCCGATTCAGACGATGTTAAATGCCCTATGCCAAAAATATCCTTAGGTCAATATCAGAACAGACCGAAATCCGAAAGCTTGTCACGATTTTGATTCACTTAGACTTCGTCACAGCTATTACATTATTATATTTTTATACGTAGTCGCCTTGATGATTTTTTTCATATTTTGTTAATGTTGCTATGTTACATAATGATGCTATTACGTTTTTTTAATAACCTCACATCCAAGAAATATCTGAATAAGCTTCTTCCACTATTTACCATCGTTCGTAAAAAGCTGAATAGCTCAGCGCGGATATTCTGTACCAATCTGAAAAAAAAAACAGTAAGCGATAGTGAGCCAGTCAGCAGTCTCCTTGGTTGGCAATAAAAAGAAATAAAAAAACGGCTCCACGGATTACAGAAGTTCATAAACATCGGAAGTCGTTCCCCTAGCGGGCATCCCATCAGCCAGCTTCTCGTCGGATCGTGTCACTGTGCTGAAAAAAAAACACTGTCACACAAATCCTAACAACTAAGAAAAGCATTTCGTCCTGGTTGTTGGGGTGGTATTGCCACTGTTGATTTCGTCTGCTGGAGGGAGGAATGGCACTGATACCGACGAACGATACTCCGGCTGGAACCCAGTGTGGTTCTACTCTAGACACAGATACAGTCTACAGATACGTTTCGATTTGCTTTCTCACTGCTTCGCCCGGAGGAATTACGATTTCCGAACAGGCGATAATCTTGATATTAGCCGTTTTAGTCCCGATTCTCAGCGATTGGCAACAATTTGTGCTGTGTCTTGTGCTGGCAACAAGTGAAGAACCCTACTGATTAGAATGTTTGGAATATTCCAATTAGCAAGGAATTAAAATAAGCAAATCGACCCCTCCGGGTTTCGTATTTCAGTAATATTAAATCAAGCCAAACTATTTTGTTTGGAATGCCTCTATTAACTAGTATGAGTGGTAATCGGCCCAACTCAATAAACCCTGGCTCATCTTTGCCCGCTACGCTAGTGCACAACAGATGATTTTCTCGCCGAAAATAGAACTATATCTTCATTAATCCACGGTTCGATTCGAAACCGAAGAATTTCCAATATCAGGCCCCATTGGATCAAAGGAATATTGCCAACCAGTCAAATAAAGTACCAACATTGTTTGTATCCCAGCTTGTACAGGATGATGGCAACAACGTAGACGACAACGATGACGCCGAGGCGGTGCATTTGTCACCGTTGACCCAGCCTGACTTGTCGATTCGATTACGTAGAAGAAACGCGAGTAAATCGACACACACACGCCACGCGAGGAGCCTGGAAATTTCCCCCTCCGAGTTCCGAATTTCAGTCGTAATCATAAATCAATCGGTAAAATAGCATCGGATTCCCCTCCGGTCTTGTGTTCTTTATTGTGCGTATTTTGCCTGCGCGTCATCTTTCTGAATGATGCCTAGCTATAGCAGTGACAAGCACTGAGCTGAGCCGGGAGAAGATTAAATTTCATCGATTTGTCAACTTGCGCTTGTTTGTGTGGGTGTGTGAGTGCGTTTGTTCGATTCCGGCCGGCCCAGTTTTTGTTGGCACCTTTAGCTTAGCTTTTCGCCTCCACTGAAGACAACGTTCGACCTTTCGGAGTTCAGTTATTCCATCAAGTTTGTGGATTACGACGGTGGACTTACAGGAGTGCTTTATTTACTTCATTCTGTTTACGTACTGTTTGGGAGAACTGTACCAAACTGTAGTAAGTTATAGCTGAGGGTTAAGGAAAACCCCCTGTTTGTTCGGTAAAGGTTTTGCATATGTACGTTTTCGGTATTATAGAAACAATATAATGCTTGAGTATGTTAAAATACTCAACATTTGCAGTATTTAAGAAGAATTCTAGCTTGATTTTATAAAATGATGTATGCTGCCAATAATTGGTAGAGTAGAACTAGCAACGCAATCCAACCCCGAGAACTAGCCGGACGAACACATACGAATCGCATAGATTCTCTAGGATTCCTCACATTGGATTCGCGAGCATCCTTGAAAAAGATTCCTGAAAAAAGAATCCTCAGGAATGCCCTGTATATGGCTCTAGGATTCTTGAATAAGAATCGTGAGTAGGAATACTCCAGATCGTGTTTGCGATTCCTTTCACGATTCCGTCACCGTGTTAATCGGTATCCTGGGGATTCTTACTCAGGATTCTCTGCGTGTTAGTAAGGGTAATGTTAAAAACTAAAGTAACAGAGAGTTGTGACTAAATTCACAAACGTTGGTTTGACGAAAGTCAACGAATAATATGACAAATTGTTTCGGTAATGAATATCATATTAAGGTGAAACTGCAACTGGTTTGCAAATGGTGCTGGCTCCAATGATACCAATGTTTGTTTGGATTTTTCTTCACTTACCAAAGATCAGCTAAGCACCAGCTCCTGAAATATAACAATGAAACTGAAGATTTCGATTACGCTTATTTCGGTTTATTTTCAGTTGATTCCTTTCGGCTACTGTCATCGAATCATGATGAACATTTTGCTGTCAAACAGATTTGATCATGGGTTTTTTTCCGTCTGTTGTTCATCGTATCATATCAAATGAAACTGACGAAGAGAGCGACAGAGAGAGAGAAAACCCTTTCCTTTTTTTCAGCGTGTCAATTGAAATTAGCACCGCATCACGTCGTTTGATGGTACTCACACCTCCTTTACTCACACCTCAAGACGCAGTTGAAACGGTAATGGCTTTCAACATATACGTCACGCAAGTTCCGATCAATAGTTCGAATTTGTTGTTGATCACTAGCGCCCGTAGCCACTTCGGGTTGTGAAACTGGTGTTGACGTCCTCCGTTTCATATCGTCACGATGTTCTATTTTTCCTCTTCCCCATATATGCGTAAAGTATTGTATGGAAGCCCTTCGTCTCCGTCAGCGCTTATTATCATTTTCAATTAAGAATCGTCATGCGAGAGTGACGCTGATAATCTCCGCTTTCAATTAAAAACCATTGCTTTCATTTTCAAGCCCTTCAGCTGTCAAAATCAAAGCGAAAGAGCTCGAGTAGCTTACATTTGACTCACAAAGTGCTAGAAAATGAAACAAACATTTTTCAGTTAAGAGCGTCACTATAATTTGATAATTGTCAATTGAAAATGACTTTTGTCAGGCTCTGATCCTGACTTTGTACACTAGAAATTCTACACTTGATTTCACTTGAAAATATTATCGTGCTTCGCATTCAATTGTAAACATCGTTACTTTATCTTCTTTGATTTTTTGTGACATTTTGCAAAAAATACGCTTTTTTATCACCTTACTTCGCATTCCAATCACCATGCCTCATTCTTATACTTTGATCAATTTCATTTTACACTTTGATTCACCCGATTTTTTTTTTCAATTAAAAAAAAATAAAAAGTACATTTTTCGAAATAATAGCACTAGAAAACTTGATTCTTTTCTGGCTATTTGACAAAAATCAATTTAGAGAAGTATAGAAATTAATTGAAAAAAAATCATTGCTTACAAAAGTTTATTAGTGCGTACCAGCAGTACATTTGTAGTAGTTACACGGTGACATAAAAGTCCGGTCTCACTTTTTTGGTGTCGCCTGTAGCCTACACGTTGCATCTCTCTGGTGCCATCTATATGTCAAATGAAAGGGTTAACTTTGCTGCCCAAAGTGGCAGAGTTTCGTTTCTGTGCAGTTTGTTTACATTGAGTTGTGAGCCATGGCAGAGATAAGAGCAGCTGTTATCGCTGAATATGTGAAAGGGTACAAACCCGGACACATATTCAAACACCTAAAACCGCTCGGAATCAACTGGAAATTCGTGTACCGGACCATAAATCGGTACCTAGAGAACGGAGGCACCGAGGACAAGGCACGATCTGGACGACCAAGATCTGTGAGAACTCCAACGCTGAAAAAGATTATACGAGACTGGATTCGCTGGAATCCCGCCCAATCTGCACGGAAGCTGGCCAGGAACCTTAATATGAACCGAGAATCAATCCGCCTGCTTCTGCGCAAGGATTTAAAACTTACACCGTACAAAAACAGGTGGTTCATGGGGTTACCAAAGCTACAAAGGACAAGAGGTACTGACGGTCGCGGGAGTTGCTCGGTTGGCGCGCAGATGACGAGATTATTTTTTCGGACGAGAAGCTGTTCGTTTTGGAGCAAACAGTAAATCGCCAAAATGATCGAGTTTGGAGTGTGAGGTTCCGGCAAACTCCTGCGGACAAGCTGAACGTTTCCCGGTTCCAAAATAAGACGTCAGAGGTGGTTTGGGTAGCCATTTGCAAGAGAGGTAAACTGCCTCTTATATTTATCGATAAAGGGATCAAAATCAACGCAGTGTAGCACCTGGACACGGTTTTGAATAAAAATGTTCTGCCTCAAGCTGAACTATTGTTTGAAGACGATTACTACTGCTTCCAGCAAGATGGCGCCCCATCCCACACCGCAAAAGTTGTTCAGGCGTGGTGTGAGGAGAACTTGACCGATTTCATTTCGAAGAATGAATGGCCTCCGTCGTCTCCGGCTCTGAATCCACTGGATTATTTCGTGTGGGGATACATGATGTCGAAGCTGAACGACTATAAAATAACAAATTTGGAGCAATTCAAGCAAGTTATCACGAAAATCTGGGACGAGATGCTGATGGAGCACGTGCGCGTCTCTTGCGACGACTTTCCGAGGCGTCTGAAGCTGGTTCGATCAGAGAAAGGTGGTGTAATTTCAAGATATCGTTTGTGAAGTATCTTTATGAGTTACTGAATAAAGCTATGAAAGCCAGATTCAGATTTTCTTCTTATTCTTTGAAATATTGAGATTTTCCTGTGTGACCGGACTTTTTTGTCACCCTGTAGTATTGAATAGACCCCTGTGTTGTCCATAGCAGAATGCCCAGCAACTCGTATTCGTACCTCATCGTGATACCGACTGGGATACGAGCAACCAAGAGAAGATCGGTGAACCGGTGGGTACTTGGTCGTATGCTGACAGTAGTCAGCCTATACACCAGAGAGACGCCGAGACACTCACCGTTAAGACAACTGTCAACATCAAAACGGGCGAGCTGTATAATTTTGCATTGCCGTTATCCGTTTTGATGTTGACAGTTGCCTTAACGGTGAGTGTCTTGTCATTTCTCTAATATACAGGTTCCCTAGCTGACAGGGAAGGGGAGTTGTTCTCCTTGGAGAGCAGTTTGCCTGAGCGTCTGTTTCCAAGGTTAGGGGCGGCTCAAACAGCGACTGACCCGAGGCATCGCAGCCCAAGTAAGGCAGCATGCTGAAATCAACATACTACGAACAATCGAGAGAGTGATACGAATCGAAACAATCGGTATAGACCTAGACAAACAAAAAAGGACATTGATTGGGAGCTTCGCACTTCGAATGTTAGGACTTGCTCGAAGTGGCACGTACGGGCATCTTGGCTAACGAGCTACGGAAGGCAAAAGTGGAGGTAGCAGTCATACAAGAGGTACGTTGGCCTAAAACCGGAGAACGTGAATTCTAGGCGGTTGATTCGAACCCAAATGAAGTGTGTCATTAGGTGCCTAATGATGACCGTCTATGCGTATTGAGGATCAAGGACAGATGCTTTAATTACAGCCTTATCAACGGATACGCGCCGACAAACGATAGAACCAACGACGTGAAGGAGAAGTTCTATGAGCTCCCTGAAAAAACGTATGGAGAGTGCCCACAATACAACATAAAGATCGTAATTGGAGATATGAACGCACAAGTTGGACGAGAGAAGTTCTTTGGTCCCGTTATTGGTAGGGTAAGCCTTTATCCTACCACCAACGACAACTGCTTGAGGCTAGTAAAGTTCGCCGCGGCCAGAGGAATGGCCATCTGTAGTACCCATTGTGCATGTCTGAATATTCGGAAGCACACCTAGAGACTCCCCAATGGAGAGATCTGCTCCCAGATCGACCGCATACTGATGGACGGCCGACACTTTTCAGACGTCATAGATGTGCGGTAAAACATCGACTCGGACCACTATCTCGTGGTAGGCAAGCTTTGCGCCCAGCTCGCCAACGTATTCAAATCGAGATTGGCGAGGAAGGTACGTCTGGACATCCAGAGGTTATCAGCGGAAGAAGTTGCTACAGAGTATACTTGGAAAGTTGATAGACGGATCGGTGAACCAACTGGAGCAGACCTAAACGAGCAGTAGAAGCACATCCATGATGCGGTTAGTGAAACAGCGCGAGAAGTGATAGGCACGACGACGAGAACCACGCGTGGTGCGGACGACATTGTTGAGGAAGCCTTTACGGCTCTCAGAAGGGAAACTGCGATAAATGGTCTCACCATAATAACTCACATGATAACTGGCAGAGAGCGTGGTAGTTCTGCAGGTGTTGGTGCTGCGGTGGAGATGGATGGGAATACTTTCGATCTCGCACGCGCTGCATGTGTGCTGTCGACGAGAATTCCAGAGCAGCGGGTGTAAGGGAAGACTAGGGAGGAGCCGCTCAAAACTGAGTTTTGGGGAGAATTATTCTGGATTCTGGATCTCAACGATCTGTCGCCATAAAAGTAAAGTAAAGTAAAGTAAAGTAAAGTAAAGTAAAGTAAAGTAAAGTAAAGTAAAGTAAAGTAAAGTAAAGTAAAGTAAAGTAAAGTAAAGTAAAGTAAAGTAAAGTAAAGTAAAGTAAAGTAAAGTAAAGTAAAGTAAAGTAAAGTAAAGTAAAGTAAAGTAAAGTAAAGTAAAGTAAAGTAAAGTAAAGTAAAGTAAAGTAAAGTAAAGTAAAGTAAAGTAAAGTAAAGTAAAGTAAAGTAAAGTAAAGTAAAGTAAAGTAAAGTAAAGTAAAGTAAAGTAAAGTAAAGTAAAGTAAAGTAAAGTAAAGTAAAGTAAAGTAAAGTAAAGTAAAGTAAAGTAAAGTAAAGTAAAGTAAAGTAAAGTAAAGTAAAGTAAAGTAAAGTAAAGTAAAGTGAAGTAAAGTAAAGTAAAGTAAAGTAAAGTAAAGTAAAGTAAAGTAAAGTAAAGTAAAGTAAAGTAAAGTAAAGTAAAGTAAAGTGAAGTAAAGTAAAGTAAAGTAAAGTAAAGTAAAGTAAAGTAAAATAAAGTAAAGTAAAGTAAAGTAAAATAAAGTAAAGTAAAGTAAAGTAAAGTAAAGTAAAGTAAAGTAAAGTTAAGTAAAGTAAAGTAAAGCAAAGTAAAGTAAAGTAAAGTAAAGTGAAGTGAAGTGAAGTAAAGTAAAGTAAAGTAAAGTGAAGTAAAGTAAAGTAAAGTAAAGTAAAGTAAAGTAAAGTAAAGTAAAGTAAAGTAAAGTAAAGTAAAGTAAAGTAAAGTAAAGTAAAGTAAAGCAAAGTAAAGTAAAGTAAAGTAAAGTAAAGTGAAGTGAAGTGAAGTAAAGTAAAGTAAAGTAAAGTGAAGTAAAGTAAAGTAAAGTAAAGTAAAATAAAGTAAAGTATAGTAAAGTAAACGATCCACTTTCACTTTGAATCAGGTCATTTGGTTGTCAAAGGACTTTAACATGGGTTTGTTCTCAGGCTCCCCACCACATATCCATCCTTCAAACCGAATTCTATAGTACTTCTGTTGACTCTCATCCTAACAACAATGAGTCCCTCTTATAATCAAACTGGTCTGAGTAACGTATGAAAGTTCTCTCCAAGGAATTGTAATTAGGCGATATTGGTAGAATGGAAAGAGGCTCGGTATAGTAGAGCAGTAAGCTTTGAACGGAAGGGTGAAACTCACACACAAGCACGGATATAAATGATTGGCGTATCATTTACTTTAATAGTGATACTGCCAATAATATGAAGTCCGAAGTAAAAAAACACCTGAGCAATATCACAGTAGATCAAATGTCTCAGGTCGCAGTAATGGATCCACACAGGAAACGAACAGGACACCTCTCTTTCAGAAGAGGGAGGGGTCTTAAATCATCGTAAGAGCATTTTTACATGTTTAGAAGTGACTTGAGAAAGAAATTACTGAAAAAGGACCACTCAGATGTGTCTAAAATAAATTTCATTGGAAGTAAATCAGAATAATTATGTCGTTTTCTAAGTCTTTAGTAGAGATTCTACAGGAGTGTAAAATAAAATCATGTTATGAAAAATGTCTTATCTCAAATGCTAACAACTCGGTTAGATTCAGACGGATTTCCTTAGTTTTTGTAGCAGTCGATTAGAAAGGTAACTGAACATCCACGATATTATTAACCGTTTTAATATAAGAATGCTAACGATTGTAGTATTGAAAAATATCGAGCCTTGTTTTGAACGCTGATTTCGACCAATCACAGCTAAAAGTAAGTGAACAGGCCATCCCAGAATTAGGAACGTTTTATTTTCACCAACTTTTTACTTTTATGAATATCCTTGAGCACTTGATGCACGAGCTTCTTTCCTCGAATTAAAAATAAATCGCGACATTACGTTTTAACGGACAGGTTAGAATTAGGTTTAATTATTTTAATAAATTCAATCTTGTTTCATCAAGCGTGCAGCATGGTCGAATGACCGTGCGTACAGAACTTGGATGTGTTTTTCAAAAATATCAAAGTCCTGGTGGAGTCTACAAGGGTAGGCTCTGCATTTATGGTGTCAGAAGTGGGATTACTTGTTTCTAACCCAAATATCCGAATATTATCCAATTTCCAGAAGGTTAGAAAACGACCTCAGACGCCATTCCGAATATCAAGAGTGGGAACTCCGATTTAGCATCCAATATGTGTTCTTCCAGAACCGGAATAGTCGCCAGACGCTATTTTTAAATTGAGTAGTAAAATATAAGAAATTTTTATTGATGTGAAACTTACTTGATCTACTTGGGATGTAATTAATGAAGACTTTTGTTTAATCAAGTAGTTCCCAACCGGGGGTCCGTGGCCGGCAAGGGGGCTCCGGGAGGGCAGCGATCCTCTTGGTAAATTTGACTAGTAAATAAAATTTCTTTCTAGGTATCTCTGTGGAAGCGGATTCTCAACTTTTCGCATATTAGGACCTAGAAAAACGCAACCTCGTAATGCAAAACTTGTTTATGAAATTCTTCTGGAGGGCCGCACAGCTCTCCGTGTTTCGCAAGAAGGGACGCGGAGCTCTTTGTGTTCACGGAAAGGGGCCAAGGAGCCAAAAAGGTTGAGAACCACTGGTTTGATTGGTATTGCCATTTTCAACTCATACTGAAATAAGGTCTATAATCCTGAGAATGATTGTAAAAGAGGAGTGCTCTTCGATATTATCACTCATAAATTTAACTATACAAGTAATACAACAAACTGTCTTAAGCAGTTGTACGTAAACCTTTCTTCACTTACCGTTGGTAAGTACAAAACAATCCCAAACCGTGATGTGGACTTTGCTGTACGTAAGCTACGTCTTTACTACACTCGGTCCATAGCTGCAGTTGCGTAAGGTGTACAGGTCATCTACCACGTGATCGATTCACCTTACCAGGCGTGCACCTCTCTGTCTCGTCCCTGACGGATTGGTTTCAGGTTCATCTTTAGCGGGCTGTTATCCGACATCCTTACGTAAAGCTTAGCTCGCCGCAACCTGCCAATCTTTGCGGAATGGACAATAGATGGCTCCCCAAGCAGCTTCTGCAGTTCGTTGTTCACTTTCTTTCTCCACGTTCCGTTCTCCATCTGCAGTTCACCGAAGATGGTACGCAACACCTTCCGCAGAAAGATCACAAGGGCGCGTTGGTCCTACATAAGCAGAGTCCATGTGACATTGCCGTTGAGGACTACCGGTCTGATCGGTGTCTTGTAGATGGTCAACTTGGTACGGTGGTGAATTCTACTCGATCGGCGTGTTCTTAAGAGACCAAAGTACGCGCAATTTCCTGCCATAATACATAAAAAATAAAAAAAAGGCAGCCTCGTTCATCACTCAAATTAAAGGCACGAATAATATCGTCATTGTTGTATTCAGAAGTCCTTTTCTTAAGCAACCTTCATAACACAGAAACACAGTTCAACAAATCAACATAGTTAAAACAAAAAAATTACTATTTAAAAATTTTTAAAATAAAGCCTTAATAAAAAAAACTAATAATTAAAAAAAACGCAATTTAATTTCGGTAACCTCGAGGATACTTACAATCCTGTGAGCCACTTCGACGGTTTTTTAACAAGTACAAACCGCAACCAGCTACCTCGCGTGAAACCGCGTCCACATTGTTTGCGTCCTTGCATCTGTCGTGTGGTAGAAAATTCCAGGTTGATGAGTTTTCACTGCCACGGGAGGATACAAACGTGAGAGCTCCCGCGGATGTACGGTTCCGACTAGACAAATTTGAAGGGTTTCCCGTTTTTTTACCTTGCTTTTGGGGTTTTTCATGAAACAGCGCGGTTTAACGTGGCTGGTAGACAGTCGGAAGAAGCGGAAATAGGAAGGCAGATTCCGCATCACAGCTGTTTGTGTATGTGTGAGTGTTTGGAACATGCAGTTGTTGACGATAGTCCACGTTAAGCTCGACTTCCACGCCTTAATGAAAGAGTATCTCTTCTATCCAATACCAGGTGAAGAGTACTGAACCGCTAGACGGAAAATCTAATTTAGATTTCGACGAACTGAAATCTGATATGTTTTTAATTGCTTTATCAGAGTACACTCTACAATATGTAAAATCGGAGCACCAGCAAGCGAAACGATTTCGAAAGAACTTTTTTAGTCAGCATTAATGGAAACGACATTTCAACAAGTGTAGAAAATTGTCGAGTATTAATATAGATGTTTCTCTTGCTCCATCTTCTCGTTTCAAAACATTTTATTTAAATTATTTTTTTTTTTTTAATTTTTAATGCCTTCGAACATTGAAAATCATATTTCATATTGGGTCGAACTTGCCAATTTCATGGTACAAACAAGCTCAATCTAAACGGCTAAAATTGGCTTACTTAGTCAATTCACCTGAAAGTTGAAACAAAAAGTTACTATACAGCACATTTCTACTAAATCCGGCTTTTGGCCGTGTGGTGATCAGAAAAGCCGCGTTGCATTCTGCCTTATGCCTGAATGCAGCACAGTATGACAATGGCAGAAAGGTTTACTGCTAATCGCGGCAGAGGGCGGTAGCGAGGGCCCCACAAATGACAACCCGTGGGGACATCCATCAAGCGGTACCGCATGGTTCGCTCGGGTTCGCGATGAATAGGATGAATGGCGTTTTGATGGGATTTGCCAGCAGAATCGATAGTGTGAAAATTGGTTTTTGGGACCGGCTCGAGAACTTCGTCAGGAGGCAAATTTTAATCAAATGAAACATTATAGTTACGTTGGCGAACTGATATTGTAGATTGGATGTGGGTATTTGTGGTAATCGCTAGTTTCGCAAATTAGAAAATTATCATAATAACTTGATTTGGTTCTGAGAACAAGATAAATTTGCTTTTGCATTGAAAAAGTTACGTTTCCTCTCTATCGATTAGATAAAGGATGTTGAGAAGAAGTAATGTTATTTTATCGTTCCGATAGAAGCGAGCACAACGGCTAGAAAAAAACGGCATCCATCCAATATTAAACGGGTTTAATGCTGCGGGACATGCTTTTGACACCTGTTTGTCCTAGGTAACCCCAATTATGTTGCAGTATCGAGGGAATATTGCCACAGCATTCTGCGGATGCATAAAGACTCTGTTCAGTAAAGATCGGGGCCAGGTTTATCAACAACGGTGTATGAAAATCTTGCGGAAATGATAATTTAATTCAGCCTTCAGATATTTTCGGGAGTGTGAAAGCTTTCCCCAAGCTTTAGGGCAACACCGTCTGATAGAGTAACTTCCTGTGCTCGTTTGCAGTATTATTGACCGAACGTAGGTTCTGAACGTGTGCATAAATACACGCACACACAACTGAGAGCTGAATGGTCACACCGGAATCGAAATGACGTGATCTTAATTAGACCGCACTCGTAGCAGAGAATGCATCGGACGTACGTTTGCTTGGGCAGCGAGATCAAGCTGCAAATGTGGTCGCTTACTACCTACAATGCATGATGGAGTGAGTCCCTTGCCATGGAGCATGGTGCAAGCCAATTTGGACCCTGTACCTGCTCAAATCAGGTCAATTTGATAACTGACGATTCGATAACTGGCGTTAGTATGTTGCAGTACAACACACAGTGAGAGCAAGCTGATATTTAACTTCGCATCAAGTAAAGGAATCTCGGTCAGGTGTCATAATTCGATTACGATAACGGTCCAACATATATTACAGGGTGCGGAAGGAAAAAATGCCGTTTTTAAATTCCACTTTAAACTACTTTCAGCAATAATATTAAAATTTTCGAGTTCAACTATCTTTATTTCGTTCTTTCAAACAAATTTACATTGAAAATACACTGTACTCGGTGTGGCCAACATTTTTAAAATGACATCCTCAGAACAACACTGTAAACAGCGCATAACTTTGAACGCAGTCGCATTATGACAGCCTTCCAAGTCTTGATGGAATGTTTGGCAGACTTGTGTTTTGATATCCAAAACTTTATGTTTGTCATCAGTCATCGTTGAGTCCGATTTGAATCATGATGAATATCAACGAAGCATTTCGTTCTTTGAAATAACGATATACACAAGGGTATTCACACAGACAGACGATTGTGCAAGAAACACATTGATAAAAAATTCTGTGTAAATTTTCAGAGAGAATTGCGTTATAAATCACTTGTAAACTAGCGCCGCCTGGTGACCTTATCGCTACAATACATTTTTTCACAGGTGTACGAGGTTGGCGTTACTGGTTGCGCTATCTGGTTACGAATTGCTACTACAAAAAAAACATTGCACAAGTTTGGAACTCACCTTAAACGTCTGTCTGCGGTATTGATATCGACGGCAGCATCAATGAAACACCACCAAGCCAAACATCATGGAACCTGCTAGATGTTCGATTTAGAACGAAAATATCACCCGACCCGGAATATCCGCAAAATTTATTTTTGGAAATTAAGCGGTTTGTGTAGCTGCAGGACACAGCATTGCTGAAAAACTTTTCATCGGAGAACAGGATTACCATTATTTTTCTTCAACAAAAAAGCAATCTCTTAGAAATAGTAACTCGTAGCTCCTTCTCTCGCTTCATAATGAAGTGGTATGGTGTTTCATTCTAGCTTTGGAAGAAGCCTAAAGCCCTCCATAACTCTCGTACGTGCAAACCGCGCACCTCTACGTTCCGGGTTCCGCTGCTTAGGTGAATTATGTCGAGACTTTTTAATGTGATAAACTGTAGCCAAATGACATCTCATTACAATTTAAACCTTCTTCGGCGTCTCATTGACAAGCAGCAAACTGTCAATACCTTCTTTGGCGTTCATTTTCCATGTTTTTCTGAAAATTCTAGGCACTTTTCTAAGAGTCATCCCGTGACTAATTTTCTCTATCTCTTGTCATCATTGAGATACCTATATCTTTAAAAAAAATCAGCCCATTTGAAATATTAGTACAGATAAATTTTCGAAAAAAATATATTCTAAGTTGCTTAGGCCTACACACCCGCCAACTTTCAATAAATTCTGAGAGGGTGCTGTCATCTCCTCATTCAAGTCTGTGCGAAATCCTTCAATTTTTGGTGCGCAACTAAAGTTAGATCCACTTAATATTCGCTCACAGCTATCTGTTTACTGGGGCACCTCTAGTGGCAGTTACGAGAAAGTAATGACAGCGCAGTGATTTTCTGACGTGGGACTACGTCTTTGTTGTCTATACACTAAAGTCGCTTTTTATGCGGGGGATACATGCCGCGTAAAAAAACCGCGTAAATTCCGGAATCCGCGTAAAAAAACCGCGTAAATTCTGGAATCCGCGTAAAAAAAGCCGCGTGAAAAGAAACCCGCGTAAAAAGCGACCTCAGTGTACTGGTATGCATTCTGTAAAATTGGAAATGAAACTGGCAAATATTGCGTCAGATTTCAAACGATAATAACAGCATAGCAATAACCTGGATATGGATGGGATGGATAACAATAACCAATATGTTGGTGGATAGGTAAAATGTTGAACAATTTTGTAATACGCTAGTTATCATTATTTTTTCATTACAAAGCGGTAAAAACCGATAAAAAGTGTCAAGGACAAATTTACGCGAACAATGAACCAACCATATGCGAGCCTTCCTAGCTCATACGACATGAATAGACACCAACCATTCTATGTGGTATTCTCTGTATCATTCTATACCTATAAAAATGCAGTCCGGTCTGTCTGTCTGTCTGTCTGATCCATATAGGCACGGAAACTACCGAACCGATTGACGTGAAAATTTCTATGTAGGGGTTTAAGGGGCCGAAAAAGGTTCCTGTGATTGTTTGAGACCCCTCCCTCTTCTGGAAGGGAGGGGTCCCAATAAACGAAATACAATTTTCTGCACATCTCAAAACCTAACCAAGCAAATGGAACCAAATTTTGCATGTGGATGTTTTAGGAGTAACAATTATGTCCATATTGGTTCGACACCCCTCCATCTTCTGGGAGGGAGGGGTTTCATACAAATGAAACACAAATTCCTCCACATCTCGAGAACTAACCAAGCAAATAGAACCAAATTTGGTAGCTGGATGTAGCTGGACTAATGGTGATTGCAAGTTTATCTCATGAATATGATTACAAAACCATGAATTACTCAACAAGAATTGAACATTTTTTCAACGGTTATAATTTTTTATTATTATTTTTTTTTATCTTCGATATTCACTTAATAATCGTGACCGACAAAATATCGAATTAGTAAGTTCCTGAAAATACAAATTTAAAAAAGAGTAAGAGTCGGCGAGTGCTTATGAATTTTTTGTCCATTTACCAAGGTCTATTCAAAATCATCCTAAAAATACTAATTTATAGAAGAGTAAGAGTCGGCAAGTGCTTATGAATTTTTTGTCCTTTTACCAAGGTCTATTCAGAATAATTTTGTTACATTTCAACATCGTTAGATATTTTTTATATTTAACTTTACAAATAAAATAATATACTTATATTAGCTGTCTCCGTAATGTAATACAGTGAATGTAATTGTTGGCAAATGTAACAAACTTGTGGAGCAAAAAAAATAAATCTTTTTAAACTTTAACTCCGTTGTAATTGTTAAATGGTGTTTGCACAAAAAAAAACAACATCACCAGCAGACTTCCTGAAATCTCGCTCGCACAAAGAAGAGCCAGTGTGCTTTGCGCTACAAGTCTCGTTTCTCATTCAGTCGCTTCGTGCTGTGTGCAGCGTGCGAGCGAGAAAACTTACCATTCGTACGAGCCATGTCTCGTCGCATGGGAATTTTTATTGCGACGTACACGAAGATATCTCGTCTCTCAACTTAACGAGTGCGGTGCATGGGCGTCGCGTACTTGAGACAGCTTGCGTGCAAATTCTCGTGAGCTTGTCTCGCGAGCTTGCCTCGCATGTTGCTTTGCGCTAATGGTGCGAGAAGGAAATTGATTTTGCGCAGAAGGAAACAGGCAGGGGATTTTATGTTGTTTTTCATTTACGGTGTTATAGCAGCATGCATCAAAACACCGTTAGAATTATCAATGATATAACCTAGTTTATTTATTTATCAATTCAAAATTCTGTGATTAATTCATCCGACTTTTGTTAACATGAATTAGGAACGTTTTGTTACTATACTTATTATGCTAACGGTACGAAAATGCACCGGATGCAGAGTGTTACGTTGGTTAACAGAAGTGTTCCTTTCGTCGGTTTAGATGTCATTGACTATCTTATGATAGAACTCTGTTTTGTATTTCTAAGGATAAAAAATGTGGTTTGAAATTACAACATAAGTTTTTCGGGAGTTAAAAATAGTAAAACCATTGAAATTGTTTATATTTTCTAGTACATGTTGATGTTGGATAGAATTTTCGAATTGAGTACATTAAAGTCGCTTTTTATGCGGGGATACATGCCGCGTAAAAAACCGCGTAAATTCCGGAATCCGCGTAAAAAAACCGCGTAAATTCTGCAATCCGAGTGAAGAGGAACCGAAATCCGCAAGAAAAAAAAATACCGCGTAAATTTCGGAATCCACGTAAAAAAACCGCGTAAAAGCGACCTTAGTGTATAGATATTGCAAATCAGGTTCTGAAGGTTCGTGATAATCTGATCGTAGTAATATAGTTTTGTGAATTCTTCCGATTAATACACCTTCAGAAGGGTCTGACGGCATATATCGTATGTAGGTACGGTAGGCAGCCTATACACCAGAGAGACGCAGAGACACTCACCGTTAAGGCAACTGTCAACATCAAAACGGATAACGGCAATGCAAAATTATACAGCTCGCCCGTTTTGATGTTAACAGTTTCCTCAACGGTGAGTGCTTTGTCATTTCTCTAATATACAGTTTCACTAAGGTACAGTACGGGCGTCTCGCTCAGTTCGTAAAGCGATAAGACAACGTGTGGTGCGCCGTAGTCTCTTACCGAAGAAAAAGAAGAAAAGAAACCTCTCGTCGTTTCAGCGCGTGTACAGGAAGTCTGTGTACACGAGAAAGTCTCACGAGCTGTAGCGCACGAGCTGTATCAAGTATGTACAGTACGGGCGTCTCGCTCAGTTCGTAGTGCGATGAAACATCGCCTTGCGCATCGCAATCCGAACCGAAAGAGAAGCGAAAGAGCAACCTGCAAATTGCATGTGACGTGTCTCGTCTCGTCGCACATGCATGGAAATTCTACGAGCGAGAGAAAGATTTCTCTCGTCGCTTGAAAAAAAAAGCGCGTGCACGGGAAGTCTGATCACCAGTGTAAATGAAGTTCTTTCGAGTGTTTTAGTTTTTAAATAGTTTATTTGACACGGCACGATACAATTTATGTTTAACTGAGCCAAGTACATTTTTTTGAAGTAGAATACTTCTCTCAGGAAGTTCGGCTACATAGGGATGTGAAATGAAAATCTAAAACCGAAAAAAGTGAAAAATATGTCCAATTTCAAATGCTAATAAATTGTTTAGTATTCGATGGATTTCCTTCGTTCTTGCAGCAATAGATTGGAAAATCTTCTAAGATTCTTCCCAAAAGAAGATAATTGTAATGTTATTATTCACACTATTGTACTATTGAAAATAGTCAAGCTTTGTCAAAACGAAAAATTCGAGCTCTGATTGGTCGTTATATGCTTGCTTCCCAAGCACGGTCGACAGAACCATATACCTTGCAATTGAAAACATGCTATTTGGCCTATATAAGAGCCTGTTTCAGCTGAAGCCGCTCATAATAGTTCTAGACAGCGACAACAGCAGTCGTCCTCCCTTAGCAGCAGCACTAGCATTGCAGTGGATACCAGCGATAGCGGATAGCGGCCAAAGCTGTGGCGTAGCAATGGATAGTGCACTATTTGCAGTGGATCCCAGCAGCTGGGCCAGCTGATGCAGGGACAGCGGATACCAATGGGAGCGTATAGCGGTCACAACTGTGGTATGGCTATGGACAGCGCACTAGTTGCAGTGGATCTCAGCATCGATAGCGGCTGATGCAGTAAGGCACTTTAGTGAAATGCAGTCTCTGTGCGATAGTGGGCACTAGTAAATGCATTCAATGAAAAGTTGACTCATTTTGATAACACGTGAGCCGTCTAGTTTTGAGTGTTATATCAGCATTTTACTGTTTATTTTATCACAACGAATACTTTGTTCGCACTTTCAGTGATATCTTATCCGATACTAAATTGAACAACATATTGTCCTTTTCAGGATGAAAAAAAAACGTTAATGTTTTCTCTTGAGTTAATTTACATTTTTAAATTTGTAAAAGTTATAAATTTTACTTTATTTCCGTGTCTCAGAACGTACTGAATTATCTTTTCCTTCAGTCATAAGCACGACATCCGAAAAAATTTCATCTCAAAATTTAAAAATTGTCAAGCCCCAACCATGACAAGCAACTTACTATATTATTGAAAATGGTCAATCCTTGTTGAAGCGTAAAATTCGATTGATCTGATTAGTCATCGTTTATTTACTAGAAAAAATGACTGTCACGCAAGCATCTTTCTTGTAAAAGTATTCTGCTTCAACCTTGCGGTCGTGGCTTTGCACACAACCCTTCTGTTTTTAAATTCTAAACTAGCAGGGAAAAGAGGGAGGCTTTTTCTTTCTTCTCGCGGCCGACTAAGAGCTAGTGGGGATTTAAGGTGAGAGGAGGGGAGTTACAATTTTGATTTTAACTATATTGAGTTATACGATTTATTTATTTGTACATGGCTAAGCAGTGATGTTCTATTTGAGCAGTTTGGACTGAGGTGTCTGCGTGAACATGAAGATGCCGAGTCTTCGTTTGAGTGTCTCCAGCTTAGTGTATCATCTTCTTTCAGCGTGTAGCGGGAATGGTAATCTAACAAATAGATAGAAGAGTTTCATATTTTAATACCAGCGTGTTTTATGAACACGTATAGCTGTATCATGTACTAGAGATCACCGCTTCCCAGAATGTCTCTAACGGGTACGTTCGGTTGTTTTCCTCGGGCCCGAAGGGAATCTATAAGCTCAGACCTAACACCACAGTATTCGGTACACGACCAAACAACATGCTCGATGTCATGGTAGCCATCGCCACAAACGCAGTGATTACTGTCTACAAGCCCTATACGAAAGAGATGCGTGTTTAACGTGTAGTGATTGGACATAAGTCTGGACATCACGCGAATGAAGTCCCGACCTACATCCAACCCCTTGAACCATGCTTTCGTCGATACCTTAGGAAAAATGGAATGTAGCCACCGTCCCAGTTCATCTGAGTTCCATGATAATTGCCAACTGTTGAGTGTTCTCTGACGCAAAATGCTATAAAATTCATCATAAGCAATTGGTCTTTCATAAATATCGCCGTCAATAGCACCCACCTTAGCTAAAGAGTCAGCCTTTTCGTTACCCGGAATCGAGCAATGAGAAGGGACCCACGCTAAGGTAACCCGGTAATTTTTATCTGTTAAAGCACTTAAAAACCGCCGTATTTTCCCCAGGAAATACGGGGTGTGCTTCACAGGCTTCATTGATCGCAGAGCCTCAATGGCACTGAGACTATCTGTGAAGATGAAGTAGTGGTCTATGGGTAGGGTTTCGATGATTCCAAGAGAGTACCGAATAGCAGCAAGTTCTGCGACGTACACGGAAGCAGGAGCATCGAGTTTGTAGGAGGCGGTAAAATTTTCGTGGAAAACACCGAAGCCAGTGGACTCATCTAGATTAGATCCGTCAGTGAAAAACCTTTTATCATAACTAACATGTTTAAACTTATTGGAAAAAATCTTAGGGATCTCTTGGGGTCGCAATTGATCCGGGATACCAGAAATGTCTTGTTTCATGGTGGTTTCGAAGAATATAGCATTATTAGAACTAGCTAAAAGTGCGACATTGGAGGAATCGTATGAAGAAGGATTTATATCTTGAGCCATATAGTCAAAATATAAAGTCATAAATCTGGATTGAGATTGAAGGTCGACCAACCCCTCGAAATTTTTAATTACTAATGGGTTCATAACTGTGCATCGAATTAACAACCGGTAAGAGAGATTCCAAAAACGATGTTTCAACGGAAGAATACCCGCTAACACTTCGAGACTCATCGTATGGGTCGACTGCATGCAACCCAAGGCAATACGCAAGCAACGATATTGTATTCTCTCTAATTTTATAATGTGCGTGTTCGCGGCGGAGCGAAAGCAGAAACAGCCGTACTCAAGAACTGACAATATCGTTGTTTGGTATAACCTTAGAAGGTCTCCTGGGTGAGCACCCCACCAAGTTCCGGTAATCGTACGAAGAAAATTAATCCTCTGTTGGCATTTTTGTGTCAGATACCTAATATGACAAGCCCAGGTGCATTTGGAGTCGAACCAGACCCCGAGATATTTAGCGACTAAAACCTGAGAGATCGTTTTACCCGTTAGTAGGAGGTGCAGCTGAGCTGGGTTATGCTTCCTAGAAAAAACGACCAGCTCAGTTTTCTCCGGAGAGAATTCGATACCCAGCTTAAGAGCCCATTCAGACAAATTGTCTAAGGTATCTTGCAATGGTCCTTGCAGATCGCTAGCCTTGCCACCAGTTATGGATACAACGCTATCGTCTGCAAGTTGCCTTAGCGTGCATGAATTTGCAAGACATTCATCGATGTCATTGACGTAAAAATTATATAAGAGAGGACTTAAACATGAGCCCTGGGGGAGGCCCATTTGCTCTTTTCGAGCAAAGGCTAGTTGAATTTCAGTAGAAAGCAACGCTAGGCAATCGTTCGTCCCTTTGCCCCGGCGAAAGCCAAATTGAGTATCTGAAAGTAACCCGTTTGTTTCGACCCATTTGTCTTACCGTAAGAGGATCATTTTCTCCATTAATTTCCGGAGGCAAGAGAGCATCGCAAACGGCCTATATGAATTGTGATCAGAGGCAGGTTTCCCGGGTTTCCGAATAGCAATGACTTTTACCTCCCTCCAGTCATGCGGAACAATATTTAGCTCAAGAAACTTGTTGAACAAATTCAACAAGCGTCTTTTTGCAGAGTCGGGTAGATTCTTCAACAGGTTGAATTTTATTCTATCTAACCCTGGAGCCTTATTGTTGCACGACAGGAGAGCCATTGAAAATTCCAACATCGAAAATGGAGGCTCTTCCGTAGTTACTAATAACGTGTCGCGAAAGGTTTTCTGTTCCGGTTCAGAGTCTGGACAGACCTTTTTGGCAAAATCGAGTATCCAGCGATCTGAATACTCTTCGCTTTCATTCGAAACGTCACGGTTCCGCATGCGCCTGGCGGTATCCCAAAGCGTGCTCATCGCTGTTTCCCTGGACAACGCGTTTACGACCCGCGGCCAGTACCCGCGTTTTTTCGCCTTTACTAAGTTCTTCATCTGCCTGCCCAGTGCCTCGTACTTTCGAAGCAGGTTGACAGTGCCGTACTCCCGGTAGTCCTTATACGCCGCGGACCTTCGCGCGTACAGCTCAGAGCACTCTTTGTCCCACCATTTGTTGGGAGGGCGCTGTCTAATCGTTACCCCGGGTATCGGTTTCGTCTGAGCTTGAGTCGCGGCGTCGATTATCAAGCCAGCTAAGAACGCGTATTCTTCCTCCGGAGGAAGTTCCTCGTGAGTCTCGATAGATTGCGCTATAATAGACTCATAACACT
This sequence comes from Wyeomyia smithii, assembly GCF_029784165.1. Lineage (NCBI taxonomy): Eukaryota > Metazoa > Arthropoda > Insecta > Diptera > Culicidae > Wyeomyia > Wyeomyia smithii. The sequence goes on from NC_073694.1 coordinate 162,671,517, forward strand.
TCCAATCAATATTACGTGTAAGGTCGTAGGAAATATTGATTGGGTTCGGGGGAGTTGAACCATTAGCAATTGATATAACGATTGGAAGATGATCACTACCGTGGGGATCGTTGATTACTTTCCACTGGCAATCTAACGCTAGTGATGTCGAGCAAAGGGATAGGTCAAGCACGCTTTCACGTGCTGGAGGATTAGGTACACGTGTCGCTTCCCCAGTATTCAAAACTGTCATATTGAAGTCGTCGATCAAGTTACAGATTAAAGAAGATCGGTTGTCGTCGTACAGCGACCCCCATAGCGAACAGTGAGAATTAAAATCTCCCAATATCAAAAAAGGCGCGGGAAGCAACTTTGCTATATCAGTGAGATGCTTCTGTTCAATCCGCGCGGATGGAGGCATATATAACGAAACAAGGCATAGGTCTTTTCCATTCATATTCGTTTGAATGGCAACGACTTCAATATTCGAGATCGAGGGGAGGTCGACTCGGAAGAAGGAATAGCACTTTTTAATCCCTAAAAGTACCCCTCCACCGTGTGAGTCTCGATCTCGACGAATAATGTTAAAATCGTGGAAATTGAGTTGATCGTTTGAATTGAGAAAGGTTTCACAGAGCGCAAATGCGTCACAATTGTATGTATTTATTAAATGAGAAAATAGATCGAATTTGGGGATGATACTTCTGCAATTCCACTGTAATACAGTGATAAAATTCCTAACCTCTTTCGCCGTATTAGTCATCGAAAGATATGATAGCTGAAATGAGGGGCCAAGTTGCTGCTAGTTGCATCAAAAAGGTTTTCACTGTAGGAAGAAGGGCAAGAAGAATATTTTGTAGGGGATCTGGTATGTTGAATGTTTTAAATATCCAGTCCACAATATCAGAAAATTTTATGAACCCTGTTTCTTTTTTATCTTCTGATCGAGAAATGGGTGCACGAGGGGTTTTTGGTGCCCCAGGAAGCGGTGGGTACTCCTGGTTTGATTTAAAATTAAAACCGGGAGGTACTTGCTTCGGTTTTTCTTCACCGCTTCCTTTTTGTGTTGGCTTATTGGTCATTCCGCTAGGGGTTATCTTGCGACCTTTGCGAGAAAGATTAGGAGAGTTGATCATTCTCCTCTTCCTAGATCCTTCTGGCATGGCATAAGAACACCCTTCGATGGGATCGTCAGATGTACCTCCATCGGTTGGCAAAAAGGAAAAGATGTTTCCTGTCGAGGGTGGCTCAGCACTCTTCAGCATTTCTGCGAAAGAGCGCTTTGATCGTTCCTTGAGGGAACGCTTTATTTTTTCCTCGCGCTGTTTGTACGCGGGACACGCCGAAACGTCATGCCGAGTTCCCTCGCAGTAGAGACACTTTTCAGTATCCTCACTGCAAGCGGTCTCAGCATGATTGCCTCCGCACTTGCTGCAGCGTGCCTTGTTGCAGCAGTAGGTGGCTGTATGACCTAACTGCTTGCAGTTTTGGCAATGCATGACCCGCGGTACGAACAGGCGTACAGGCAGACGAACCCTGTCCAAAGAGATGTAGTTCGGCAGTGCGGATCCGGCGAATGTTACACGGAAGGAATCCGAAGGGAAGAATTTCTTCTTCCCTTCTTCGATGGATACTGAATGCAATTGCTTGACATCCAGTATCTTTACATCTTGAATCAGGGGGTTCTTGAAGCACCCAACCCCGTGACGCAAAATGTCATCGACCGTGAGGCTTCCTTCGGTAACCACACCGTCGATCTCCACGTCCTTGGCAGGGATGTACACGCGGTACTCTCTCGTGAAGAGCTCGTAGCTAGCAATTGCGTTTGCTTGCTTCAAGCTACTCACAACAACTCGCAGTTTGTTCGGTCTAACCTTTGTAATTTCGGTTACGTCCGAAAACTGTTTTGCCAGGTCCTTGCCGATTTGAATTATATTTAGAGGCTTCTTTATGGGCCTGAAGTAAACTACGAACGGACCTTTCGAAGCATCTGGGTAAGCTTTCACCCGTGTTGCTGGTACCCTTGGTACGGGGCTAGGTAGCGGGGAAGGTAGAGGGGAATTGATGGGGGAGATCTCAATCTCTTCCCCAGTTGTTTCCACATCCAGGAATAGTTGCACCTGCATGTCGTCCATTTTGCGGGAGCGTTACGCTCTACCGCACACAAACGATAAATATTCGAATGTGGGGGGGGGGGGTCAAGTAGTTGCTATTAAATTTTAAAAACAATTTCTCAAACTACAATGGATCAAAATAAAAAAAAGGCAGTAATACTAATACTAATAACAATAGTAATAATAATAATAATAATAATAATAATAATAATAATAATAATAATAATAATAATAATAATAATAATAATAATAATAATAATAATAATATGAATAATAATAATAATAATAATAGTAATAATAATTATAATAATAACAATAATAATAATACTATTAATAATAATGATAAAAATTCTAAAGTGAATACTTCACCGAACGTCTAAGTCACGACCTCACGGCTGATAGTAGGATCAATCGAGCGTCTCCGCAGAACAAACAATGACGATCCAGCTTCGTGTTGTGACACAGTGGCCGTATCCTACACGCGACCTTGTAGATGCCACTTGTAGTTGACTTCCACTCGCTCGATCGTATGGTGGTCCGTGCTGCTAGCGGGGTAACAGCGGTGCGGGAGAATTATTCTTGCTGATATATTGTAACTCTCTAATTCATCCCTCCCTACGCGCACGGGGTAAATGTAGGGAGAGCGATCTCGGGGTCGTTCTTCTCCCAAGGCGGGTAAAATCAGGCTGTTCAATCTCACGTAGCCCGGAAATATTTCACCCAGATGTGAATGGGAACTTTTCGCGAATCAATGACAAAGACTAGCGGTCGACTGTGGCCCGTCTACACACGCGAACCCTAACAAAGAAGGTATGCTCACAAGCCGAGAGATGACTAAGTTTTTAAACCGACCTAAAACAAGCGAGAGTTGGAAACCGCTTTACCGGTTCGGAGTACAGCGAACTTTTCAAAACAAAAAGGAAAGTGTATGGACTCACGCACGACACTTGCGATAAACTTTTATCTGCTAGGCTTAACTTCGGTTATGAACAACTCACAAATTTTCCGTTAAATACTATTTCCTTCCTGGTTGCCTTCAGCACAGTCCCGTGGGTTCCTTCTCTAGTCTCACTCGTCACTGAAGGACGACGATTGCCAATGTAGGATCCGAGTCAATCCGTCGAGACTCCAGCATTCGGGATGTTGCTTTACCCACCGTGAGTTTGGATACTGAATCGATCAAACCGCTCTTCCGTCTTCGTCTCCGCCGTCTGGTTAACTGTTGGATCGGGGACTGCTAGTCGAACTGGACAGCCGAAATGCCAACACGTGGACTGATTCGACTCAACGGCCTTTCTGTTTTTCGTCTCTGTAGGCCGATAGCCTCTTCGATCGGGGACCCCTAATCGACCTGTACCGCAGAAATGCCAGCACGTGGAATATAGCGACACAATCCAACACCTCTAAGCTTGAAGGCGGATTTTTCAGGGGTTTCTGTTCCTGCGAAATAAAACTCGGAAATTGATTCCAAGAGACGGAAAAAGGCCATATCAGGCCTTTTCGATTTTATTAGCTAACTCATCGAAATTCTCTTTTTTTTTCACTGTTACACTGTTAATATCAAATACATTACAAATATTTTAACAATTTTACCATACCTTTTCCGTTTTTTTCTTGTTTTTATATTTTAAGTCGTACAGCGTGCACTAGCTTTTAAGTCGCAATGTGTATTATTTAGCTATAAGTTTTAGTGAATATTAAACCCTGAGATAATTTAAAATTATATTTAACACCACCAACCTTCGTGCTCACTTCTACTTTTCTGTACTAACTTTAACTACTTAATTTTCTGTGTATCCCTGTGGGTTTTTTTTTTTGTTATCTTCTTTGCCTTTGGTAAGACCAACACTTCCTTTTATATTATAAATTTTAAACGATTGAAATATTCTTAAGACTGCGCCGCGCACTTCTACTCTTGTCGAAGGTCGGGATCAGAAGAAAGACATCTCCCCATCAGCCAAGCTTCTGAAGCTAAAGGTTGTTAGGAGGGAGTTTACATCAGCGAAAAGTAGCCGAAGTTTGACAATTCCTCCGCATCCGCTTGCGTTAGTTGGGTTCCGGAGGACGCGGTTAGTGAATGTCCCTGATGTTTATTTTTCGGGGTCCGTTCACACCATTCTATGGGCAGGTATGACGGTTGGTACGCAGCCCCAGAAGTACACCGCTGCCAAATAATTTGGTAGTGGTAGTATTTCTGTCACCTAATCGAACTGTCAGCCTGATTTACAGAGCCAAACGAAGGAGAACGACTGCCCGTGAGTGTTGCAAATAGCTTGGGTTGAAGACCCAAGGTCAGTCCCTTTGAAACCGTTGGTTACAATACCCCCACCACTAGCTTTCAAAATGCATAAAATCATTTTGAACATAGTGACTTGGGTCGATCTCATTGGCAAAAGGTCAACATAAATAAATTTATGTTATTAGCTTGCACCGTTTCAATGTTTTCCCCTATCGGGAAAACAAGAAGGTATGAGCTATTCCTAGTTTAGACTGAAATGATCGAACTGATGAAGCAGTGTTTGTGTATTTAAATACATATAGTTTGTCGTTAGGTGTCCATCACAAGGCTATTAAAAGTCTAATCGTGTCACTTGGTCGAAAAATTCAGTTTTAAAGCGCTTTTAGCCACAATATCCCGAGATTCCCTTGCCGGTTTAGATTACATTTGCTGTTTGCAGGATTTTCTAGTGGGAGGAATAGTTCGAGAAGGTAAGTTGATTGGATTTTTTCTTAGTTGGATAACCATAACCAAAATATTCAATGCACAAACAGCCGATACTGCTACATACAGCATTCTTCTATCTTTTTGTTTCCCATCGGTCCTGCAGTAACCAGATGAGACAACGACGAACTACAAGGATGAGTTTAACTTGAACATTATGTACACAAATGTTAAATTTTTTTTTCTCTTTTCAGCTTCTTTCTTTTAGGTCGGCTGCGGAAAAGACTCCCAAAGACTTTCCGGCCTCATCCATTAGCTCATACGAACTGGTTCCCACCCTAGCTTTGATGGTGCACGGAACATAACAAGGACCCAGTTTGGCGTTATATTTTCCTACGGCCGATGATTGACGAAAATTTCGTTTAAGGACCTTTTGACCAGCGACGTAAGTTGGAGCTGAGTTTTTAAATCGCAGGTTATAAGTATGTGTGTTTTTTTCATATTGTTTTCTCAGTTGTTTACAGACTAATTCTTGAATACAACGAGCTATGTGTTGTTTTTTGTTAATTCTTTCTCCATCCGAAACTGTTTCATTCTGTTCTAGGTATTCTTCCCCGGAGCTGATAATCTCATGACCAAACAGGATTTTATATGGTGTGAAACCAGTGGCGGAGTGGGGTGTATTGTTTAGTACGTATTCGATTTCCGACACACGAGTGTCCCACAAGGTTTGATCATCACGCACATAGGTTCGAATGCAAGCGTTAATTGTTCGGTTAAGCCGCTCTACTGGGTTTGCCTGGCTATGATGTCTGGAATTCGCCCAGTGTCGGATATTATGCTGTTGTAAAAGTGCTTGGAATTCCTTCGCCAAGAAGGTGGAAGCATTATCTGTGATAATGTTCTGAGGAGTAGCATAACGTCGAAACCAACATTGTTCTAGGATGGTACATACTTGATGTGTAGAGATTTTTCGTACTGGAATCAATAGGCAAAATTTGGAGAACACGTCCATGATCACCAATAAGTGACAATTCCCCTGTTTGCTTCGGGGGAGAGACTGTATATAGTCTAGAGCGATAATTTGAAACGGCTTTGTCGTCACTCGTTGCTGCCCCATCGGTGGCATTTGCGATCGGTAACTCGGTTTACTTTCTTGGCAAATTAAACACTTTCGTACGTGGGCTTTTACGTCTCTGGTCATGTGTGGCCAGAAATATTTTTTTTTTCACCAGAGCCAGTGTTTTGTCTGCTCCTAAGTGTAAAGAATCATCATGCTTTGCAATCAAAATTGCTTCACGAAGTTCCGGGGGCACACAGGTTTTCCATTCAAAATGAAAATCTACCGTCTCGTCTGAGTTACTTATGAATTTTTTTAGAACCCCTCCCTCTAATCGGAAATCTATATATTTTTCAGGTTCTTTTTGGACGTTTGCCTTCGTTCGATAGTACCAGTCCTCTGGATTTTGGGAGAGACTCAGCACCTCTATTGCCCTAGAGAGCGCATCAGGGATAATGTTATCCACCCCGCGTCTATGCTTTATTTCCATGTCATGCTGCTGAAGTTCTATACTCCAGCGACATAGGCGAGAAGAGGTTTTCCAACAACTTCGTACTATGTATGTTAAAGCAGAGGCATCAGTGAACACCGTGAAATGGGAACCTTCCACATAACACCGAAATTTTTCAATAGACTTGAGGACCGCGAGGGCCTCCTTTTCTGTGGCAAAATACCGTTGTTGAGCAGTGCTCAGTTTTTGCGAAAAATACGCAATCGGTTTGTCAATCCCATCGTAGTTTTGGGTTAAAACTCCCGCAATGGCTAAGTCGCTAGCGTCGCAGTGAATCGAAAACGGACGATTAAAATCAGGATTGTTCAATATAGGGGCGCTTATTAATAATTCCTTGATTTTCACAAACGAGCCCTCGGCTGCATCGTTCCAGCAGACCGTCTTAGGCTTGCTCTTGAGAAGATCGGTCAAGGGCTGCACCATGCCACTATATTCGGAGATGAATCTCCGATAATAGTTGCACATTCCCAAAAATCTACGCAACGCCTTCAAGGATTTTGGTCTTTCGAAGTTAACGATTGATGCCACTCTATCGGGATTCGGTCGTAAGCCCTCCTTACTCAAAATATACCCAAGATATGGTACTTCGTCCACGCAAAATTTTGATTTACTAACATTTATGGAAAGATTGGCCTCTCGAAGTCTAGTGGCCACGTTTTTTAGTCGGTCCAAATGTTCCTCAAATGTATTCGACACTATAATAATGTCGTCTAAATAAATGAAGATATAAGGTTCCAATTCGCTGCCTCCCAACACCCGATCCATCAGGCGAGAAAGGGTGGCTGGGCTGTTTACCAACCCGAAAGGCATTCGGGTAAAGTGAAACAAACCGCGGCCTAACACAGAGAAAGCGGTATACTTTTTAGATTTGGGATGTAACGGGACCTGAAGGAAAGCCTTCGATAAATCGATTGTCGAAATATATCGACATGGACCAAGCCGACTGAGTATACGATCAGCGTGTGGTAACGGATAGGAATCTCGCACTGTTCGTTCGTTAAGTTTTCTTGCGTCCAGACACAAGCGAACTGTGTTGTCGGGTTTATCTACAGGTACCAAACGTAGCGACCAGTCACTATATGAACGCTCGATTATTCCGCACTGGAGCATGTTGTCTAGTTCGCGGTTGATCTGTTCTTGCCTTTTTGGCGAGGTAGGAAAAGGGTTTATGCGAACTGGGGACATCTTCTTGGCTTCCGCACTGAGTTCTATTCGGTGGTTAATAAGAGAAGTCGCTTCTAAACGCCCACCTTCTGTCGTTTTAAAAAGGGCGATAGTTTTAGCTAGGTCATGTTGCTGTTCAATGGTTAAGGCGCATGGTTCTGCCTTACCATCCAACGTTTCTACCGATGTTCGTACAACAGTCGGAACTATTCCGAAAATATTCCAGAAATCGGATCCCAAAATCAGTCGCCGTTTTAGGGACGGAATCACCAACATGTCGATCAATTTCGTCATACCGTTGAATGTCACTGGCATGCTGACGTACCCGTCAACGTCCAAATTTTGTCCATTCGCGGTGACAATGTTTATCTCTATAGGATAAACTTTTAGTTTACATCGTCTTATTAAACTTTCTGAACCCAGGCCGATTATGGAGCGGTTAGCTCCGCTATCAAGAAGTCCAATTAAAGGGATATCGTATACTTTTATTTCGATGAATGGTCTGTCGTCGTGGGGCAGACGGATAAATAGCTTATTAATGGAGTGAACATATTCATGGTTGTCTACCGTACGGCAGCCACTAAGAAAACGATCGGAGGGGATATGGTCGGTTTTTCGAGGATTTCTGTTATCACATCGACACGTTTGCCTCGACAAACGGTCTACAAACAGTTTTTTTCACAATAAGGGCATGATTTCGTTTCAACATTGTGAAACCCACATATGTTACAAAATTTATGCTTAGGTCTCCGGCATTCATTAAGTTGATGTCCGGGAAGCCTGCAATTAAAGCACACCCCTTCTTTCGGTGGGGTGTAGTTTTCTAACAGCACCTTCAGTCCCGCAGTATCTGGGTCTATCTTGGTCTCACGTTTTCCCGTTTCTCGCGCCTCTATTTTCCTAACTTTTTCCTCGTCTGACATTCCTGTCCTCGACGACCGAAAAAAGTTTCGCGTTTTCTGATAACGATTATCTTGCTGATTATAATTTTTCGGTTTCGCGCCTGTTTGAATTTCATTCACACTGGCACGATTTCGCGTATCAGTCTCGTCCGCGTGGGTATGGTATTTGAACCAAAAGGTTGCATCTAATCGACGACCGAGAACTTTCAAGTCGGCCAAATTATTAATATTCGACGCGACGGCGTCCGTTCCGTTCTCATATTCCGGGAGATAATTTCGAACTTCTTCGCTTCCGAAATAGGTTTCGTAAGTGAGTTGAAAATCTTTTGCATTTCCGTAAAATAATCTTGGAACGTTTCCTTCATGCCTTGCTTACGAGCTCCCGCGCGTATCGACACCACGTGATCATGGTCTGGACTCAGGAACTCCCTTTTTATTTCGCGCACGAGTTCTTCCCAGCTGTTAAAGTCCTCATTTTCAACTCCGGTCATAAACCAAGTTTTAGCGGGACCACCGAATAAATGTATTGCGGATCTAAATAGTTCTCGATGGGAAATCCATTCCGACTTCGCAAGAAATTCTACTTCGCGAATAAATTTCATTAAACCATGCCCATTATCTCTGCCATGCGCAGATTCCACTCCGAAACATGCTTGCATTTTCTACTCGCTCGTTTCTGCGGTTTAGCTAACGCTCTTCGACGCGGCGGTGATTGAGAGCTTGATGAAGCTGAGTGAACGTCTGTTGACCCTGAACTATCGCGACGCGATCTCGATTTTCGTTTCTCTTCATTCCTAACGATATTTTTCGACCTTCTTCCCCCTTTTTCGCCCTTCGCTGTTCGACCGGTGGGTGGCACATACAACGGTAATGGCCATGCATACGGGTTCATCCCGTGCGGAATCCCTGTCTGCGTGGTTTTCGATACCGATTTTAATTTTCGACCTAACACTGGGGACGTTCGAATACTCTCATGGCGCTCTGATTCTAAATCATCAGACTGTATATCTACGGAACTATGTTCCTTATCGTTCTCCCTTGTTTGTGGGGGGTTCTGCTGAAGATTTAAATTTGTTAGCGAACTTGCAATTTGAGCAATCATTTCCGCCTGAATTGCCGGTACTGGTGAAAATGGGGAAAAATATGTATTGAGCAGTTCTCGAGTGGAATTTTTAAGTCGATCTAGGTCTTCCAGATCTTCGTCTTTCTCGGCGAAATCTTGGGCTCTAACACATCTCATAAAGTGATGTACCTATCTCGTTTTAAGTGCGTCCCTTACCCCCTCGAATCGAAGTTTATGTTCAAGAATGTCTCGAATGGATTTAACATTTTCGTCCACAGTCCTTATTTCTTCATCGACCGAAATATTGCATCTATTGAAATCGATATCTTTTTTATTCTTGTCTTTCTCCTCCCTTAGACGGTCTCGCAATCGGCGTCTAAGTGCAGAATCACTTACGGTGTGATCAAACTGAACCGCCCGTACGGCTAATTCATGCTCAATTTCACTCCGTTCAAGATGGTGAACTAATAGTCCATCATATTGCATTTGAATTTCTACATTCATTTTAAAATTTTAACTTTTTCTACAAATCCGGATAAACACACAAAAGCGAATACGTGCCCCGAAAGCTATCCGTATAAGTTATTAATTTATAGGTGAATTAAGTGGCCAAACTTGTTAAAAAGTGTCAAGTTGTGATCTGTGATGCTTTGTCTAAGTGAGAAAAGTGAAGGTTTTGTGAAAAACAGTGTTCCTTGCGTGAAAGTAATAATTTTTTCCTCGAATTGCAATTGAAAATTGTAAGGCCAGCTAAGTTGCGTGAGTGTGAGTGCCTACTTTGTGCGTCGCGCTAACTAGCGGTTCGTTATTAACATGCGAAAATGGAATGCATGGCAGTGTGAGGGAAGAGAACGATAATATCTGGAGAGAGAGCGAAGAGAGTAGTGTTGCGCTGTGCTTGTCGGCGTTTGTTTCGCTGGCATAGGCATAACTAGCGAACCTATACATTAGAGAAATGACAGGACACTCACCGTTGGGGCAACTGTCAACATCAAAACGGATAACGGCAATGCAAAATGATACAACTCGCCCGTTTTGATGTTGACAGTTGCCTTGACGGTGAGTGTCTTGTCATTTCTCTAATGTATAGGTTCGCTAGGCATAACCAAAATAAAACAGATGAGTATAAGTTTTTGTATCAAACATTTTAAGAATGCATAGGCTCTGTGTGTAGTGGTTTTCAGCGGGTTTTGGACTTTGTCAGAAGTGTAAATGTGTCATCTGTCGGGTGCACAAAGTGTGGTAGCTTTTCAGTTGCGGGTAGAGTTTTTTTTTATATTTACAAACCAGATTGTGCGATGCACTCTCACAGGTCAAAATTGGCAGTTCTACAATATAGTTTCAAAATTTATCATTCGAGCATGACAATGCGGCATGCGATTGATGCATCGTCTACAATTGTGAGTCCTGGCAGGGCGGTGACATTTTATTCAGGTCCATGTTCTTGTTTTATGATTTTCCTAGCTTTTGGACAAATGTTGATATACATAAGTAACTTTTATTTAATTATGTTGAAAACGTTTTGGGCGTGAAAATAGTTCACGACAACTGAACTTTGATTGCAATTATTTTGGCATTTTAATAATAAATTTGGAACTCTGTTTTGTTTAATATGCTTTTTTGCATTTTTTTAAGTTTTTGGGCTATGAATGCATGGAACTTTGTCAGGTTTTATACTCAGTAGGTGTCTTTGGTGCGAAAGGTCGTGTCGCGTATGCGTCGGTAGGAGAAAATGGAGCGGTCGTGCATAATGCCCCGGTGAAACGCATCATCGGCCCGGGTGAGTTTTGTTTATCTAAGGGTTTCCGGAGTGTAGTGGGCACGCTATAGTTTGCTTCGGGGAGGTCAGCTCAGTTTCGCGCACGTTATTTTGACAGCGCTCAGTGTAACTATCTTAATACAGCGGTTTCGGAGTTCAATGACCATTACATCGTATAATGCTCGGGTGTGCCTTGTGGGTTTTTTTACTCGCTTTATCGGTTCTTTGAGCAGTAGTAGTTTGCATTCGGCGTGCGGTGCGTTTTACGAAATTCATTCGTTTCGAGGTAAATTTTAATAGTTCACAGGATGAAACGCGAAGTTTGGTGTGATACAGACTGTTAACGATTGGTTGCTGATAATAACGATTGGTAGAAACTTCGATTCTCCTATATGCCGATACAGCGATCGTGATGCGGTTCTATTCATATCGTATTCTGATGGCCGGTTGCGCAGAGACCGAGAAATATCCATATCGGGCGCGAATTTGTGTAGAAAAGATCGCACCATCAACCTCGATGGATCCAGATCAATTCCTTTCCACTAACACTAATTCCTTCCTTTGATACTTGTGGATGATGCAGAGGATTCCTCGGTCTCTAGTAGCAACAAGTATTAAACTAACACTCCCGATATCCCTTCCTCTATTGATCTGCATTGGGCGTGGCCAGCTACGTTATTGACCAGTGAAAAGAAAAATCACCAGGAATTGTACACTGAAAATGGCTTGCTACTCCTAGGCACCATTTTGACGGTTCTTTGTGCAATTTCAGCTGATTCTGGTCAATCGCGGGCAACACACGGGCGATCAAATATGCTATGCTATGCTATGCTAAATCCGGATAAACACACAAAAGCGACTTTCTATCGAATCCTAACCAGGTCAGCGTCTGTGCCCTCTACAGACTCCCTCTGCTTTCCACCTGTACTAACCCTTCGTAGTTGCAGTTTGTTTCACCTGAACTCCAGGACAGTTTTAAAGCGGCACCGGGATTCTAAGGCTGTAAAGCAAAATAATTTAAATTTGTTTTTGTTGGGCGCCAATTTGTAACTCTCTAATTCATCCCTCCCTACGCGCACGGGGTAAATGTAGGGAGAGCGATCTCGGGGTCGTTCTTCTCCCAAGGCGGGTAAAATCAGGCTGTTCAATCTCACGTAGCCCGGAAATATTTCACCCAGATGTGAATGGGAACTTTTCGCGAATCAATGACAAAGACTAGCGGTCGACTGTGGCCCGTCTACACACGCGAACCCTAACAAAGAAGGTATGCTCACAAGCCGAGAGATGTCTAAGTTTTTAAACCGACCTAAAACAAGCGAGGGTTGGAAACCGCTTTACCGGTTCGGAGTACAGCGAACTTTTCAAAACAAAAAGGAAAGTGTATGGACTCACGCACGACACTTGCGATAAACTTTTATCTGCTAGGCTTAACTTCGGTTATGAACAACTCACAAGTCCCGTGGGTTCCTTCTCTAGTCTCACTCGTCACTGAAGGACGACGATTGCCAATGTAGGATCCGAGTCAATCCGTCGAGACTCCAGCATTCGGGATGTTGCTTTACCCACCGTGAGTTTGGATACTGAATCGATCAAACCGCTCTTCCGTCTTCGTCTCCGCCGTCTGGTTAACTGTTGGATCGGGGACTGCTAGTCGAACTGGACAGCCGAAATGCCAACACGTGGACTGATTCGACTCAACGGCCTTTCTGTTTTTCGTCTCTGTAGGCCGATAGCCTCTTCGATCGGGGACCCCTAATCGACCTGTACCGCAGAAATGCCAGCACGTGGAATATAGCGACACAATCCAACACCTCTAAGCTTGAAGGCGGATTTTTCAGGGGTTTCTGTTCCTGCGAAATAAAACTCGGAAATTGATTCCAAGAGACGGAAAAAGGCCATATCAGGCCTTTTCGATTTTATTAGCTAACTCATCGAAATTCTCTTTTTTTTCACTGTTACGATACAATATCAAATACATTACAAATATTTTAACAATTTTACCATACCTTTTCCGTTTTTTTCTTGTTTTTATATTTTAAGTCGTACAGCGTGCACTAGCTTTTAAGTCGCAATGTGTATTATTTAGCTATAAGTTTTAGTTAATATTAAACCCTGAGATAATTTAAAATTATATTTAACACCACCAACCTTCGTGCTCACTTCTACTTTTCTGTACTAACTTTAACTACTTAATTTTCTGTGTATCCCTGTGGGTTTTTTTTTTGTTATCTTCTTTGCCTTTGGTAAGACCAACACTTCCTTTTATATTATAAATTTTAAACGATTGAAATATTCTTAAGACTGCGCCGCGCACTTCTACTCTTGTCGAAGGTCGGGATCAGAAGAAAGACATCTCCCCATCAGCCAAGCTTCTGAAGCTAAAGGTTGTTAGGAGGGAGTTTACATCAGCGAAAAGTAGCCGAAGTTTGACAATTCCTCCGCATCCGCTTGCGTTAGTTGGGTTCCGGAGGACGCGGTTAGTGAATGTCCCTGATGTTTATTTTTCGGGGTCCGTTCACACCATTCTATGGGCAGGTATGACGGTTGGTACGCAGCCCCAGAAGTACACCGCTGCCAAATAATTTGGTAGTGGTAGTATTTCTGTCACCTAATCGGACTGTCAGCCTGATTTACAGAGCCAAACGAAGGAGAACGACTGCCCGTGAGTGTTGCAAATAGCTTGGGTTGAAGACCCAAGGTCAGTCCCTTTGAAACCGTTGGTTACAATATCAGCTGCGTATCGGATCACTGGAGGGGTAGCCTGCCCCTACCAGTGTGCAGAAGATGTTTCTGCCGATAAACTACCGGCTATTGTTATCGCGCAGCACAAGAACTAATCGACAAAAAAACACCCGTACGATAACTCGTGTATTGTTATTTTGCAAACTCAAACGGAGATGAACAATTTGCGTCTAATCGAGACGAAAGCAAAACAACGAATGATCTTTCGAGTGTAATTAAATATATTTATGAGAAAATGAAGGGAGGGTGAGAATTAAAATACGTAAATTACTGAACAAATGAATTTATTGTGTCTGTAATTACAGCAATTGCAGTATTTAGTCCCACGTCACCATGCCATAAAACCCTAGGGCTGTATACCTTGTAGTATTTTCTTCACATATACCCAGCGCAGTGATGAGGAAAGTTTGTTTACCTAATGATGAAAGTTTCATCAAATTTGAGTCTGAGGATCAAAAGTTTTCGATGATGCAACGTGAAAGACGCGAGAATATTTTACACAATCACGTCGAAAATCCAACGAGTTTAGGTGCAAAAATTTCGAAGTGCCTCAAATTCCCCAAATCAACCGTAAACAGCGTGCTGAAACGATTTGATGAAACTCTAACGCTACACAGTAAAATAAAATTTATATTACGCGTCACGTAAAATGTCTTCTCATTTAAACTTTCAGTTGCTTCTGACGTACACCACGATTTTGTTTGAAAATTACTAGGGCTGAGAGAATTAGAGATGTCCAGCTTTTTCTGTCTTGGGCAGCCGTTCTCCAGTCTCCCCGTACACCAGCAGATCGTGCATCTTCTCCCACCACGCACATCCACCGCGTGCGAGGCCTACCACGGAGTCGACGGCCTCTTCCTGGTTCTCTACTGAAGATAGTTTTGGCGGCTCTCTCGTCAGGCATCCTGGCTACGTGTCCAGCCCACTGAAGCCTGCCCCGCTGTATTACCTTCACTATATCAGCATGTTTGTATACCTGGTACAACTCGTGATTCATGCGTCTGCGCCACACTCCACCTTCCAATTTACCGCCAAGTATCGATCGCAGAACTTTACGCTCAAAAACTCCGAGCACTCGTCGATCAGTTTCCTTCAGTGTCCATGCTTCATGTCCGTGAAGGGCCACCGGGAGTTTCAGTGTCCTATACAGCGCTAGTTTTGTGCGAGTTTGCAAACTACGGGACCTTTCTTTTCTGTGTGGACTCATCACTGCGAGCAGAGCTTAGATCTATTGTGATATTGCCCAGGTGTTTTTTATATTCCACACTTCATATTATTGGCAGTATCACTATTGAAGTAAGTGATACGCATATCTTTCATTTCCGTGCTTGTGTGTAAATTGTACCTTTCCGTTTCAAGCTTACTGCTCTACTATACCGAGCCTCTGTTCGTCCTAACAATATCACCTAATTACAATTCCCTGTAGAGAACTTTCATACGTTACTCACACCAGTTTTATTATAAAAGGGACTTATTTTTTGTTAGAAGAAGAGTCAGCAATGGTACTGTAGAATTCAGATTGAAGAAAGGGTACGTGGTGGAGAGCCTGACAATAAACCCAAGCTGAAGTCTTTCGACCACCAAATGGCCTGATTCTACTAAGATTCGAACCCACGACCACCAGCTTACCAAAGTGGACTCTGTAACCTTGCGGCTACGGAGTTTTTTAGCTGGTTACGTAGTCCGTAGAAGGCCCTGTTCGCAGCTGCAACTCGTCGTCGTTGTCACATGTCACAAGCGTACCAAGATAAACGAACTCGTCAACCACTTCAAATCGTTCCCCATCTATCTCCACCTCAGCACCAACTGCCAACTGCCAGCTACCATGTACTTCGTTTTGGCAGAGTAAATGACAAGTCCCAATCTCGCTGCATCCCTTCGAAGGCCTCCTCCACGGCCTAACGGTTGATACCGATGATATCGATGTCGTCCGCAAAACCAAGAAGCATTTGATATTTCGTGATGATCGTACCGTTTCTTTCCACGTTTGCTCTCCGTTCTGCACCTACAAGAGCGATGTTGAACAGTAAGTTGGAGAGCGCATCCCCCTGCTTCAGTCCATCCAACGTTACGAACGCGGCTGATGTTTCGCCAACTATCCGCACGCCCGATTTTGATCCCTCCAGCGTCATACGACTCAGCTGAATTAGTTTCGTAGGGAAACCGTGTTCCAGCATGATCTGCCACAGCTCGTTTCTTTTCACTGAGTCGTATGCCGCCCTGAAATCCACAAACAGATGGTGGGTCGGTAAGTTGTACTCCCGGAACTTATCGAGGATCTGTCGCAGGGTGAAGATTTGAACCGTCGTGGAAGGCCCCTGTCGAAAACTAGCCTGGTATTCGACAACAAAGGATTCCGTTAACGGTCTCAATCTGAAGAACAGGATACGGGAGAGCACTTTATATGAGGAGTTGAGCAACGTTAGTTGCCACAATGCAATCGATGACCCTTCTTATAGATAGGGCATATGAGGCCTTCCAACCAGTCGTTCGGCATTTGTACAGCCGCCCAGATCCTTAGTATTATCTGGTGGATCGCATAGTACAGCCGCTCGCTTCCCGCTTTCAGAAGTTCGGCCGGGATACCGTCCTTCCACAGCTTGTTCGTCACTCATAATCGTAATCCTGTTCCTGCTCTGCTCATCCGGCTCCTCACCGTTCAATAACGCCTGAAAATGCTCCTTCCACCTGGCTGCAACCGTCGGTTTATCAGTAAGTAGGTTGCCGTCCTTGTCATTACACATGACCTGCTTTTGACTCTGTTGACAGTTCTATAGAATATCCGCACGTCGTTTTGAGCATAGCTGTCCTCTGCGCTGGCTCTTGCTTCTCGTACTCGCGCTTCTTCCGACAGTGGGTTCTTGCCGTGTACTATCTTTTTATTTGCTTCGGTTATTTGTCGAAAATATTTATTCAGTGAATTTATATTTATTCAGTTAACGAAAAATTAGGCATATATTTGCTACGCCTAATGTTCTTTGACAGTTGTTTCACTACTGAGCGAAAAGTGATTTCTTTCTTTGTTCATTGATGAAAATTAAATTAAATTGATGAAGAAAATTTGAAACCCGTGAATCAATATGACCAGAAATAAATAATTTAATGAAACTCAGTCAGCGTAATTTAGGTCTTAGCCGCGATTTCACACGAAAAATCGGCTTTGAGATTAATTGCGTAGACATTCAAATGCTTCATAACTAACTTGTTTGAAGTCGTATTGTACTGATTATTAATTGTTCTATCATTGCCTTCCAGTTTGTCTCGGTCTTTAATATAAAACTACCGAAAGGCCAAATAACGTTCTGAATAATTAAAATTCTTACATGGAATCCTACTCTCTAATCAATGGTGATACCAATTCCAAAAGGGTTTGTTATGCCAATGGAAATTAGATTTATTTTTTTTTTATTCTCGCTTATTTTCCGTCGGTCTAGTTCCGCCACTGTTGTGGCCAATCACCGACGCCCAGGGAGGCGACTCCACACCCAGGACCCTAACTCACGACCCGTTTATTAACGGACCGGCGCCAACGGCGTGATCCCAGAGATTTTTCGCCTCAGAAAATCTCCCGGTGTCGGCTAGGATTGAATCTAGACCAGTTGGGTTGGTTGTGAGTGGATCACGCCACCTCACAACCACACTAGGTCCCCGCTCATGGAAATTAGATTTATTATGCAGTTTATTTTTTGAAAATAAACATAAACATAGTGTAATGGCATAACAAATATAAATGATCAAATTATGTCGTCATTATAAATATTTTCCAAACTTTCTTCCCCTTAATAGAGAAATTGTAATACTGTCTTGCTTACTATGCATTGAGTGTTATGAAATATGGAAAATATAACATAGTTATTGATCAAAGAGAAAGTAAACAAAGAGAGTCTCTCAATGTTAGATAGGTCCTTTTGAAAAGTTACGTGAGAATTTTTCACTTTATTAGATTTGATACCGCGTAAAAATAATCTTCCAAATCGCGTAAAAATAATCCACGTTATTTAAACAACCGCGTAAAAAAAAAATTCGCGTTATTGTAAAAAATCGCGTAAAAAAGCCGCGTATAGAAAACCGCAGAAAAATAAACCCCAGTGTATCTAAAACGTGATGAACCAATCTCTCCCCAAACGTGTGCATATAACATATGCAAACAAGTAAGACTTTTTCGTTTTTTGATTATTACAAGCATGACACTGATCAACACAGGTTTTGCCCTAGAGCTCAAACTGGAAAGAAATGAAAGATAATAGCTATCCAACCATTCCTGTGAATGTTGGTGCCCCTTGCCATTTCAGTTACTCGACAGAAGTTGCCAGTATGTTCCAGTTATCTTGTTGGTCCAGTATGCCAGTTGATCGTACACACTTAAAATTTTTTGCCGGGTCTCGGTAACTTATTGCCGAGAACGGCACCACTGAGTGCTCGGTTAAAAAAATAATGACAGCTGTCAATTTATTTCGTAAATCTCGGTTCACCCAACTGAAATTTCGGCACAAAGTATCCGAAATCTCGGTAGTAATATTTTGTGCCGAAATTTCAGTTAGGTTGAACCGAGATAAACGATAAAATGTGACAGCTGTCATTATTTTTTCAACCGAGTACTCAGTGGTGCCGTTTTCGGCAATAAGTTACCGAGACCCGGCAAAAAAATTTAAGTGTGTATGTTCTAGTCCCGGCTCGGGAGAGACTGTTAGTGTCAGTAGGATCGTAGCGCTAGCCCCGCAATTGTCCTGTACACTTAAAAGTCGGCTGCGAAGTCTGTGTATAGTAAAACAGAAGGTCGAGTTCCGATATGGAACGTAGCACCAAAGGCTTTGCTCCAACGTTAACGTTAACCGTGCGTCTCCTTTCGTTGTTGAATCGGTGGAGACGCCATGTCTCCCACCCAACCCAACGCGAACGTCATTCGTGCGCCTCCTTTTACTGTTGAATCGATGAAAGCGGTGAAATTGGAATCTTGAGCTCGATGGTAATATTCTGGAGAAAAACATTCCTCCACAAATTTATTACATATGGTGAGGCGGTTATTTTTATGTTATCACAAATTAGAGTGACCAAAATTTTCTATCAAATCAAATATCTAACCTTCGTACCTTTGTAGATAGAAGTGAAGATTGTTCTACAATGTTACTGTTCCATATCTCATTTTTTGTTCGATTTTGTGTAGTTAAATTTCATATCATAATTAGTTTTGTTGAAACTTAAGTTCAAATGAATTTTGAAAAAAAACATAACACTATTTTTTAAACTGAAGACGAAAATTAAAATGTGAGTGAAGATTAAAATTGAAATATTACTGCAGCGAGTAGAATAGAATCGTCTGAATTCAATTTCAAATATAATTTCGTTCGTAATTTTTCATTGTGATACTTTTCTTGAAAATTTCTTTTTATTTTGCTTTAAGTTTGTTACAACACTCAACATTTTTGGTCACATCTTTCTTTTTGCCTTTCTCCTAGAAAGGTATAGCAATCACTGGCAAAACCGAAAGTAAAAAAATGCTCCAAAGGGCCGAATGGAATATATCACTCGACTCAGTTCGACGAGCCGAGCATTTTCTGTATGCATATGTATGTGCAACTTTTCAATCACACTAGATTTTCTCAAAGATGGCTGGACCGATTTTCACAAAATTATTCTCAAACGAAAGGCCTAGTTGCCCAATAAAACTCGAGGGTAAATGTACTAATAGTGGCGCGAATAGTAGCTACTTCTGAGAAATTTTAACGAATCCAATTGAGACTTAGTTAACTTTGGATGTATGAACATATGATTTGATAGACAATTTAGTTGTTTTGCTGATAAATAACTCGTTGTGCATTTTTGAAACTAATGAATTTGAAAAAAATCAACAATTGTTATCAGCTTTTGTACCTTTAGTGGAGGTACTGTTCCTATAATGGTGGTACCATGTACCTATAAGGGAGGTAGTTTTAAAAACTTGAAATTTCTATAAATGAAATGGATGAAGATTGTACATTTTGAAGTTTGTTGAACAGTCACAAGTATAGAAAACAAAAAACGATGAGTTTGAAATAAATATGGAAATCAATGTGAATATTTTATTACACAAAAATGGGACATAAGTCCGTCATTTTTTATATACTCTACAGTCAACTGTCTATAACTCTGCTGAACATTTTATTTAGAATTGTGAATGAAACTAAGAAGAATCTGTGAAATTTTGGTAATATTATAATAGGTTGAGTTTAGATATAATTCAAACTAGAAAATCGAGTTGACTGGATTCATTTTCATTTTCGCTCATTTTCTATGCAATTGAAAAATAACAACATTTAATGCAAATAAGGGATTTATTAACCAGTAACCATGGAGCATTTCGAATGCATTGAATACAAAGTCAATGTATTCAAAAGATAGCTTTTTTTCTCCTCTCTCTCCTTTTTTCGTAGTTCAGCTTTTTTCTGTTTCTTTTTTCGAAGTTCTTCTCTTTTATTCTTACGTTGCTCAGCTTCCTCTTGTTTTCGCTCACGAATTTTTGTTTTTTCTTTCTTCAGTTGTTCTTTTTTTATTGTAGCAAGCTCTCTATCCTCTACTCTGGCTTTTTTCCTGGCTGCATCATTTTCTTTTTCACCTTCTTCCATGCGGTTGAATGAACTTGGTGGAATAGACTGCTGAATGGCCTTTGTTCCAGTGCAAGTTTCAATGAAATGTCCTTTGAAATGTTGTTTTTATTCGTAGCTTAGAAGTAGTGAATAGGAAGGGCATTGTCCTGCAGCGATGATGTAACGAGATAGCTCAAAACCTGTTCGCTGCGCAAACACTCTATATGCGCTTAATATTCAATAATCTGAACTGTAAACGATTTGTTTTCGTTTGACACTTGTAAACATTCGAATGCCTCCACTATGGGAGCAACGGTGTTTCTGTGTACCAATAATGGCGAAGTTGAAAAAAACGGGGTTAAATCAAACAAAAACGGTTTAAGTGCTAATGAATCTTTGAATTGATGAGTTTTCTACACAATAAGTACTAAAAATTATCTGAGACTTTGTTTTAACTTAATAAATATCCCTTAAATAAAATCGAATGAAGCTTAAGAAAACACAAAAAATCAAGCGGTATTCAGCTGATTTGGAAAAACGTTTTTTCTCTTTAATGTTTCACTGTAAAACGGGAATTTTTCCCTTAAACATTACATAAAACCCATACAAACATGTTGCACTATACTTTTTTTGCCAGTCTTACTCAAAATAAAAGAAAAAACTCTCTATATCGCACTACCTCCACTATTGGTACTACCTCCACATTAATCCACATTAAGGGTACATTTACCCTATTGAATTTTATTGTAATCGGACTTTTAGTTCGATTACAGTAAAAATAATTTAGAAACTACACAACCGATTTGAATAAAATCGGTTTACAATGAACGGGCTACCTAAAAAACTATCAATTATAAATTTCGTAAAGATTGAACATGTTGTTCAAAAGTTTTTAAAAAAACATGTTCTGGAGACTATATCTATCTGAGGTAGAGACCTCATGTTTCTCAGAGATCACTGGACCGACTTTCATAGAATCAGTGTCATTTTGAAGGTCCAATTGCCCCCTAAGATCCTATTGATTTGTTTTGCAATCGGACTTTTACATTGCCTTTTATGTTTGAATATGTGAAATCCAGCTATGAAAAGAATCATATTCCGAAGACTACTTAAACTCACTCACTTTTCTCAGAGATGGCTGAACCGATTTCCACGAAATAAGTGTCAAATGAAAGTTCTAGCTGCCTCATAACACCCTATTGACTGTAATTTGACTGTAACTTCGTCTGTAATGTATCAAAATGTGAAAATCACGAATCTTCATTATCTCAGAAACTACACAACCGATTTGAACAATACTGACATCAGATGAACGGGCTAGTTACGGGTTAACTGATGAGTTATTAGAAGTTGTGAAAAGTAAGTCATATTTGAAATAGAACAAAAATCCTACTATAAATAATCGAATCTAAAATTATGTTTTATCGAATAATTTATAATCGAGCCCAACCTAAATATGTGTACAGTGACGTTTCGATTTAACTACAACAAAAAAAAATCGCGTCATATATTTGAAGCCTATTTATTTGTTATGTTATTTGCATGTTTTAATGTTGAACATACATGTGTTTGAATGTTATGTTTTAAATGTTCGGTATAGTTTCACAGTTGGCTACCAAAAAGTCGTTATTTAGAGTGATAAATAAATCCTGCAAATATTATTAAGATGGATTTTTTTTCTGAAAATTGAAGTGTTGGTATAAATCTATTTTAACAAATAAAAAGTTTAAATGAGAAAGGCTGGGTCTCACCGCTAGGTGGTTTTATTTTGCAATTACATTTGTTTTATTTGTGTGACGTAAAACGATTCTCGTTAGTGCTCAGACTTTGTGACAAAATCAAACGATACCTAATATCAGGAAACCGATGCCTTTGATCAAGTTTTTTCTTGTTTACACGAACCCCGACCAATTTAATGTCTTGTAGGTGAAACTTGTTTGACAAATTCATGAAAATTTCATTTGTTAATTGATTCGATGATTTGTTGTTAAAACATCCATGGAATTAACATGTTGAGGAGAACGGTGCGTTCTCCGTTCTTCTTTCTGTACTAAACTGGACACTCACAGCTAGTCTCGAAGCCTAGAAAGCCGGCTCGGGAGAGACTGTTAGTGTCAGTAGGATCATAGCTCTAGCCCCGCAAGTGTCGTGTACGTGAACAGATGGCTGCGAATTCTGTGTATAATAAACAGAAGGTCAAGTTCCGATAGCGGAATGTAGCACCACTAAGAAGCAATAGAAGGTTAGACTGAACTGAAAGTTATACATTGATTGTTACCGGATGTTTTGACGTAGGATTACGTCTAACCGCACTATATCCAGATATATTCTGCGGAAACTAAAACCAAGGTGTAACGTTGGAATGAAAGATTTCAAACGGTAATGCTGATGTAACCACAAGATGGATTACAATAATTAATATGTCGTTGGATTGATAAAATTATTGACAATTTTGTGATTTCTCAGTTATCTTTATCATTTCATTGTTTAACAGTGAAAATTGAATAATAGTTTCAAGGTCGAATTTTCACGAACAATGTACCAATCACATGCGAGCACCCCTGGCACAGACTTCATGAATAGACACCAATTGTTTGCTATGATATCCTGTATAGCAGTGGCAAAAAAAAATTGACAGAATCTCCCCGTCCCAATAGGTCAAACTAACGTTTGCTTCTATGAGCCTAGACTATATTGATGTCTTGAAGGTGAAGCTTTTTCGGAAAGTTCATAACCACCTCCACTATCAGACAGTTTTACGTTCTGCTCTTAGAATGTTATTAAAACTGATGTCTTGATGGAAAACATGCTGGCACAAGCAACAGTACTGCACCGAGCAATGTATGAATACTGGTCACTCGTCGTCTATCAGTGCAGTAGAACTCGATATTCATTTGTGTGCAACCAAGCCAAGTGAAGGCTACATTGCCGTTGTCGACGCATAGTGGGGCGTGTTGGGTTAACGCGTAGGTATCGTTTTGCGATCTGCAACACAATCGAATTGCCGTTTGAATTGTCTTCTTCTTCTTCTTGTTTCATATATGTAGTAGAAAATATCAGAATTCAATATGATTATTCGGGTGCCGCAAAATACACTGCGCTACCGGGGACAACAAAATTCTGTACGTGTCGGTATAGGCAGATAGCAGGGTATATAAATTATATAACCTGCTATCTGCCTCTATTATATAAATAACAGATAAAATGTGTTGTTTATTTTTTAACTCTACACTCTGTTTTTCTCATGTCCATTTTAAATTTTCTGTGAATATACATTTTCGTTCAAAAACTGTAGTTTTTTATCGTTATTTTTTCCACGAACTTGTAACTGCAGGAGAATTTTATAACCATCTTTGCCGCTTGGTGATCGGAGAGTGAGCCATCCTTCACAAGACAAATAAATATTGTTTAATTTCTACTAAATCGTACTCAATTTAGGTCTGTACAGAAGCTTGCCCTTTCGCGTATTGAAGAAAATTGACTGTATTAGAATGAAAGGTATTCATCAATGTTGAAGAGAATATTTTTTCTTCTAGAATAGAGTGCTGCAAATAAATAATCAAAATACAGACCCCGTTCGATTTTGCCAAACACGACATGGCAGAATTTGCCAAAAATGAACGGTTTTCATGACGTTTTTTCATAGATATTTTCACCAATAAACTAGTTTTAGTTCCAAGTCGTTTGAGGTGTCGCTTGATGAATTGAGGCTGATGACCTAGATACTTGATATTACTACCCGAGTAATTAGAGGCTTAGTACAGCTTAGATCATGATCATTATACATATGCCAAAAGTAAAACGAGCTCAAATCAAACAGAGCCTCAAAGGGAAATTTAAAACTATTGTAGTCCTACGTCAACTATGCGGTCGTATCCCAGATACCACCCTCCTACTATTTTCACTTTTTTATCCATGAACTGAGTAGAACCGTTTGAATTAGTTTGGTTCAACAGCAGACACTTCAGTACATAGTATGGCAAAACAATCTCTAGTAGATTGCAAAAATCAAGCCTTTTGTCCTAAGGAAACTGATTATTTTAGAACGAAAACTGTTCTCAGAAACTTATTGAAATGTACAGGTGAAAAAAATGTGCACTAACCAATGCAATAAAATTACAATATCAACGATAAATTTCTGTTTTGCTATCGGAGAATTGGCATTGTCAAGATATGTAGACGAATGTGAAAACCAAGTATCCATTAATTCCCGAAGAAAACCGGTATGTAGTATAAGCTTCTTATTTATGCATAACTAGTAGACCTGAACTGTTGTCGCAAACAAATATTTCTTCTTTCCGTCCTAATTGTTCGATTTCAAGCAAGTTGCATTATAGTTGGAGTACAATAGCATTTGATAGAAATCGATTTCTTTCGCTACATTGTTGATTGTTGACCCGATAGAAAAACAAAAACCGTCGAACATCTCTTTAGTTCACAAAACCTCATCTTATCACGCACAACTCTGTTTTGTTTTACACTCTATTTTGTACATCGTAAGAAACTGTGTTATCCCTGTACGGATTCCAGAGGCAGCATTAGTCGAAATGACTCAGGCTTTAAGGCAGTAGTGAATATATCCTGAATAAGCTCAACAATCCTATTAATGCATTTATACGATGAGCTGTCACAGCACCGAGAGTACTGAGTGCGGTCTGCATATCAAACCTCTATTGGGGAACGACTGCTGGAGCATAGAAGAGTAATCAGCAAAGCAAAAGCGACTTCCGTTCTGCTGGCCTGGGAACGATCTGGCTATAAATTAACATGCACAAATTGTTTTGGTAACGGCAAGAGTGGAAAATACAGGCAACGCTGTTTGCATGGTGATGATACCCACCTACTGATGAAGCAGTGTGTCTGGCCATAACGTAAATCGTAGGACTTATTCGATGGTCAAATTTTTGCATATACCGGCAGCCGAAGGTGGTGAGTTCGGTTCGCTCCCATTGGGACAATTTTTATAGAACAAATTTTTTACATGTTTCAAGGGTTTTTCTTTAAACTGTTTTAAGACTAGCAGGTTGTGTCCATAGTGAGAATGTAACACCTAAATGGTCAATTCGTATGCGTCTAATGATCGAGCAGTTGCAATCTATAATCCTCGTCAGTCAGATAATCTCGCAAGAGGAGCCACTGACAACGAAAATATATTTTGAGCCGTTCTTGCATACGTACTACTAAGCATGGAGATAGTTTATTGTGCGAGTATTGAACTGAATGTGCGAAACGACATTGTTTTGACAAATGTTCTATCGGGACTAGTTGGTAATAAAGCTTATAGAATTTAATATTTTCTTCTACCGAAAACGATATTTTCAAAATAGATGGAAACATTGCTATATCATCTCTTAATCTCGCTAATTCACCCCTCGACTCCAATTTATTGACAAAATCTGCTTTAACTGAAAGTGGCCCAATTTAATTTCAAAAGTTGCTTGAACACTTTTATAATTTCTCATGATTGCAGCTGAATTTTTTTAAAAATTTGTAAATAAATATATCTTTCTTATTTTTAATGACTATAATGCAAGTCAAGCTGTTTTTATTTCTATTTCAAGCAGTAAATGTCGAGCTGACGATTGAAAAATGTACTAACTGGGGAAATAGTTAATTAGAAATTTACGAAAAATATAGTCCAGCAGGTGGGACTCGAACCCACAACTTCTAATCTCCGGTCAGATGCCACCAAACAATACTCTCTACTGAGTAAATGATGACGTGCGATAAAGTGTGCAAGCGATACAAAATAGCTATTTAGCGAGGTCGTCTTATACGTCTTGCGGTGGTGAAATCGGGAACGCATCTGACCGGAGATTAGAAGTTGTGGGTTCGAGTCCCACCTGCTGGACTATATTTTTCGTAAACTTCTAATTAACTATTTCCCCAGTTAGTACATTTTTCAATCGTCAGCTCCACATTTACTGCTTGAAATAGAAATGTGTAAATAAAATCACCCACTATGTGAATTTATTGAATTGGTGAACAATGCACGGCGATCAGATTCAAAATGAAACAAACTGCCCTCAATATCCCTGCATCGGTTGCGATATAATCTTTTATTTTGTTGGCATGAAAATTTACTTATTTCCTCACAGATTGCTTGATTCTTTTACAGATTGTGTCGTTTATTGTTTTAATTACAGTACCGGGCAACGCAAAACGGATTATAGATTTTGATTTGTGTACCACAACAGTAAATTATGAGGCGAACAATCTCCAGATAATGTGCGTGATTGAGCTGTCAGAATGCTCTATTGAGTGTACATAGTCCACCACATCAAATTTTTTTACCTCACTGTCTTGACAGATACTGGTAACATTGTTTGCGTTTTGGGCTTTGTGATTTTTTCTGGTGGAGCAATCGTGTGCGTACACGCAAAAGTTTAAGTCTTATACAATCAATGTGTCTTCCCGATTCGCACCAATTTTGCACTAAAATCGCACAATAAATGTGTGAAATGCCTAACACAACAGTTGTATACACGAGAATCGTGATGTTCCGGTAAACTTTAGTTTCGGGCAAACGATCATTTTGGAGTGCTCGAAAAATCGTGCTTCATTTTCGTGCGCCGGTTCATATGAACGACCTGCTCATCCCTAATAATACTCTGCAGCCAAAACAACTTTCGGGATTCATGTTCCCTCACACAACTAAGTGACGCTGGTGCCAGTAACGTGCAATCATGTGCATATGAACAAAACCAGAGTCATAGTTAAATGCAAAATGTTTTGAACAAACTTAATATTTTTGATAATTGTTAATGAAGCAATCATGTTTATTTAAAAACATTCAGGTTACACCGGATTCAGGTGAGTGAACTGATCAATTGATATTTTCATTAATCTAGTTAGTACCCAATTTATCAGTATTAATTACCGATTCCCCTGTTTCAATAAGAGCAACTTTCTGAAAAACATTATCAATACCGGTACAAATCAACATGACGATTCTAACACCAGTGGAGTAGTTTGGAGCTGCCGAGTACATTAAAAAAACGCTAGAGCATGCGAATTGAGAATGAGATTTTAAACCATTTTTTGTTACCTTTTACTGATAAACTTCATTCAAAATCTCATTTTGCCAAAAAATTTGTCCGTTCCCGGTTCCCGGGCATTCCCGGGAAATGCGATCTTACATTCCCGTTTCCCGGGAGATCGATTCCCGGGAATATTGCAAGCCCTAAACCGGACCATAAAAAAGAGTAGTGTGGTCAAAATCGGTGCTCGGAAGCTATACGACCAAGTTCGACGGGTGTCTTCTGGTGGAAGATTAAACCTATGTCAAGGCTAACTTCGGGCAAACCCTTGGTCAAATTGTTGCTTGGCAACGAATCACGAAAATTTATGATTCGGCATGGTATTCGCAGAAAAACGAAAGTTTTCGTTCCAAAAAAAAATAATAAATAAAAAAAATAATAAAAAATAAAATAATGACGTCGGAACTGTACCAAGAAGAGTGTCTCCAAAAACGATTTTTGCCATTCAATCGCTTCCACGACCATCCCGCGATGTTTTAGCCGTGTTTGGCGGACTGTCATTTTAGCAAAGTCGTTCAAGAATGGTATGCAGAGGAAGGGGTGCAGTTTGTTCCGAAAGACCTTAACCCACGTAATTGCCACCAGTACCGCCCAACTGAGAAACACTGGACAAACATGAGGAAGAGAATCAGAGAACCTGTCTCTGCTCAAACCAGTCATTTTACTAGTAGATGGCGACTAGGTTAGTTCTTTCAGTGAATGCACATTTAAACAACAAATTGTCCTTTTGAGGACAAATAATACTTGATTTAGGAGTTACTATTTTCTTTTTCATTCATTACACTTCATTCAAATGATAGAACGCCTTCACAAAGACGATTAAGTTAATTCGACTCCGTGATCTCTACGTCTCAGCACGAACTGAATTTTCTTTGCCTTTAGCAATATGCAACATCCGACAACAGTGTGATAAACCCTGTACACCGTGACGCCAGGTCTAAATTGATAGCTTCCCTGCAGGCCGAGGGTAGACAGCCGGCTGTTCCTGTTCGTGATGTCTTGGCGAGCCGTGACCTATCCTACATGTCCCTTATATACGTTTTCCTGAAATCCATCCATGCCCCAGTCTAGTCCCGTTCCCCTCCGTCTACACCCAACAAAACGACAAGAACACGTTTGAACCTTAAGCACAAAACCAGCAACCAGACCCCGCACAATAAAACCAGGACCCAAGGACTACGAGCCTCTGTCCCAACTCACGACATCGTGGCTCAGCAGAACGAATCCATACATGCCATTCGACGATTATCAGACGACCATTGAACAACAAAACACTGATTGGAAATCCCATGCTAGTTTTAAGTTAGACTTAATTTCAGCTCGTAGTCGGCAGCGAGGATAAAAAATTTGCTTTAGTTTTTAAGTCATCAGATATAATTGGCGCCGTTAAACATAAAATTGTATTTGTGCCGTGTCAAATAAATGTTATGTGAAGAAAAAAAAAAACAGTGTGATAAAATGTTATGTAAGAGAATGCGGTATCTTTTGTTTCCTGCTTCCATACGACACTACAACGCATAATCAAACCTTGAAAAATTGTCAAGCCCTAATTATGCAAACTTTACTATTTAAAATGGTCAAGCCTTTTTTTTTTTGTTCATCTATAATTTATTTGACACGGCACAAATACAATTTAATGTTTAACGGCGCCAATTATATCTGGTAGCTTACTTTCTAAAGTATCTTAATAACTAAAAGCAAATTTTTTATCCTCGCTGCCGACAACGAGCTGAAACTAAATGTAACTTAAAGCTATAATATTTTGCATTAAAAGCACTGGTTTACTGTATGATGGTTTTCATTGCCATAGGTAAGCACATGTTCCGCTGCTGGGCCAAGATATTGGGTTGTCTCCCTCGGGCCTTGAGAGTATCGTGCGGGTCTAGTTGCTGTTTCCGGATCCGGGGTCTTAACGTGTTCTTGTCGTTTGGTTGGATGTAGGCGGAAGGGAATAGGATTAAACTGGGGCGTGGATGGATTTCAGGAAAACGTATATAAGGGACATGTAGGATAGGTCACGGCTCGCCAAGACATCACGAACAGGAACAGCCGGCTGCCTACTTTCGGCCTGCAGGGAAGCTATTAATTTAGACCTGGCGTCACGGTGTACAGGGCATGACCAAACAACGTGCTCTATGTCGTGATAACCTTCACCACAGGCACAGATACCACTTTCCCCGAGCCCAACACGACGGAGATGCGCGTCAAATCTATAGTGATTGGACATAAGCCGGGACATCACGCAAATGAAATCCCGACCTACATCCAACCCCTTGAACCACGGGTTCGTCGACACCTTGGGGATTATGGAATGTAACCACCTTCCCAGTTTCCCTCTGGTCCAAGCATTTTGCCAACTCATGATCGTATTCTGACGTACCAATGAGAAAAATTCATTAAAGGCAATTGGTCTTTCATAAATTTCACCGTTTGTTGCGCCCACCTTAGCCAAAGAGTCCGCTTTCTCATTGCCCGGTATCGAGCAGTGAGAAGGGACCCACGCTAAGGTAATCTGATACGATTTTTCGGATAAAGCACTCAGATGTTCCCGTATTTTCCCCAGGAAATACGGAGAGTGCTTAACATCTTTCATCGATCGGAGAGCCTCAATGGAACTGAGACTGTCCGTAAAGATGAAATAATGGTCCGTGGGCATTTTTTCGATAATCCCTAGGGTGTACTGAATTGCAGCAAATTCTGCGACGTAAACAGAAGCAGGATTATCGAGTTTATGGGAGACGGTTAAATTGTTATTGAAAATACCGAAGCCAGTGGACCCATCAAGAAGTGATCCGTCAGTGTAGAACATATTGTCGCAGTTGATGTTTCGATATTTATTGGAAAAAATTTTGGGGATCTGCTGCACGCGTAAATGATCCGGGATTCCACGAGTTTCTTCTATCATGGATGTATCGAAAAACACAGTAGAATCAGAAGTATTTGATAAGTCGACACGATTTGGAATATTCGAAGAAGGGTTAATATTATGGGACATGTGATTGAAACACAATGTCATAAAACGGGTTTGAGAATTAAGTTCGATTAACCTTTCAAAATTTTCAATCACAGGACGGTTCAAGACCTCGCATTCGATAAGAATGCGAGAAGACAGGCTCCAGAAGCGGTTTTTCAATGGTAGTACTCCAGCTAAGACCTCCAAACTCATCGTATGGGTCGACTGCATGCAACCCAAGGCGATACGCAAACAACAATATTGTATTCGCTCAAGTTTGATCAAATGTGTGTTTGCTGCGGAGCGGAAGCAGAAACACCCGTACTCAATGACAGACAATATCGTTGTTTGGTAAAGCCTCATAAGGTCTCCTGGGTGGGCTCCCCACCATTGTCCGGTTATTCTACGAAGAAAGTTCACTCATTGTTGACATTTTTTCATCAGATACCTAACGTGACAACCCCAGGTGCCTTTAGAGTCGAACCAGACACCAAGATATTTGTGTACCAAAACCTGAGATATCGTTTTACCCATTAATTGTGTTTGAAGCTGAGCAGGTTCATGCTTTTTTTCCTGTAGGAGCCTATGACCACTGCTACCATTAGTTAGATATATTGTGGTTCATGCTTCCTAGAAAAACTACTATCTCAGTCTTCTCCGGAGAGAATTCGATACCTAGCTGTAAAGCCCAAGCAGACAAATTGTCCAAGGTATCTTGCAATGGTCCTTGCAAATCGGCAGCTTTGGCTCCTGTAACAGAGATTACACTGTCGTCTGCAAGTTGTCTTATCGTGCATGAGTTTGCCAGACATTCGTCGATGTTATTTACATAAAAGTTGTAAAGAAGGGGGCTTAAACATGAGCCCTGGGGAAGACCCATGTAGCTACTGCGAAAAGTTGCCAAATCGCCGTGCGTAAAATGCATGTGCTTTTCGGACAGCAAATTGTGCAAAAAATTGTTCAAAATTGGAGAAAATCCTTGTCGGTGAAGTTAACCCGAAAGAATGTCAATAGAAACGGAATCAAAAGCCCCCTTAATGTCCAAGAACGCAGACGCCATTTGTTCTTTGCGAGCATACGCCAGCTGAATATCTGTTGAAAGCAACGCAAGACAATCATTCGTCCCTTTGGCACGGCGGAAGCCAAATTGAGTATCTGATAGTAGACCATTTGATTCGACCCAATGGTCTAAACGACGGAGTATCATTTTTTCCATCAATTTCCGGATACAGGATAGCATTGCAATCGGCCTATAAGAGTTGTGATCAGAAGCTGTTTTCCCTGGTTTTTGGATGGCGATCACCTTCACTTGCCTCCAATCCTGCGGTACAATATTTTGCTCCAGGAACTTATTGAACAAGTTCAACAAGCGCCTCTTGGCATTGCCGGGTAGATTCTTCAACAAGTTGAATTTGATTGATTCTATCTACCCCGGCGCGTTATTGTTACAGGACAGGAGGGCAACTGAAAATTCTGCCATCGTAAAAGGTGATTCTATCGCGTCGTGGCCCGGAGACGCATCGCGAACAATGTTTTGCTCAGGAACAGAGTCCGGACATACTTTCCTGGCAAAAACAAATATCCACCGACTTGAAGACTCCTCGCTTTCGTTGACCGTTACGCGATTTCGCATTCTTCGGGCTGTGTTCCAAAGAGTGCTCATCGATGTCTCCCTCGACGTCTCGTTCACGAACCGACGCCAATATCCGCGTTTCTTTGCTTTAGCCAGGCTTTTAAGCTTGGTATTAAGCTCAGAATACCGTATATAGTCGTCGGGTATACCTCCCTTCTGGAAGGCCAAAAACGCGTCGGATCTTTGCGTGTAGACATCGGAGCACTCTTTGTCCCACCACGGAGTTGGAGGCCGCTCTTTGATCGTTACGCCGGGATATTTCTTCGTTTGGGCTTGCAACGCGGTGTCGAGAATCAAGCCCGCGAGGAGGTTGTATTCTTCAAGTGGTGGGTGATGATGAATCGACTCGACCGCTTTTGAAATCATTTCCTCGTATAACTTCCAATCGACATTCCGTGTGAGGTCATACGGAATGTCAATTGGTCGCATGCGAGTTGAACCGTTAGAAATTGAAATAAGAATAGGCAGATGGTCGCTACCGTGAGGATAGAGGATTACCTTTCATGTGCAATCCAACCGTAGCGACGTCGAACATAAGGATAGATCCAAAGCGCTTGGGCGCGCTGGAGGTTTCGGGATACGTGTCATTTCACCGTTGTTTAAAATAGTCATGTCGAAGTCATCGCAAAGGTTGTAGATTAAAGAGGAGCGGTTATCATTGTAAGGGGAACCCCAAGCCACACCATGAGAGTTGAAGTCTCTCAAAATCAAACGTGGCGAGGGAAGAAGTTCTTTTAAATCAAAGAGCAGCCGTTGCCCAATCTGTGCTCTGGGAGGAATATATATTGAGGCAATACAAAGCTCTTTACCTTGTATTGTCATTTGACATGCGACAACTTCGATGCCTGGAATCGAGGGGAGGTTAATACGATAGAAAGAATAGCACTTTTTAATCCCTAAAAGTACTCCTCCATATGGGGTGTCTCGATCAAGGCGAATAATATTAAAATCATGGAAGTTGAGATCAATATTTGAAGTAAGCCAAGTTTCACAAAGGGAAAATGCATCGCATTTGTTTCTATTTATTAAAACTTTAAATGAATCCATTTTTGGTAAAATACTTCTACAATTCCACTGTAAGACAGAGATAGAATCCTTCGTATACGCAGATGAATTAGGCATCGAAGGATACAATCGCTGCAAGGAGGGGCCATTGGGCAGTCAACTGCTTCAAAAATGATCTAACTGTTGGGAGGAATGCTGTAAGAAAAATTTTAATTGGATCGGGTACATTGAAAGTTTCAAAAATCCAGTCCACAATGTCAGGAAATTTCACTAATCCAGAGTTTGTTTCATCAACTGGGAGTGCAAAAGGAACAACTGGGGTTTTAGATGTTCCTGGCAGTGCTGGGAACTCCTTCTGGGACTTTACATTTGCAAGCCCAGGAGGAGTTTGCTTCGGTTTTTCCGCAGCACTGTTTGGTTTGTTTGTAACTTTCATTTCACTTTGGGAAATCTTAGGACCTTTTTGGGGAAGTTTAGGAGAGGAAATATTTTTCCTCTTTCTAGACGCCCCAGGATTGGCATAAGTTGTTCCCGCTGGTGAATCGTCAGAATCGGTTTCATCAGAGGACAACAGATCAAAGGGGTTCGATGTTATGGTAGAAGTGGTCACGGTCTCCTTCAGCATCTCAGCGTAAGATCGCTTTGAACGCTCCTTAAGTGACCGCTTGATTTTATCTCTGCGCTGCATGTACACCGGGCATGTGGAGAGCTCATGCTGATTTTCCCCGCAGTGAATACATTTTTCAGCATTTACACTGCAAGAATCGTCCGCATGAGTTTCTCCACACTTGCTACATCGTGCCGTATTGCAGCAGTAGGCGGCTGTGTGGCCTAGCTGCTTGCAATTGGTGCAATTCATAACACGGGGTACATACAATCGCACAGGCAGACGAACCCGATCGATCGAGACGTGGCTAGGGAGAGCAGATCCGGCAAACGTAACACGAAACGAGTCTGACGGAGTGTACACTTTTGTGCCGTTGACAAGAGACACAGACCGCAATTGCTTGCAATCTATGATCTTTACTTTTACGTCGTGACACAAAGCATTTTTGAAGCAGCCAAAACCGCTTGCCAAGATACACTCGACAGACAGACTCGAATCGGTTATGACACCGTCAATCTCCACGTCTCGTGCGGGTATATAAACGCGATACTCGCGTGTGAAAAGCTCAGAGCGAGCAATAGCGTTGGCCTGTTCCAGGTCGCTGACCACGACACGGAGCTTGTTGGGTCTGACCTTGGAGATTTCGGTCACGGCCTTGTACCCCTCCGTCAGGTCTTTCGAAATCTGCAGGATGTTTAACGGTTTCGATTTCGGTCCTGCTTTTGGCCGAAAGAAAACAGTAAAGCTGCCCTGAGATCCGTCCGGGTAAAGCCTGGGGCGAGGGGGGACTGGAGAATTAACAGAGGAAGGGTTGGCAGGAGGGACAGGGTCGGAGGGGTTCGGGGATAGTGGCACGGGAGGCGAGGGATCTACATCCATCGCGCTAAATCTAGCGCACTAGCGCCGACAGAACACGTACCTCTTTACTTCTCCTTTCAGCAGGGTTGGTTGTCCGAACGGTCGAAGCTGCAGCCGTTACAGCCAGCAGCACCAATACAGCAGCTCCAAACAGCCACCAGCAGCGAGCCGGGTGTGTGATCACTCAGCACAGCGACACAACTCGCTGTCAACTGTTGGCTTCTTCTTTTCCTCCTTTGTGTTGAGATTCTCGTCCACTGCTGTAGCACAAATCACTTAGCAGCCAAATCGGCTTACGCACCAGCAAACAGCCACGATGCGAAACAGTTGCACAAAGGCGGGCGACCTTGAACCTTCACTCGACCAGGCAAACAATGCTAACACTTGCTCGCGCGTCTTTTGTTTTATATTCTATCGGAGCGATCACCAAACACTTCCTATACTGATGCGTGTTCGGCACAGAATGTCAAGCCTTGTAAAAATGTAGATTTCGAATGATCTGATTGGTCACTTAGTGGTTGCTCTTCTTGAATGTAACCGGGAATGTATTTTGGCTGCATAAAAACAGTTTCTACTCGAACCAATCATTTTACTAGTAGATGGCTACTAGGATGGTTCTAACTAATTTATAGCGGGTAATAGTTTTAACTAATTAATAGCGGGTAATAGCAGCGAAAACTGTAGCTGGTGCCAGCAGTGTTAGTGGTAGCTGCAGCACTTTTTTTAGAAAGCTGCCTTTGTGCGGTAGCGGCGACTGCATCAGTAGTCCGTAAATCACATGGTGTAAAAAAAGCTTACTAGAGTTAAATGTAAAAAAAATGCAACCACATATCATTCTGTCATTCCGCGTCGAAAACTCGACAGAAACGGACGTGCAAAGTGGTCGTTCTATTACAATCCGGTCCGTGTGTACGAATAGCCAAACAAAAGAGTGTATTATTCGCGCTAAAGGCCAACTAGATTGTGAGTTGTGTCGATACGTTCTGTACCCGGCTCACAACTTTGGCTGTATTGGTGCAAAATACCAGCTGCAGTTTTGATCTGTGCACCGTGAATAGATCTTCTTAATCCAAGCCCATCAGTTGACAGTCGAGTCCGTGTCGCTGTGCTGAGTGATCTCACACCCGGCTCACTGCTGGTGGCTGTATTGGTGCTGCTGTACTGGTGCTGCTGGCTGCTTTGGGTGCAGCTTCGAACGATCGGACAACCACTGCTGGAAGGAAGAAGTAAAGAGGTACGTGTTCTTGTCGGCGCTAGTGCGCTAGTGCGCTACATTTAGCGCAATGGATATAGATCCCTCGCCTCCCGTGCCACCATCCCCGAACCCCCCTGACCCTGAACCTTCTGTTACCCCCTCCCCTGTTCATTCTCCAGTCCCCCCTCGCCCCAGGCTTTACCCGGACGGATCTCAACAGGGCAGCTATACTGTTTATTTTCGTCCAAAGGCAGGAGTGAATTCAAAGCGATTAAACATACTGCAAATTGCTAAAGACCTGACGAAGGGGTACAAGGCCGTGACCGAAATTTCCAAGGTCCGACCTAACAAGCTCCGTGTCGTGGTCAGTGATCTGGCACAGGCCAATGCTATCGCTTGCTTTGAGCTCTTCACACGCGAGTATCGCGTCTACATACCCGCACGAGACGTGGAGATCGACGGTGTCATAACCGATTCGAGTCTGTCTGTCGAGTGTATCCTAAAAAGCGCAACCGGTTGCTTCAAAAATACCGAAACACAGGCGAAGATTTTGGATTGTAAGCAATTGCGGTCCATGTCTCTCGTCGGCGGTAAAAAAGTTTACACTCCGTCAGACTCGTTTCGCGTTACGTTTGCCGGATCTGCACTCCCTAGCCACGTTTCGATTGACCGGGTTCGTCTGCCTGTGCGATTGTATGTACCCCGTGTTATGAATTGCACCAATTGCAAGCAGTTAGGCCACACAGCCGCCTACTGCTGCAATAAGGCACGATGTAGCAAGTGTGGAGAAACTCATGCGGACGATTCTTGCAGTGTAAATGCTGAAAAATGTATTCACTGCGGGGAAAATCAGCATGAGCTCTCCACATGCCCGGTGTACATGCAGCGCAGAGATAAAATCAAGCGGTCACTTAAGGAGCGTTCAAAGCGTTCTTACGCTGAGATGCTGAAGAAGACCGTGACCACTTCTACCATAACATCGAACCCCTTTGATCTGTTGCCCTCTGATGAAACCGATTCTGACGATTCATCAGCGGGAACATCTTATGCCAATCCTGGGGAGTCTAGGAAGAGGAAAAATGTTTCTTCTCCTAAACTTCCCCGTAAAGGTCCTAAGATTTCCCAAAGTGTAATGAAGAGTACGAACATACCAAACAGTGCTGCGGAAAAACCGAAGCAAACTCCTCCTGGGCTTGCAAATTTAAAGTCCCAGAAGGAGTTCCCAGCACTGCCAGGAACATCTAAAACCCCAGTTGTTCCTTTTGCACATCCAGTTGATGAAACAAACTCTGGATTAGTGAAATTTTCTGACATTGTGGACTGGCTTTTTGAAAATTTCAATGTACCCGATCCAATTAAAATTTTTCTTACAGCATTCCTCCCAACAGTTAGATCATTTTTGAAGCAGTTGACTGCCCAATGGCCCCTCCTTGCAGCGATTGTATCCTTCGATGCCCAATTCAACTGCGTATATGAAAGATTCTATCTCTGTCTTACAGTGGAATTGTAGAAGTATTTTACCAAAAATTGATTCATTTAAAGTTTTGATAAATAAAAACAAATGCGATGCATTTTCCCTTTGTGAAACTTGGCTTACTTCAAATATTGATCTCAACTTCCATGATTTTAATATTATTCGCCTTGATCGAGACACCCCATATGGAGGAGTACTTTTAGGGATTAAAAAGTGCTATTCTTTCTATCGTATTAACCTCCCCTCGATTCCAGGCATCGAAGTTGTCGCATGTCAAATGACAATACAAGGTAAAGAGCTTTGTATTGCCTCAATATATATTCCTCCCAGAGCACAGGTTGGGCAACGGCTGCTCTTTGATTTAATAGAACTTCTTCCCTCGCCACGTTTGATTTTGGGAGACTTCAACTCTCATGGCGTGGCTTGGGGTTCCCCATACAATGATAACCGCTCCTCTTTAATCTATAACCTTTGCCATGACTTCGACATGACTATTTTAAACAACGGTGAAATGACACGTATCCCGAAACCTCCAGCGCGCCCAAGCGCTTTGGATCTATCCTTATGTTCGACGTCGCTACGGTTGGATTGCACATGGAAGGTAATCCTTGATCCTCACGGTAGCGACCATTTGCCTATTCTTATTTCAATTAATAACGGGTCAACTCGCATGCGACCAATTGACATTCCGTATGACCTCACACGGAATGTCGATTGGAGGTTATACGAGGAAATGATTTCAAAAGCGGTCGAGTCGATTCAACATCATCCACCACTTGAAAAATACAACCTCCTCGCGGGCTTGATTCTCGACGCCGCGTTGCAAGCCCAAACGAAGAAATATCCCGGCGTAACGATCAAAGAACGGCCTCCCACTCCGTGGTGGGACCAAGAGTGCTCCGATGTCTACACGCAAAGACCCGACGCGTATCTGACCTTCCGGGATACAGACGATGCCGACGACTTTAAACGTTATTCGGAGCTTGATACCAAGTTTAAAAGCTTGACTAAGGCTAAGAAACGCGGATATTGGCGTCGGTTCGTAAACGAGACGTCGAGGGAGACATCAATGAGCACAGCCCGAAGAATGCGGAATCGCGTAACGGTCAACGAAAGCGAGGAGTCTTCAAGTAGGTGGATATTTGATTTTGCCAGGAAAGTATGTCCGGACTCTGTTCCTGAGCAAAACATTGTTCGCGATGCGTCTCCGGGCCACGACGCGATAGAATCACCTTTTACGATGGCAGAATTTTCAGTTGCCCTCCTGTCCTGTAACAATAACGCGCCTGGGTTAGATAGAATCAAATTCAACTTGTTGAAGAATCTACCCGGCAATGCCAAGAGGCGCTTGTTGAACTTGTTCAATAAGTTCCTGGAGCAAAATATTGTACCGCAGGATTGGAGGCAAGTGAAGGTGATCGCCATCCAAAAACCAGGGAAAACAGCTTCTGATCACAACTCTTATAGGCCGATTGCAATGCTATCCTGTATCCGGAAATTGATGGAAAAAATGATACTCCGTCGTTTAGACCATTGGGTCGAATCAAATGATCTACTATCAGATACTCAATTTGGCTTCCGCCGTGCCAAAGGGACGAATGATTGTCTTGCGTTGCTTTCAACAGATATTCAGCTGGCGTATGCTCGCAAAGAACAAATGGCGTCTGCGTTCTTGGACATTAAGGGGGCTTTTGATTCCGTTTCTATTGACATTCTTTCGGGTAAACTTCACCGACAAGGATTTTCTCCAATTTTGAACAACTTTTGCACAATTTGTTGTCCGAAAAGCACATGCATTTTACGCACGGCGATTTGGCAACTTTTCGCATTAGCTACATGGGTCTTCCCCAGGGCTCATGTTTAAGCCCCCTTCTTTACAACTTTTATGTAAATAACATCGACGAATGTCTGGCAAACTCATGCACGATAAGACAACTTGCAGACGACAGTGTAATCTCTGTTACAGGAGCCAAAGCTGCCGATTTGCAAGGACCATTGCAAGATACCTTGGACAATTTGTCTGCTTGGGCTTTACAGCTAGGTATCGAATTCTCTCCGGAGAAGACTGAGATAGTAGTTTTTTCTAGGAAGCATGAACCTGCTCAGCTTCAAACACAATTAATGGGTAAAACGATTTCTCAGGTTTTGGTACACAAATATCTTGGTGTCTGGTTCGACTCTAAAGGCACCTGGGGTTGTCACGTGAGGTATCTGATGAAAAAATGTCAACAAAGAGTGAATTTTCTTCGTACAATAACCGGACAATGGTGGGGAGCCCACCCAGGAGACCTTATAAGGCTTTACCAAACAACGATATTGTCTGTTATTGAATACGGGTGTTTCTGCTTCCGCTCCGCAGCAAACACACATCTGATCAAACTGGAGCGAATACAATATCGTTGTTTGCGTATCGCCTTAGGTTGCATGCAGTCGACCCATACGATGAGTTTGGAGGTCTTAGCTGGAGTACTACCATTGAAAAACCGCTTTTGGAGCCTGTCTTCTCGTATTCTTATCAAATGTGAGGTCTTGAACCGTCCCGTGATTGAAAATTTTGAAAGGTTAATCGAACTTAATTCTCAAACCCGTTTTATGACATTGTATTTCAATCACATGTCCCAAAATATTAACCCTTCTTCGAATATTCCAAATCGTGTCGACTTATCAAATACTTCTGATTCTACTGTGTTTTTCGATACATCCATGATAGAAGAAACTCGTGGAATCCCGGATCATTTACGCGTGCAGCAGATCCCTAAAATTTTTTCCAATAAATATCGAAACATCAACTGCGACAATATGTTCTACACTGACGGATCACTTCTTGATGGGTCCACTGGCTTCGGTATCTTCAATAACAATTTAACCGTCTCCCATAAGCTCGATAATCCTGCTTCTGTTTACGTCGCAGAATTAGCTGCAATTCAGTACACCCTAGGGATTATCGAAAAAATGCCCACGGACCATTATTTCATCTTTACGGACAGTCTCAGTTCCATTGAGGCTCTCCGATCGATGAAAGATGTTAAGCACTCTCCGTATTTCCTGGGGAAAATACGGGAACATCTGAGTGCTTTATCCGAAAAATCTACTCAGATTACCCTAACGTGGGTCCCTTCTCACTGCTCGATACCGGGCAATGAGAAAGCGGACTCTTTGGCTAAGGTGGGCGCAACAAACGGTGAAATTTATGAAAGACCAATTGCCTTTAATGAATTTTTCGCATTTGTACGTCAGAATACGATCATCAGTTGGCAAAATTCTTGGACCAAGGGGGAACTGGGAAGGTGGTTACATTCCATAATCCCCAAGGTATCGACGAACCCGTGGTTCAAGGGGTTGGATGTAGGTCGGGATTTCATTTGCGTGATGTCCCGGCTTATGTCCAATCACTATAGATTTGACGCGCATCTCCGTCGTGTTGGGCTCGGAGAAAGTGGTATCTGTGCCTGTGGTGAAGGTTATCACGACATAGAGCACGTTGTTTGGTCATGCCCTGTACACCGTGACGCCAGGCCTAGATTAGTAGCTTCCCTGCAGGCCGAAGGTAGGCAGCCGGCTGTTCCTGTTCGTGATGTCTTGGCGAACCGTGACCTATCCTACATGTCCCTTATATACGTTTTCCTGAAATCCATCCACGCCCCAGTTTAGTCCTATCCCCTTCCGCCTACATCCAACCAAACGACAAGAACACGTTAAGACCCCGGATCCGGAAACAGCAACTAGACCCGCACGATACTCTCAGGCCCCGAGGGAGACAACCCAATATGCCAGTCCGTAATATCTTGGCCCAGCAGCGGAACATATTCAATATGCTGCTTACCTATGGCGATGGAAAACCATCAAACAACAAATCAGTGCTTTTCATGCAAAACATTCTAGCTTTAAGTTAGATTTAGTTTCAGCTCGTAGTCGGCAGCGAGGATAAAAAATTCGCTTTTAGTTATTAAGATACTTTAGAAAGTAAGCTACCAGATACAATTGGCGCCGTTAAACATTAAATTGTATTTGTGCCGTGTGAAATAAATTATTGATGAAGAAAAAAAGTATCATTCTGTCGAAAAAGCACAACACCAAACATTACAACATCATTAGGAAACCAAACTGTAGCAAATTGTGAAAGAGTTAGGGACTTAGAAGTTGTCTTAGACTCCAAACTAACCTTCATTGACCACTACAACACAATGATCCACAAAGCCAATAACATGCTAGGATTTATAAAGCGCTTTTGTTACAACTTTCAGGATCCGTATACCATCAAAACATTATATATAGCCTATGTAAGATCGATACTGGAATACTGCAGCATTGTATGGTCACCCTATACAATCACACACGAAGAAAGAATAGAATCGGTACAAAAGCAATTTCTATTGTATGCTCTTCGTAAATTAGGTTGGACATCATTTCCTCTTCCATCATATGAAGCTCGTTGCGTGCTCATAAACATACAATCATTGAAAGAGCGTCGTGAATTCGCAATAGTGTCATTTGTAAACGACATCGTTTCACAGCGCATTGATTCAGCTACACTTTTATCTAAGCTAAATTTCTACGCACCTCTTAGACAACTTCGAAATCGAAACACGTTTGCCACCAATCATTACCGCACAAATTATGCAAAATTCGGACCCTTGAATCGTATGATGGCCACTTACAATCAATACTGCGAAACCATTGACTTTACAATGTCTCGGCATGAACTTAAACACTTTTTTAGCTCAATACGTAATCGCAAACCCTTATTGAAAAACCCTAAATTAATCTACCTAGCGGTCAGACCCAGCCTTTCTCATTCAAACTTTTATTTGTAAAAATAGATTTACATGAACGCTTCAATCCAACAAATGTATATTCACTCTTTAGGTTCTAAAATATTGATGTTGCAATCTATACATATAAAAATGCAGTCCGGTCTATCTGACTGTCTGTCTGATTCATATAGGCTCGAAAACTACCAAACCGATCGACGTGAAAAATTGTGTGTAGGGGTTTTTAGTGCCGATAAAAGTTCCTATGATAGTTTGAGACCCCTCCCTTTTCTGTAAGGGAGGGGTCCCATACAAATAAAACATAAATTTCTGCACAACTCAAGAACAAA
Organism: Wyeomyia smithii; assembly: GCF_029784165.1. NCBI lineage: Eukaryota > Metazoa > Arthropoda > Insecta > Diptera > Culicidae > Wyeomyia > Wyeomyia smithii. Next base: position 162,713,902 of record NC_073694.1, read on the forward strand.
CCAAGCAAATTAAACCGAATTTGGCACGTGGATGTTTTAAGAGGTAACTAATATGTCCATAATAATTGAACGCTTCTCCCTTTTCTGGAAGGGAGGGGTCCCATGCAAATGAAACTCAAAGTTCTGCACATCTCGAGAGCCAACCAACTAAATGGAACCAAATTTGGCAGGTGAATGTTTTTAGAAGTAACAAATATGTTCCATAATCGACCTCAGGCAACATTTTGGATTGTAAGATGGCAACTTCCGGTTTCTGTAAAACAGCCAAAATTGCCGATTTCCACCCAATATAACAATATCCGGATCTAGAATGATACACAGGAGCTCAAATCGACCACAGATACCATTTTGAATTCTAAAATGGCGACTTTCGGTATTGGGTGTTATTCGATCATTTTCGGCTGTTTCCCAGGAAAATGTGCTTCCAGAAGAGGGAGGGGCGTCGAACCATTATGGACATATTTGTTACCTCTAAAAACATTCAACCAGAATGACGCTCAGAGGCCATAAATTATCTTAAATACCATTTTGAAATCCAAGATAGCGACTTCCGGTTTGTGAAAAACAGCCTAAAATAAACAAATACCATCCAATATGAGTATCTCTGGAACCAGAATGATGCAATGAGCTAACAATTGACCTCAGGCACCATTTAGAATTGCTAAATGGCAACTTCTAGGAAACAGTCGAAAATGACCGAATAATACTCAATATGGATATTTCCGTAATCGAGATGATGCATAGAATGGTCAATGTTTAGTCCTTGGACACCATTTTGAATTTAAAGACGATCACTTTTAGTTTCTGTAAAACAACCAAAATAACTAAATACCTCCCAATATGGGTATTTCTGGTATCAGATTGATGCTAGAAAATTTGCTGAAAATGACCGAATACCACCCAATATGAATATATTCAGAATTAAGGCGATGTACAGAAGCCAAAAGACGAGAATGTTGTAATTTCGATAAAACCATTTGCTGACTTTAAACACATCGCAAGGAATCAAAGAATTTGGAACGTTCAAATAGTACGATACCACATTTAAACTATGTTGAGGCCACATATATCGATCAAAGCAGGTATAGTTTTAAATAGTCTTTGAAGTTCTGTTTTTTCCATAACTTTTGAGCCACATATCAAATTGTTATGAAGTTTGTTATTTGTAAGTTCGAAACATTACAAAATTAATCCACCTAGCGGTCAGACCCAGCCTTTCTCATTCAAACTTTTATTTGTAAAAATAGATTTACATGAACGCTTCAATCAAATAAATGTATATTCACTCTTAAAAAATATTGATGTTGTAATCTATACATATAAAATACAAATGAAACATAATTTTCTGCACAACTCAAGAACAAACTAAGCAAATGAAACCGAATTTGGCATGTAGGTGTTTTAAAGGGTAAAAAATATGTCCAGAATGTTTTGACACCCCTCCTTCTTTTGGAAGGGAGGGATGCAAATGAAACACAAATTTCTACACATCTCGAGAGCTAACCATCTAAATGGAACCAAATTTGGCAGGTGAATGTTTTGGTGGTAAAAAATATGTTCAATAAACGACCTCAGACAACATTTTGCATTGTAAGATGGCAACTTCCGGTTTCTGGAAATCAACCCGAAATGGACGATTCCCATCAAATATGAGTATCTCCGGAATCAGAAAGATGCACAGAAACTAAAAATTAATCACAGACACAATCTTGAATTTTAAGATGGTGACTTCCGGTGTCTGGCAAACAGGCGGAATTGACCAAATACCATTCAACATGAATGTTTTCGGAACCAGAATTACGCCCAGATGACAAAAATTGATTTCACAGGCAATTTTAAAATTCAAAATGACGACTTTCGGTTTCTGAAAAACAGTCCAAAGTGACCAAATACCACCCAATATGAGTATCTCCGGAGCCAGAATGTTGCAAGAACACCACTATGAATTGTAGGATGGCAACTTGTGGTTTCTGGAAAACAGCCAAAAATGGCCGATTTCCGTCTGACATGAGTATCTCCGGATCTAGAATGATACACAGCAGCTGAAATCGACCACACATCCCATTTTGGATTCTAGGTTGGCGACTTCCGGTTCCTGGGAAACAGCCGAAAATGATCGAATAACACCCAATATGGGTGTTTCTTCAACCAGAATGACGCTCAGAGGCTAGAAATTATCTCAAATACCATTCTGAAATCCACGATGGCGACTTCCGGTTTGTGAAAAACAGCCTAAAATAACCAAATACCATCCAAAATGAGTATATCTAGAACTAGAATGATGCAATGAGCTAACAATTGACCTCAGGCACCATTTTGAATTGCTAAATGGCAACTTTTAGGAAACAGTCGAAAATGACCGAATAATACTCAAGATGAATATTTCTGTAATCGAGATGATGCATAGAAACCAAACATTGACCCTGGACACCATTTTGAATTTAAAGACGACCACTTTTAGTTTCTGGAAAACAACCAAAATAACTAAATACCTCCCAATATGGGTATTACCGGTGTCAGATTGATGCCAGAAAATCTGTTAAAAATGACCGAATACCACCCAATATGAATATATTCAGGCTTAAGGCGATGTACAGAAGCCAAAAGTCGAGGATATTGTCATTTCGATAAACCCAATCATTATGACACTAGTTATGTTAAAATAAGTCATATAATCTTTGAGATAATAGACTCCCGTTGTTTTATTAACAATTTAATACATAACGGTTGCTTAAGTTCGATTATAATTAAATGAAATGGGAACGCATAGGGCAGCCAAACTTTTAAACCACGTGTTCAATCATAATTCATCAGTTACCCCTTAACTAGCTCGTTCATTTTATATCAATATTGTTCAAATCGGTTGTGTAGTTTCTGAGATAATGAAGTTTCGTGATTTTCACATTTCGATACATTACAGACGAAGTTACAGTCCGCTTACAGTAAAATTCAATGGGGTGTTATGAGGCAGCTATACATTTCATTTGACACTAATTTTGTGGAAATCGGGTCAGCCATCTTTGAGAAAAGTGAGTGAGTCCAAGTAGTCTTCGGAATATGTTCCTTTTCATAGCCTGATTTCACATTTTTAAACATAACAAGCAAAGTAATAGTCCGATTGCAGAACAAATCAATAAGGTCTTTTGGGACAACTAGACCTTCCATTTGACACTGATTTTATGAGAATCGGTCCAGCCATCTCTGAGAAACATGAGTGGATTAAACAGTCTTCAGAACACGTTTCTTTTCATAACTTTTGAACCAAAAGTTTAATCCTCATAAAATTCAAAAGTTAAGGGTTTTTAAGATAGCCCGTTCATTTGAAATCAATTTTGTTCAAATCGGTTGTGTAGTTTTCGAGATAATGATGTTTCGTGATTTTCGCATTTTGATACATAACCTCTAAACTAGAAATCCGATTGAGCATGAGCATGAGCATGAGCATGATTGACCGCCCGCGGTTGCTACTCCGTTATTGCCAGATTGGCTGTAATTACACAAAGAACCAACAGATGATGTCTGGGACCAACATACATCCTCAATGTGTAAAAACAGGTGACCTTAATCTTTATATTAGGCAATACCAGCGCCGGCCGCATCCGAATGCAGGTCAAAGAAGGAGTTTGTATAGAAATATGTTGACGTGATACTCGCTTTATTGGAAGCCGAGAACACCTCTGCACTTCCACGAGAAATCACTGGGATGTTGGATAAAGGGGAAGGTATACAGCAGGGTTCGTTTTGGTAAACGATGCGCTAATGCGCTAATGTCGGGTTCTTCAGAACAAGTGCCGCGTCTACAAGTTTATTACATCCGCCACGATATTCATAATGTGATTCGAACTTATTTAGTTTGACATTGTAACACCGCAACAATAAAACGTACGCGAGGATACAGGATTTTTGACTAAACCGAGACAACTTGAAATTACCGTATATCTCCTCGTAAGGTGATGCTCTTTATACCTAAAACTATTGCGCGTTGTTGATCCATCTGTAGATAATACGACCTCATGGAAGGTACCGACGCGGGGGTTGAAATGATATTTATCGACTGAACGAAATCGACTTCGATTTCCGATGTAATAATTTAGATGCAACGCGCGAGCAGTCTCCGACTTAACGTCGATGAAGATGAGAAAGATATGATGAAATATCTGGGTTCACTTCGCGAAATCACCACACGCCGGAAGTCCATATATCAGCAAAACTCGCCCGGGCTGAATACGCGTTTACACCGAAGCGTTACGAACAACCGCTTTAATCCCCCCGGCCGACACATACGCGCAGGAACTCGGCGTTTACGTCGATTATCTCTTAACAATGTACGCCTAATACGCCTAATAAATATGAAAATTGGCAATGTTCCATGCATTCAAAGCCTCAACAATTTAATAAAAGCAAATAAACATATAAGCCTGAATATATTTTTAAATTTATTGACAAAGTGCCGAACTGGTCATAAATATAACAAATTATGTAAAACAACTGGTCAAAAGCTAAAACAATCAAAAAATCAAAGCATATGATTCCTGAGAAACACATACTCCAAACTCCACAAACCACACTAACACTTTGTGGACAAAAATAAAACTTGTTACTGAAACCCTGCGGAAAAAAATACCGCGCACACAATTTCAACGATGAAATCAAAATCTCTCTGTATCTGTTTTCTCACATAAAGTAAAACTAGAAACAAGCATCAAAATATCACTTTACAATACAGACAAGACAAAACGTATACTTAGCTTTCATCTCTTCATTTTCCAGTTGTTTTCATCGTTTTTGAACTTTTCTTTAAATGGAAGTACAGTGGCAACTCGTTTAATCCATACAACATTTCATTCGTTGAAAGAGAGAAAGAGATAGCACATAAACACTGTGAACGGCGATGCATGGTTTTGATCTTATTGGCAAATTTTCACTTCAAGTTTAATTAGATACAAGCCAAATATAATTTGCACTATCAATCACTATAAAACTAAGTGGAGCAGCTGCTCGAAAAACACTCTCCTTATTGTATGTAATAACACCACACACTCCACACTTTCAAACCGTCGCCAAGACAGCGATAGAAAAAAAAAACAAGAAAAAATAAACACTTTGGTGAATCTAAAAAGCAACGCAATAATATTCAATTTTCACAATTAAATTTACTTTTTTTCACTTTTTTTGTGGAACTTCACACTTTTCGCACTCAGCACATTTCAATAGAACACCTGTATATATGTTTAACAATTCTTTAGGTGTAAAATAACCGAAAATCACCAAACAATGTGATGATTTCAAAGCAGGAACCAGCTGGCCAATCTTGATCACGGCCTCGCACAACCATCCGCGAACTTTTCCAAGAAAAAACAATTTTAAATTTAGAAAATAAACTCACTCCGCGATAACATCTATAACGAACATGCACAACTAAATTAGACAATTTTTCTTCCGATATAACATGCGAGCGTAAAATTTTTGCGTCCGATTTCGGTCATGGCTTGCTTCGACGTCTCATAACCTCTAAACTAGAAATCCGATTACAATAAAATTCATTAGGGTCTTATGGGACAACAAGACCTTTCATTTGCAATTAATTGCATGAAAATCGGTCCAGCCATCTCTGAGAAAAGTGAGTGAGAATAAAAATCTGCACATACACACACACACACACATACAGAAAATGCCCAGCTCGTCGAGCTGAGTCGAGTGATATATGCCATTCGGCCCTTTGGAGCACTTTTATACTTTCGGTTTTGCAAGTGATTGCTATACCTTTCTAGGAGAAAGGCAAAAATAGTTTGTAAGTAAACATTGTATTAGAATATTGAATATTGTATATTGTCTACTTCTGATTGACGAAATGAATAAATTAAATTAAATTAAATCGGCAGGCATTTTCTTCAGTTGAGAGGATTGCCTAATTTTGGCAACACACAAGCGTTTGTGAGATGTAGGCAATCAAAACCTGTCAGCCGTCAAATTTTTATCCTAAACCACTTTTCACTGTGTTATCAGAAAAATGCCTTATTCTCAAAATAAATACTTTATTGAAGAGTTATTATTATCGGGTACCAGTAGCGGCGATGGTGGTGGTGGCGACGTCAACGGTCAATGGGAAAACAGCCTTCCACGTTGTTATCAGAGTGCCCCCTCGAGACTTGTTAATATTATTCGAATCAAGTGCTTATAAACTGTTCAATTGGTTTCGTTTTTTTTTTTTCATGTAAGATAGATTATTAGTTTTTACATCCATTAGTGTCAATTAATCTTTTTTTTTTAAATGGCGCTTGGGTCGGTCTGATCGCACGCTAACCATCATCAATCAAATAGATGCAAAATTTAAATTCGGTAGCGCATCAACTCCTGTTTTGCATTAAGTTTTAAGAATATTCAATACAAGTAATATAACAAACAACTTTGTGTAGTACTTCGCAACCTTGCGGTCGTAGCGTCACATACAACCCTTCTTTTATTTTTTCAAATCAATATGACGTCTTCTAAACAAATAGGACCTCGAAATCAGGTAGCTTCAATTGTTCACAACGCACTCGGGACACAGTTCTCCAATATCGAATTTTTATTTCTTCTCGTAAATGTACGTTGTTCAAAGCCACTGTATTTCGAAACTTTTAGAGGAACCGAAAAACTGAATGTTATTGTTGGCGAAATCTAATCTACTTACCAGCTGCATTAGGGGAATCTACGCTTCATTGACTAGAAGAAGCGATTAGCCAGCGGGCACCCGAATCTTTACCGATGATTCGAAAAAGTTACATTGCTGACATTTTCGATACCGACAACGACGTGATAAAAACCATCCCACTTAATCTTCCGATTTCACTGAACTGCCCGGTCTGGGAAAGCCGTAGCCGTGGTGAAGAGAAGCCCGGGCTTTTAATTAAATCTTCGTCAACATTTTGATGAACGCAAACCTCGTTTGATGGTGTGATGTTTTCCGTCATACACTCTAGCATCGTAAGCTACCCTGCAGCGGTGCGGAGCGGAAACTGGACCTGTGAAGTAGGTAAAACTGTGAAAACATTTTCCTCATCGACTAATCATATTATTCCTTCATAGAATAGCAACAACAAAAACAACCCAACACCGACTACTACGATAACGACAACGAAGCCGACCACGACTGTTAAGGGGCCGTTTCTAAGTGACGTGCTCATATTCCGATTAATTGTTGTACCTAGCTGGTTACAACTACGTGGTTTTCAGGTCATAGCCGAAACTTGACTTTTCTGATCATAGGACACAGATTTTGCTATTACATATTGACTTTAGTAACATAACAAACAAAAGAAAAAGGATCAGAAAAAAAAACTTGAATATTTTTTTTTTGAACTAATACGATGTTTGTTTTAGGGCTTTGTTCCTTTTCGTCTAAAAATTTTAAGGTTGGATTTCTTTCTACGATTTTGAGCGTATATATAAGCTTCCATAATAAAACAGCGCTCAATTTGCTACTTGAGGTAGGTGCACTCACGAAGTCTGCATGATTGAAAACAAAATTAGCTTAAAACATTCGAGACAATCGCGACCACCGTTTTACTGGAAATACTCGCAAATGTCTGCAGATAGTAACTTTTTCATTTTTTTTATTTAAGAAACAAGGCACTAGAACATTGCCCCAATATAAATTAAATGTCACACATAATGTTACCTAATAAATTTTTCAAATCCTCCACTGCTCAGTGTGGCCTTCGTGGTCTTTTAAAAAATTCCCTACCACGTGGTTTAGGAACGACCCACAACCACTTTTTGTAGCACGGTTTCAATGAATCAAGACGTGCTTTGCTCGAGATGGATCTGAAGCTGTGTGCAATTTTATTTGGTCTGTTGCCTACGGTGCACAACACATTTCCTGTAAGCATCAAATAGCTATAGATGTACCAACGTGAACCTGGCCCGCAGGCTCCGATACGGTGTCCATGGGATAGAGATTCACCAATAATAATGCTACGAGGGGGTTCAAGTTCGACATTCGGTCTGAACACTGGAAAACGAAACCAGCAATCCGTTCAGTGCAAATTGGATCAGTATCAGGTTGAAATTACAGAAATGATGCTATTTTTCCACCAAATGTCTCCAAGCGCCGGTTCTGTGAATATCGAGCTAGAGCCATGGCGAGTAAGCATATTGGCTATTATCTGATGACTATGCTCATTCGTTGTTTTGCTTTCGTCTCGATTAGACGCAAATTGTTCATCTCCGTTTGAGTTTGCAAAATAACAATACACGAGTTATCGTACGGGTGTTTTTTTGTCGATTTGTTCTTGTGCTGCGCGATAACAATAGCCGGTAGTTTATCGGCAGAAACATCTTCTGCACACTGGTAGGGGCAGGCTACCCCGCCAGTGATCCGATACGCAGCTGATATATCAGCAAGAATAATTCTCCCGCACCGCTGTTACCCCGCTAGCAGCACGGACCACCATACGATCGAGCGAGTGGAAGTCAACTACAAGTGGCATCTACAAGGTCGCGTGTAGGATACGACCACTGTGTCACAACACGAAGCTGGATCGTCATTGTTTGTTCTGCGGAGACGTTCGATTAATCCTACTATCAGCCGTGAGGTCGTGACTTAGACGTTCGGTGAAGTATTCACTTTAGAATTTTTATCATTATTATTAATAGTATTATTATTATTGTTATTATTATAATTAATATTACTATTATTATTATTATTATTATTATTATTATTATTATTATTATTATTATTATTATTATTATTATTATTATTATTATTATTATTATTATTACTATTGTTATTAGTATTAGTATTACTGCCTTTTTTTTTATTTTGATCCATTGTAGTTTGAAAAATTGTTTTTAAAATTTAATATCAACTACTTGACCCCCCCCCCCCCCACATTCGAATATTTATCGTTTGTGTGCGGTAGAGCGTAACGCTCCCGCAAAATGGACGACATGCAGGTGCAACTATTCCTGGATGTGGAAACAACTGGGGAAGAGATTGAGATCTCCCCTATCAATTCCCCTCTACCTTCCCCGCTACCTAGCCCCGTACCAAGGGTACCGGCAACACGGGTGAAAGCTTACCCAGATGCTTCGAAAGGTCCGTTCGTAGTTTACTTCAGGCCCATAAAGAAGCCTCTAAATATAATTCAAATCGGCAAGGACCTGGCAAAACAGTTTTCGGACGTAACCGAAATTACAAAGGTTAGACCGAACAAACTGCGAGTTGTTGTGAGTAGCTTGAAGCAAGCAAACGCAATTGCTAGCTACGAGCTCTTCACGAGAGAGTACCGCGTGTACATCCCTGCCAAGGACGTGGAGATCGACGGTGTGGTTACCGAAAGTAGCCTCACGGTCGATGACATTTTGCGTCACGGGGTTGGCTGCTTCAAGAACCCCCTGATTCAAGATGTAAAGATACTGGATGTCAAGCAATTGCATTCAGTATCCATCGAAGAAGGGAAGAAGAAATTCTTCCCTTCGGATTCCTTCCGTGTAACATTCGCCGGATCCGCACTGCCGAACTACATCTCTTTGGACAGGGTTCGTCTGCCTGTACGCCTGTTCGTACCGCGGGTCATGCATTGCCAAAACTGCAAGTAGTTAGGTCATACAGCCACCTACTGCTGCAACAAGGCACGCTGCAGCAAGTGCGGAGGCAATCATGCTGAGACCGCTTGCAGTGAGGATACTGAAAAGTGTCTTTACTGCGAGGGAACTCGGCATGACCTTTCGGCGTGTCCCGCGTACAAACAGCGCGAGGAAAAAATAAAGCGTTCCCTCAAGGAACGATCAAAGCGCTCTTTCGCAGAAATGCTGAAGAGTGCTGAGCCACCCTCGACAGGAAACATCTTTTCCTTTTTGCCAACCGATGAGGGTACATCTGACGATCCCGTCGAAGGGTGTTCTTATGCCATGCCAGAAGGATCTAGGAAGAGGAGAATGATCAACTCTCCTAATCTTTCTCGCAAAGGTCGCAAGATAACCCCTAGCGGAATGACCAATAAGCCAACACAAAAAGGAAGCGGTGAAGAAAAACCGAAGCAAGTACCTCCCGGTTTTAATTTTAAATCAAACCAGGAGTACCCACCGCTTCCTGGGGCACCAAAAACCCCTCGTGCACCCATTTCTCGATCAGAAGATAAAAAAGAAACAGGGTTCATAAAATTTTCTGATATTGTGGACTGGATATTTAAAACATTCAACATACCAGATCCCCTACAAAATATTCTTCTTGCCCTTCTTCCTACAGTGAAAACCTTTTTGATGCAACTAGCAGCAACTTGGCCTCTCATTTCAGCTATCATATCTTTCGATGACTAATACGGCGAAAGAGGTTAGGAATTTTATCACTGTATTACAGTGGAATTGCAGAAGTATCATCCCCAAATTCGATCTATTTTCTCATTTAATAAATACATACAATTGTGACGCATTTGCGCTCTGTGAAACCTTTCTCAATTCAAACGATCAACTCAATTTCCACGATTTTAACATTATTCGTCGAGATCGAGACTCACACGGTGGAGGGGTACTTTTAGGGATTAAAAAGTGCTATTCCTTCTTCCGAATCGACCTCCCCTCGATCTCGAATATTGAAGTCGTTGCCATTCAAACGAATATGAATGGAAAAGACCTATGCCTTGTTTCGTTATATATGCCTCCATCCGCGCGGATTGAACAGAAGCATCTCACTGATATAGCAAAGTTGCTTCCCGCGCCTTTTTTGATATTGGGAGATTTTAATTCTCACTGTTCGCTATGGGGGTCGCTGTACGACGACAACCGATCTTCTTTAATCTGTAACTTGATCGACGACTTCAATATGACAGTTTTGAATACTGGGGAAGCGACACGTGTACCTAATCCTCCAGCACGTGAAAGCGTGCTTGACCTATCCCTTTGCTCGACATCACTAGCGTTAGATTGCCGGTGGAAAGTAATCAACGATCCCCACGGTAGTGATCATCTTCCAATCGTTATATCAATTGCTAATGGTTCAACTCCCCCGAACCCAATCAATATTTCCTACGACCTTACACGTAATATTGATTGGAAGTGTTATGAGTCTATTATAGCGCAATCTATCGAGACTCACGAGGAACTTCCTCCGGAGGAAGAATACGCGTTCTTAGCTGGCTTGATAATCGACGCCGCGACTCAAGCTCAGACGAAACCGATACCCGGGGTAACGATTAGACAGCGCCCTCCCAACAAATGGTGGGACAAAGAGTGCTCTGAGCTGTACGCGCGAAGGTCCGCGGCGTATAAGGACTACCGGGAGTACGGCACTGTCAACCTGCTTCGAAAGTACGAGGCACTGGGCAGGCAGATGAAGAGCTTAGTAAAGGCGAAAAAACGCGGGTACTGGCGGCGGTTCGTAAACGCGTTGTCCAGGGAAACAGCGATGAGCACTCTTTGGGATACCGCCAGGCGCATGCGGAACCGTGACGTTTCGAATGAAAGCGAGGAGTATTCAGATCGCTGGATACTCGATATTGCCAAAAAGGTCTGTCCAGACTCTGTACCGGAACAGAAAACCTTTCGCGACGCGTTATTAGTAACTACGGAAGAGCCTCCATTTTCGATGTTGGAATTTTCAATGGCTCTCCTGTCGTGCAACAATAAGGCTCCAGGGTTAGATAGAATAAAATTCAACCTGTTGAAGAACCTACCCGACTCTGCAAAAAGACGCTTGTTGAATTTGTTCAACAATTTTCTTGAGCTAAATATTGTTCCGCATGACTGGAGGGAGGTAAAAGTCATTGCTATTCGGAAACCCGGGAAACCTGCCTCTGATCACAATTCATATAGGCCGATTGCGATGCTCTCTTGCCTCCGGAAATTAATGGAGAAAATGATCCTCTTACGGTTAGACAAATGGGTCGAAACAAACGGGTTACTTTCAGATACTCAATTTGGCTTTCGCCGGGGCAAAGGGACGAACGATTGCCTAGCGTTGCTTTCTACTGAAATTCAACTAGCCTTTGCTCGAAAAGAGCAAATGGCTTCTGCGTTCATGGATATTAAGGGGGCTTTTGACTCTGTCTCTGTAGAAGTTTTAAGCGCGAAACTTCATTCGCAGGGACTTTCACCAAATTTGAATAACTTTTTGCTCAATTTGTTGTCAGAAAAGCATATGTATTTCTCACATGGCGATTCGACAACTTCCCGAATTAGTTACATGGGCCTCCCCCAGGGCTCATGTTTAAGTCCTCTCTTATATAATTTTTACGTCAATGACATCGATGAATGTCTTGCAAATTCATGCACGCTAAGGCAACTTGCAGACGATAGCGTTGTATCCATTACTGGTAGCGAGGCTAGCGATCTGCAAGGACCATTGCAAGATACCTTAGACAATTTGTCTGAATGGGCTCTTAAGCTGGGTATCGAATTCTCTCCGGAGAAAACTGAACTGGCCGTTTTTTCTAGGAAGCATAACCCAGCTCAGCTGCAGCTCCTACTAACGGGTAAAACGATCTCTCAGGTTTTAGTCGCTAAATATCTCGGGGTCTGGTTCGACTCCAAATGCACCTGGGCTTGTCATATTAGGTATCTGACACAAAAATGCCAACAGAGGATTAATTTTCTTCGTACGATTACCGGAACTTGGTGGGGTGCTCACCCAGGAGACCTGCTAAGGTTATACCAAACAACGATATTGTCAGTTCTTGAGTACGGCTGTTTCTGCTTTCGCTTCGCCGCGAACACGCACATTATAAAATTAGAGAGAATACAATATCGTTGTTTGCGTATTGCCTTGGGTTGCATGCAGTCGACCCATACGATGAGTCTTGAAGTGCTAGCGGGTATTCTTCCGTTGAAACATCGTTTTTGGAATCTCTCTTACCGGTTGCTAATTCGATGCACAGTTATGAACCCATTAGTAATTAAAAATTTCGAGAGGTTGGTCGACCTTCAATCTCAATCCAGATTTATGACTTTATATTTTGACTATATGGCTCAAGATATTAATCCTTCTTCATACGATTCCTCCAATGTCGCACTTTTAGCTACTTCTAATAATGCTATATTCTTTGACACCACCATGAAACAAGACATTTCTGGTATCCCGGATCAATTGCGACCCCAAGAGATCCCTAAGATTTTTTCCAATAAGTTTAAACATGTTAGTTATGATAAAAGGTTTTTCACTGACGGATCTAATCTAGATGAGTCCACTGGCTTTGGTGTTTTCCACGAAAATTTTACCGCCTCCTACAAACTCGATGCTCCTGCTTCCGTGTACGTCGCAGAACTTGCTGCTATTCAGTACTCTCTTGGAATCATCGAAACCCTACCCATAGACCACTACTTCATCTTCACAGATAGTCTCAGTGCCATTGAGGCTCTGCGATCAATGAAGCCTGTGAAGCACACCCCGTATTTCCTGGGGAAAATACGGCGGTTTTTAAGTGCTTTAACAGATAAAAATTACCGGGTTACCTTAGCGTGGGTCCCTTCTCATTGCTCGATTCCGGGTAACGAAAAGGCTGACTCTTTAGCTAAGGTGGGTGCTATTGACGGCGATATTTATGAAAGACCAATTGCTTATGATGAATTTTATAGCATTTTGCGTCAGAGAACACTCAACAGTTGGCAATTATCATGGAACTCAGATGAACTGGGACGGTGGCTACATTCCATTTTTCCTAAGGTATCGACGAAAGCATGGTTCAAGGGGTTGGATGTAGGTCGGGACTTCATTCGCGTGATGTCCAGACTTATGTCCAATCACTACACGTTAAACACGCATCTCTTTCGTATAGGGCTTGTAGACAGTAATCACTGCGTTTGTGGCGATGGCTACCATGACATCGAGCATGTTGTTTGGTCGTGTACCGAATACTGTGGTGTTAGGTCTGAGCTTATAGATTCCCTTCGGGCCCGAGGAAAACAACCGAACGTACCCGTTAGAGACATTCTGGGAAGCGGTGATCTCCAGTACATGACACAGCTATACGTTTTCATAAAACACGCTGGTATTAAAATATGAAACTCTTCTATCTATTTGTTAGATTACCATTCCCGCTACACGCTGAAAGAAGATGATACACTAAGCTGGAGACACCCAAACGAAGACTCGGCATCTTCATGTTCACGCAGACACCTCAGTCCAAACTGCTCAAATAGAACATCACTGCTTAGCCATGTACAAATAAATAAATCGTATAACTCAATATAGTTGAAATCAAAATTGTAACTCCCCTCCTCTCACCTTAAATCCCCACTAGCTCGTAGTCGGCCGCGAGAATAAAGAAAAGGCCTCCCTCTTTTCCCTGCTAATTTAGAATTTAAAAAAAATGTACTTGGCTCAGTTAAACATAAATTGTATCGTGCCGTGTCAAATAAACTATTTAAAAACCTGATGACTATGCTATTTACAGTATTTATAATAAAAAGAAACAATCAATTTAATTTCGTAAATTAAGACTTCACCGATCCTCGAAGTAATTTGGAATTAGTTTGAAAGATTGAACCACAGCACGAATTTGTTGAACTTTACATTTCTTGGACGAAGCGATAATTAATTTTGATAGCTGAAGGTTGGTTTGGATTCACAGAAAACAAGTAACTTGAACATAAGTTGGAAAGTACGCAAAATCTGACGTATGAGGCAATGAAAATAATATAAAACTGGACATTCAAACTCTCTCTTAACCTTCTTCAACTACGTCGCCTAGATGAAGTAACATCGTTATTACAGGAGGACGACCCGGGCTCGGAAGCCTCGGTAAGTAATTCTATCTACCTCCTTAACAATGATCTACCTCCTTGACAATAAAGCAAATCTAATATAGAGAAAAATTTTCCCTGTACTCGAAAACCCTTTGTGGAAATTGGTTGGTTCATTAGTTACATGCAGAGAGACAAACATTCACTAATTGAGGTATCTGTTATCTGATTTTTTTTGCATAATATTTGCAATTAAGGTAATGGATTAAGGTGCAATCAAGGTGACACCATGACACCATCGATTTAAAGGTTTAAATTAAATCTTCAAATCACTTCGCACGCCAATAAAATAAATCGATACTGATATCTTATAAACACGTCCCCTTTGTCGTCCGGCATCCTCGCGACATGTCCGGCCCATAGCAGCCTCCCGACCTTCGTCAGGTACACAATGGGAGTCTCTTCAAGTAGTGATTGCAGCATATGATTCATATGCCTGCGCCACTCTTCGCTTTCGGTTTATACTCCACTAAATATAGTTCGCAACACTTCCCATTCAAATACGGCCAGTGCGTGTATGTCCTCCGTGAACAGCGTCACGGTTTCAAGTCCATAGAGGAGTGGTAGGTGGCTTCGAGTGCGTAGCCTGTGAGATGACCACCTTTCCTGACAATCGTCCCGATGTTCGGTAGTCTGATTACACCCTCAAGAGCAATGATGAGCAACGTGCGTCATAGTCCATCTTCTTGTTTTAACCCTCTGAGCGCTTCGAAGGGATTTGAGAGTGTTTCCGATACGCACACGTAACACATCACTCGATCCAAGTTAGCTTTGATAAGTCGTCTCAGTTTATCTGGAAAACCGTAGTCGCGCTTTATTTGCCATAGCTGATCTCGATCGACTGTATCATACGCTGCCTTGAAGTCCACGAAGACGTGATGTGTGGGCACATTGTACTCCCGGCATTCTGCCGAAGGATCTTCCGGAGGCTGAAGATTTGATTCATAGTAGCGCGTGCTTCTGTAAATCTCGCTTGGTACTGCCTTACGAATCCTATAGTTAGAGGAACAAGCCTGTGGAGCAGATGAATGGGGCATACTACTTCTTCCATCCATTCCTCCGATAGTCTCTCTTCATCTCAAATCAGTTACACAGTGGAGTGCCGTCGCTGGTGCCTCTTTGCCGTGTTTATAGAGCCCTGCCGGTAGTCTGTTCTTACCTGCGGCCCTGACCCCCCGTCGAACCAGTCGTTTTAACGGCCTCTTCAACGGCCGAGCGTAGCTCATCCATCGTCGAGAGTCGAAGCACATAGTTCCTCTGTGGAAGGTGCCTCGTCAAGTAAGCGCGCATAATCCTCGACAACCTGCGGATTATGCAGCTACCGGATGTTTAGCCGAAGAGGACGGTTTTGACGTGTGTGAAATACCGCAGATAGGTTTGAGCACACATGAACTGCTACTAGGTGATGGTCTGAGTTTATATCCGTACCCCGAAGGGAGCGTATCCCAACAAACAATTTTGTTGAATCCTGACTAAGCGGTAGTTCTGCAAAAAACCGCCTACAAATAGCTAATTAAGCTGTGAATCAACCAAATTGTTTGTTGGGATAATAGCTTCTACATACCGAATTCAATGATGATCGGTTCAGCGGTTCATCAAAGTTGATATCACTGACTCCTGTCCCTCCGTACTACGTCAATGAAATACAAACAAGTTTTAAATGACGCAGTAACGCCACCAAAACACGCTTGATACTAAAAACCTCTGTACTTAAAATTACACACAGTCATGATGGTAGTCGTTTTTAGGTTTACAGAGTACAAATTGACCCTCTTCCCTTGCTCATGCTTAGAAGAAACAGCGAAACAAAAATACTTGTGATACTCCTCATACTTGAAAACCCATATTTACAAATTTTCACGGTAATTGCTTCAGTAGTTTTTGAGTCTTTGTGTAACAGACAGACGAACAGACATTCACATTCATCGGTATGGATTCGAACTATTTCCATATTCTACATTTTCGATATTCTTTTAATTTCGACATGTAAAGTTTGCAGTAAAAAATGGGCAAATATTGCCGATTTTTCATGGGTTTACCTTCACACGCACTGACAAAACTAGCCTGCCTGCATCAATCTTAGTAAGCCATAAGTCAGCAGAAAAAAATTGACAGCTCTATTAGTCGAACTCTCACCGTGATGGTGAAAACAATGAAGCTACTCCATTTAGAAGTGTGCGCGTTCAAAGAACGGTACCCCATCACGCCGAAAACGGACATCGTGCGGCAGTTCGGCGGCACAAGATACGCCCATTCCGGCATCTACAATCCCGGTTCTGGACGGCCGACGACCCTGAGCGACAAGAAGCTCCAAAAGATGCTGAAGAGGAAGACCGAGGGAAAATTGGCTACATCGCTGCGTGCGCTTGGCCGGGAGGTCGGTTCAACCGGCCAAACAGTGAAAAAGTATCTGGCGAACATGGACATACATATCAGGAAGCGGCAGTCCCGTCCCCTGGTGTCGGAGCTGCAGGCAATGGCGCAGCGGCAGAGTCTGAATGAGATGGTCATATCGATTTTTTCCGGCAAATCGCGCGGGAACGGTGGAGAGGAACGACGAAATCTATCTCACCATGGATGGCAACGACTGGCAGGGCCCTTCGTATTTTACTTGGAAGTGAGCACCGAAGTGAAGTTTATCTCACACACCAAGTTCCTTAAAAAGTTGCTGCTGTGGCTGACAATCAGCGAGAAAGGGATGTCAAATTTGCTCTTCTTTCGCTCCGGACTGTCTGTAAACGGAGAAGTTTATAATACAAAGTGCCTGCAGAAAGTTTCGTCGTTCATCAGGACGGCCACAAGACGGCGAACCCGCCTAACGCCCCCAAGTTGCGTCCCATCGAGAATTTCTGGGCAAACCTGAAACGTGAGGTCTACTCCAACAATTTTGTCGCGAAAACTGAGAAGAAATTGATAAATTAAACGAAGAACGAACTCAAAAAGTAGGGATACTACTCGCATGTTTTCGTCCGCCATGGTGAATGTTCCGGTTAACTGCCGGAAGGCCGCTCTTTAGGTAACAGACAGACAGACATTCGCATTTATCGATATGGATTTGTAATATTCAACATATATTACATTCTCAATATTTTTTTCTAGTTCGACATGTAAAGTTTGCAGTAAATAAAATGGACAAAAATTGCCGATTTTAATGAGCATGGGACGGTGGTACTGTTCCACAATCTATATGCGTGTCGAATTCCACTGCCGACTTATTCTATTGCTCATCCCTAACTACACACACACTGCTGTGCAAGCGTTATTTATACGATTGAAAGGAATGTCTCATCACACACAGATAGGTCAGCTGATGCCATGCTTGTCTTTTCTCCTCAGAAAACCTCTAGAGTGCAGGAGAACATGTTGCACTGCGAAAACAACTGCCATCACACTAAAGAGCAAATCAATATGCTCATGCTAGAAGAGAGCGACAAACGATTTTAATCTGCTGAGCTACCTAAACGCACTGCGGTGAAATCTAAAATCTCTCTCTTGCGAGACAATGAACTATGGTGTACTTTCTCACACGTGTGGACATCACGCACAATAATTACACTGCAGAGCTATCTGCGGTGCGTTTCACAGTTGGTTTCTTGAGCATTGCAGAAGAGGAAAAGAGATTGGGAGAAAAGAAATAGACTGCGTTGCTCGTGCCGCTCGTGCCGCTCGTGCCGGTCGAATTTACTCTGGTGGAATTCGTTCGTAGCTACACGAGGACTACATTTTTGCACAGTAGGTTTTTTTCACCTTCCGGACTACTCGCCAGTGGACACTGTTGTGTTTTTCTGCGTTATCTCTGAAGAGTGATTCACCCCTCTTGTTTCTATCAGATGTGGGGTGAGCTGGAAGTGTGTTTGTCTCTCTGTAAGCTGGTTGAGACACTTTGGAGTGGAGAAAGAAGCAGTGTGGTGAAAGCATTTGCTACACGCAGGCACATTCTGGAAGGGAAGTGCGCGTGAATTTTTGCTCCTCTCCTTTCACATACTGAGGAGAATGACAAGCATGGCTGATGCCGATAACTCTTATACTGCCGTGATACAACATTATGACGTACATCCATTTGATCAGTTTTCCAATACGGCCCAAAAACGAACGGGTTACTTGTCACTTTTGTATTGAAATGGTGCATACGTCTTTTTGTTTTCTTCATTTTATGCAACGTACGAATAAGTAACAACTAAAAGAAAGATACCAAAAGATGGGTCTTCGAATAACGAACAAATTGGCATAAGAACCCCATATTTGAAAAAATGGCGCTCACGTCAGTCTGCGAGATTACAGCAGTATAGACCTGTGTGATCGAGACCAAAGTCAGTCCGAGTCGTACTTGCAAGTGCAACACAACAACGGAAGGTGCTCCGTAGGGCTAAATTTTTCCGAACTAAATTTTTATTTTCAACAACGGTTGCTGTTGTGTCGCACTTCCAGGCACGACTCGGACTGACTTTGGTCTCGATCACACAGGTCTATAAGAGTTATCAGCATCAGCTGACTCTGTTCAGTGTGTGTAGATAGGGATGAGCAATATAATAAGTTGTCAGTGAAATGTGATACGCATATAGATTGTGGAACAGTATCACCGTCCCCCGTAGTTCAATTGGTCAAACCACCATGCCGGAGACAGGGAGATTGCGAGTTCAAGTCCCGTCGGGATGCGGTATATTTTTCCAAATCTGTATCATATTTCCAGTTCGCTTATTTTTCGCTCTTCCTGCTGCACACATTGTCTGCTTAATGAACTTGAATGTTAACGAGTGAAAGCCGTTATTAAAAATAAAAATTTAGTACGAAAAAACTATCAGTCTAACTCTGAACGTAATGGTGAAAACAGTGAAGCTACTCCGTTCCGGCCTGAGCTCGCCAGCCGTGTCCTCTACATAGATCCCTCAGGTTGGCATCAACTTGATCGAGCCACCTTGCTCAGCGCTTCGTTCCAGTCGGATCCTTACTTACTTTACTTTTACAGCGACAGGCCGATTATCGATCCAGTGCCGTATCCATAATACGTCGCCATGTCAGTCGGTCTGTCGCCAGGTCATCCTCCAATCTCCCCTAACACCTATTTCGCGGGCATCCTATCCAGCGACTGCGGAGCCTATCTCGAAGTCGACAGCCTCTATCTGGATTTCTGCTAAATATAGTCTTCGCTGGTCGTTTTTTCTGCATTCTAGTTCAATGCCCAGCCCACTGCAACCTGCCGTGTTTTATCCGCTTAACTATATCCGACGATTTCTATACCTGGTACCTCGTTCAACGTCCATGCTTCATGGCCGTAGGGGGCCACGGGAAAAATTAGTGTTTTGTATAGTGCAAATTTAGTACGGGTTTGCAGACTAAGTGATTTCTGTTAGTTGCGCAATCCGTAGCAGCTGCTATCCGCCTTTTTAACTCACGGCTAACCTCGTTGTCACATGTCAATAATGTACCCAGGTAAATACATTCGTCCACTCAAAAGTTTCCCCATCTAACACCACCTCAGCACCAACATCCGTCGGACTACCACACTCTCTACCAGCCACCATGTCTTCGTTTTGGCAGAGTAAATGATGAACCCTACTCTTGCAGCTTCCCTCCTGAGCAGTCCAAAGGCCTCTTCCACTGATCTACTCGTGGAACTTTCGTGTGTCGTATGCACGATACAGCTCTTCCATTACCTCGTGATCTCGATCTTGCTGTTGGCAGGAGATTGAGTTTTGTCTATTTTCCCAACAAGACGCACGGTGCTGCCACAGACCGTTATTATCAAAAAAAAATGCACCAAAGAATCTGAGTTCACCATTCGATTCGTTACGATGTCCAGAATGTCTGGTCAAAATTTCAAAATCATCGTACGGTACATTTTTGAGTAATGCTCTTTTGAAGGTTGTAAAGTACAAAAAAGTGATATAAAAACGACGAAATACTTATTGTAAAGCACGTTTTTCAACCACCATTTTATGAAACAACTTTCAAAATAGTTTCTACACATTCCAAGGTTACATTTCAAGACAATAACAATTGGTGGAAAGATTTATTTGAAAATCCCACTCGAAAACTCGTGATCGTCCTAGATTTGACTGTGAAAAATTGATTTTATGTACTTCATGTCTTCAGCAAAATTGTTTCATAGAGTAAGGCCTAACTTTTGGCGTTTTAAGTTTTTCGATCAATCCACCTAACAGTGAGATAAAAAAAATATTTTTTCCAATTTTCAATATATCAGATTGCTTTCTTCAGCAAAGTTGTGGAAAATTTAAAAAGAAAAACAATTGCTGAATACTGCGATGTCCTATCTGTACGTTGGACACGATAAAATAGAGTTTTTTGTGGAACACCCCTCCTTAAAATCAGTTTTTTGTCTATAACTTTTTCTATGATTGTCAAAACAATAAATTTTATAAAGTCTTGAAAGAATCTTAGTTGAATGAATAATATGTTGGAACATTTTGCATTGTTTTGACCATTACAGACAAAATTATAGACAAAAAACCTAAATGAATCCACCTAGCGGTCAGACCCAGCCTTTCTCATTCAAACTATTATTTGTAAAAATAGATTTACATAAACGCTTCAATCCAATAAATGTATGTCACTCTTTAGGTTCTAAAATATTGATGTTGTAATCTATGCATATAAAAATGTAGTCCGGGCTGTCTGTCTGTTTGATCCATATAGGCTCGAAAACTACCGAACCGATCGACGTGAAATTTTGTATGTAGGGGTTTTTGGTCCCGATAAAGGTTCCTATGATAGTTTGAGACCCCTCCTTCTTCTGGAAAGGAGGGGTCCAATACAAATGAAACATACATTTCTGCACAACTCAAGAACAAACCAAGCAAATGAAACCGAATTTGGCATGTGGATGTTTTAAAGGGTAATAAATATGTCCATAATGGTTCGACGCCCCTCCCTCTTATGGAAGCACATGTTTCTGCACAAATTTCTGCACATCTCGCGAACTAATCAACTAAATGGAACCATATTTGGCAGGTGAATGTTTTTAGTGGTAACAAATATATTCCATAATCGACCTCAGGCAACATTTTGGATATTGTTTTTAGCACATTTTGCATGTGTAGGATAAGTACAACGATACACCGTGCCCCAGTGCTGAGTCGAGAAAATTTCCAGTTCAAAAAGGTCCTCGACATCGCTAACCACAGAGCCACGGGGACCACAAGAAAGATACACAGGAGCCAAATTCGACCACAGATACCATTTTGAATTCTAATATGGCGACTTCCGGCTACGGAAAACCAGCGGCAAACGACCAAATACCACCCAATATGGGTATTTTCGGAATCGTAATGATGCACTGGAGCCACAAATCGACTTCAGACACCATTATGAATTGTAGGATGGCAACTTGTGGTTTCTGGAAAACAACCAAAAATGGCCGATTTCCGTCTAACATGAGTATCTCCGGATCTAGAATGATACACAGCAGCTGATATCGAAAATGATCGAATTACACCCAATGTGGGTGTTTCTTCAACCAGAATGACGCTCAGAGGCCAGAAATTATCTTAAATCTTAAATCCAAGATGGCGACTTCCGGTTTGTGAAAAACAGCCTAAAATAACCAAATACCATCCAATATGAGTATCTCTGGAACCAGAATGATGCAATGAGCTAACAATTGACCTCAGGCACCATTTTGAATCGCTAAATGGCAACTTATGGGAAACAGTCGAAAATGACCAAATAATACTCAACATGGATATTTCCGTAATCGAGATGATGCATAGAAACCAAACATTGACCCTTGACACCATTTTGAATTTAAAGACGACCACTGTTAGTTTCTGGAAAACAACCAAAATAACTAAATACCTCCCAATATGGGTATTTCCGGTGTTAAATTGATGCCAGAAAATTTGCTGAAAATGACCGAATACCACCCAATATGAATATATTCAGAATTAGGGCGATGTACAGAAGCCAAAAGTCGAGGATGTTGTCATTTCGATAAAACCAATAAAACCGATAAACCAAACGATTTGTCTTTTGACTTTGATCATATCCTATGGCCGATTCGTCGTGCATTTGCAGACTTTGAACACATCGCAAGGAATCAATGACTTTGGAACGTTCAAATAGTACAAAACCACATTTAAATTATGTTGAGGCCACATAAATATATCAATCAAAGCAGGTATAGTTTTAAATAGTCTTTGAATTTCTTTTCTTTCCATAACTTTTGAGCCACATATCATATTGTTAGAAAGTTTGTTATTTGTAAGTTTGAGAGATGACTCTTTCGTATGACACTAGTTATGTTCAAATAAGTCATGTGAAATAATAGACTTTCATTGTTTTATTAACAATTTAATACATAACGGTGGCTCAAGTTCAATTATAATCAAATGAAATGGGAACGAATAAGGCAGCCAAACTTTTAAACCACGTGTTCAATCATAAATCAGTTAACCCTTAACTAGCCCGCTCATCTGATAATAATATTGATCAAATCGGTTGTGCAGTTTTTGAGATAATGAAGTTTCGTGATTTTTACATTTAGGTACTTTACAGACGAAGTTACAGTCCGATTACAGTAAAATTCAATAGGGTGTTACGAGGCAGCTAGACTTATTAGTTGACACTAATTTTGTGGAAATCGGGTCAGCCATCTCTGAGAAATGTGAGTGAGTTCAAGGAGTGTTTGGAATATGTTCCTTTTCATAGCTGGATTTCACATTTTTAAACATAACAAATCAATAGGGTCTTATGGGGCAACTAGACCTTCCGTTTGACACTGATTTTATAAAAATCGGTTCAGCCATCTCTGAGAAATATGAGTGAGATTAAGTAGTCTTCAAAACACGTTTCTTGTCATAACTTTTGAACCACAAGTTCAATCTTTATGAAATTCAAAAGTTAAGGGTTTTTCAGGTAGCCCGTTCAAATCGGTTGTGTAGTTTTCGAGGTAATGATGTTTCATGATTTTTGCATTTTGAAACATAACCTCTAAACTAAAAATCCGATTACAATGAAATTTAATTGGGTCTTATGGGATAAAGAGACCTTTCATTTGCAATTAATTTCATGAAAATCGGTGCAGCCATCTCTGAGAAAACACACACACACACACACACACACACACACACACATACAGAAAATGCTCAGCTCGTCGAGTTTTTCTTTTAAAATTTTCCACAACTTTGCTGAAGGAATCGATCTGGTATATTGAAAATTAGAAAAAATATTTTTTTTATCTAACTGTTAGGTGGATTGATCGAAAAACTTAAAACGCCAAAAGTAAGGCCGTAAGCGTGGAATAAGAACTTGTGGAAGCGGACCTAAGTTTGACGCTCCTTCCAGGTTGCCAACTCACCATTTGAAACATTCAAATGAAATCTAAACAGATCCAAATGCCATATTTTGCATCTTACTCTCAGTCACAAAACACCACCGGTCTTAGATAGCTCCCTTGTGATATACTCATTTCAACGATTCTGCCAACTTCGATAACCAGATGCAATCGATTTACTCACGAAAAGAAAGTTCTGTTGAACCCGAACGGAATTAGCACAAATGGTGAATGACTTGACGTGTAATCGTAACCTCAGCTACAATGCATTCGCAGTGCAAACAAACTAGAGATCCGGAACGAGCATTCTA
Source organism: Wyeomyia smithii (assembly GCF_029784165.1). Taxonomy (NCBI): domain Eukaryota; kingdom Metazoa; phylum Arthropoda; class Insecta; order Diptera; family Culicidae; genus Wyeomyia; species Wyeomyia smithii. The sequence continues at coordinate 162,738,220 of NC_073694.1, forward strand.
GCACTGTTATTGCACACTCAATCGTCCATCTGGTAATCGGACGACGCAAAGTGATGAAAAAATAGACAATAGTTTACAAATCATGCCCACAGCAGAAGCACCAGCTATCGGAAACGAACGGTTGGTGCAAACCGGGTATAAATAATAGCGAAACGCAAGAAAAATGAAGAAAAAACAACACCCCATTGAAACTGGCGGAAAGGAAAAATCAGCAAAACACAGTACAACGCGGCCAGGCAATATGGCTGGGAAAAATGACAGTTTGTCGAGATCAACACGAACCGTGTGTGTGAGGAATTGAAACTCAGTGCGGGTAGTTTTCACTGAATCCACCAGCAAGCAAGTCGGCTAATATCTTCTTCTCCCTTGGCAGCAGAAAAAGTAGTGGGTTTGTCATATCAAAGTATCACCGACATAAGCATGTAAACATTTCTGCTCCGCAAAAGGAAGAAGCAACGAACGCGGCTGCCTTGACAGAGTGCCATCATAAGGAAAAATGAGCAAACTACATACAACGATTGTTTATCGTTTCCCGTCTTGTTGTTTGTTAGTACATATAATTTCAATGGCACACACTCCTTCCACCCTGTTTTTGCTTCGGTCTTTCCATTTTTAGCTATGCTTCCGCGTCCGGAAGCCGAAGCATGTTGCTTGACGACTATCTCGGTACCGGAAACTGGGGTGACTTTGATCACTTTTTTTATTGTATCTCAAATATTTTCAGAATATACTGAAAACTATTTTCTGTGATATTTTTAAAATAAATACTGGCATGCATTGAGAAAGATTCAGTCCCTACTTCAAAAGTTTAGCAACAATTTTGCTGTTTTTAAATATGCTCTAAAAATTTTACACCAATCATCATTCCGGGGTGACATTGATCACTTCATTGTTTTAATGAATTTGGAGTAACACTTTGCTACTTTCACTAAATTGAACAGCCTTCAACGACTTAAACGAGTTTATAAATATGGAAAGCAATTTGGGGGCCATTCACATTCTACGTAAACAGTTTATAATGGCGAATGTCCAAGATTCATACAAAATTTTTAGAATATAGATGAATGATTATCCACTGCGAGGGAAGGTAGCCTAAAATCATCAAAAACTAGTCCACGAGGAATATGACTTATGAAATTGTCCAAATTTACATGTTAGGGTAGATGATCCAATAGTTGTGGTAGCACCAATAGTTGCGGTATCGCTTTTAAATTCATCGTTTAAATTAATTAGAGGTGAATTGCTTATGCTACATGTTGAAGAAACAATAGATTAAACATAAGTACATACGTTACTATAGCAATATATACTGAAAATATCCAAACTACTGGAAAAAACTGTATTTTTCAGAAACTTACCTGGAAGGCACCCTTCATTACCTATTTTCTTATTTTGTCCACAAAGTTTTTAAGATATGTGTGTGTTTTTAGTACGATTAATACTCATATAATTATTTTCCCAGATAATAGATTATTATAGAAACTGTTTCACAGGTTACAGGTAAATTACTTCCTCCACTATTGGGTCACAGGATATACTGTTATCCTGTAGTTGCGGTATGTTCCGCATTTCTGATTTACGTTTATTAGAAAAGATTATGTGGGACTAATTGCGAATATTAAGGATAAGTAGGTACTAGGGGACATACTTAAATGATGTAACTTATCACTGTGGAAGGGGAAGGTTGGGTTAAAAATTACCACACCTTTACCTTCCCCGCGTTTACATGATCGGTCACAAAGTCTGCCGCCCTCAGCCCTAAAATGCTACGTTACTTATGTATGACCTCTTAATCGATGCTTACTCACTGCTTATGGTCTTGTAATTCTTTTGACGAGCCTTTCGCAGTATGTTGGTGTGAAACAGTCAGAAACTAGATGGCTCTTTTAGTAAACACTAACGTAGAAAATGTAGGCGCAGACATGGTACGAAGCAGAGGTAGAAGACTTCAGCTTTTATCAAGAGAAACACAAGAGAAAGAGACGTTTAGGAAAGTGTCTAAAGTTTTACTTGAACAAAAAAAAAAGATTTCAAAAAAAAAGTGAGTTGATATGGAAACTGTTATCTCAGATTTCCTGAAACCAAGGTTTATAGACAAACACTTTAGTCGCCTAAAATTCTTCTAAGCATTTCAAAATGAGCGCGATTAGTCTTTTTTATGTCCAACATTGTTTTACGTTGAAAATGTTCCATAAACATGACTGAATTTTTGTTAGAAAAGCTTTTTAAATCGTTTAAAAAAGATTTAGGTAAATTGACTATCTAAAAAATCAAAATTTAAATCACTTTTTATTTTTCATGCATGTAGGATCTCAAATTAAATTTTCCTAATCTTTATATGAAATTTCAAGCAATTTACTAAAAGTCATTCCTTTACAACTTTTTTCAATATCAGTCAATATCCAGATACGTTGGTTTATAAAAAAAACTGCTCAAAAACTTCAGCCCTTTTTAACTGTTAGTCTAGAGAAGAGAAATTTTATAAAAAGCATGCAAAATTGTTTAGTTTAATAAAACCTACATACCCACAAACTCTCACTGAATTCTGCCAAAATCTGATCAAATTGGTGCATAATCCGTCTCTTGGTTAACTTCGTGCATTTTTGTATTCACTTGCCAACCTACTAGTCAACCGATTGAAAACAACATGATAAATACTAAAACAATTAAAAACCACTTCGAGCGAGTTAAAAACCCTCATTTAACCAAGCAAACACGAATGTTTTATATACCGCAACTATAGGAACACGCATTCGCAACTATGGGAACTCTACCGCAACTATTGGAGCAAAAGCGTGCAGCATATTTTTGTTAATTTCAAGCCTCAAAACGTGTTTAAAGTCAATTTTAAGGTGCAAAACTATCAAGTAGAGCCCATTTCAACAGAAAATAATGAAAAGTACCAGCTAGACTCGTTTATCTTAGCCAAAAAAGGGCCAAACATGCATAACTCGTGCTTAGCTCCTCCACTATTGGGTCATTTACCCTACTTCACGTCTTGGGTTTTTGTTAAGAAGAAATATGTAAAACGCTGTGGAGAATATTGGGACTCAACATTACCTTCGAGGAAAAACTTGCAAAAATAACAATAAAATGTATTGTTATAATAATTGTTCATCATAAGAACTAATCTGGGAACAAAATAAAAAAACTTTACGTATTGCAACTTGTTGTTTTGAATCTGCTTGAACCGATTGTTTGTATGCAACAAAAATCGCCAAAAATACACTTTATTTTCAATTAATATTTTAGCATGAAAAACATTTTTTAAATAGTAGGAAATGCATGAATAGTAGCAATGCAGACATATATCCACACAATCAGTGAAGATTACGACAAATCCCAAGCACTATGAGCGCTTTTTTACCACATTTTCAAAAAAGAGGCACAGTGAGCACTATGAGCGCTTTTTTACCACATTTTCAAAAAAGAGGCACAGTGATCAAAGTCACCCCGGTGATCAAAGTCTCCCCAGTTTACGGTACTTATGTACGGGAATGTCTTCCATTCTCAATGGTTGGTTGGGTATAATATGAAAGCAATACGATCTGCCAATAATGGTTATGTCTACTTGATGGGGCAAGTGGAGCAGAAGGCATAAATACGGAAAAAGGACGCTTTTTACAGTGAAATACCGCGCTTTTAAATCGAAAGAGAGAAGATACCAGAAAAAGCACAACACAGCCCACATACTTCATTTTAGTTTGACACAAATCAAACGAATGCACTGCAATGCAATGCCCAATCAAATATTTTAATATGAAACACGACTTGATCGAACTAGCGGTGAAAGGTAGCTGGGTCATACCGGCGAATCACTTCACATAGAGAACTAGTTCAGTAAATTTAACCCCTAAATTGGGCAGTGGGTAAGCTGATTAATTTCTCCCTGACATGTGTTGAGCGAATAATTTACCTCACAATGTTACGCTACAACACAAATACGATTAAATCTGATTCTGAGTTTACAATTAGAGTTATCATCTTATCACCCCAATGCAGCGGCTTTGTTTTAGTACGAAAATAAAACAAGCCAATGAAATCAATACCAGGAAGGAATTAAATCGCATTTAAGTTACTGTTGCTGGGAAACAAGCGCCTGCAAGATCAAATACATCATCTCTTCCGGTTGCTTTTCCCTGGAGAGCAATTATTGCCGGACCGTTGCTGTCCCGCTGGGCTGCCGCAAACCAGCGATCCGTACGCCGTCCGGCTCAGTTCAGCTCGGTGCTCTTGAAATGAGCGAGAGAAAAACTTTTGCAAGTGCTACTTCCGTTGTGCGGCCAGAGCAAACTCAGATGAGCGGAAGGAAAGAAACGACAAAGCGCCTCCTTTAAAGTTTCTCCTGTCAACCTTCGAAGCAGCAGCAGCATTACTAGCAATGTGATCAATCGCGTGAATGTTGTTTCAGTAATGCAAGGAACGCTACCGAAATGTTCTTCAGTTCATCGCAACTGTGTCCAAGAAACGAATCGTAAGCCATCTTTAGTGGAAGTGCACTGTTCGGATTCTGCATTCACGTCTCTTTCACTTCAGATTGTACATTTTCAAGCAAAAGAAAAATACGGACGGATGGAAGGAAAAGACAGACCTGCGAAACAGGATTTGTAAACATTTATTTTCCTCGGACCACTTCCGGTTTCACGCTGCCTTCACGGTTAGTTGCAGCTCGTGTACAACAGCATAAGCATGACGATTCCAAGCGGAGCATCGGTATCGAAGCCGAAGGGGTTTGCGTCCAGACAATAGTTCTTTTTTGGGCTCTGTGGCTGCCGCGCAATGCACTTTTGTTTGTTCGCTTGGTGGCTCTGCGGATGGTAGTTCAAGTATTTTACAACTATGAACCATTCCGAAACCGGGCCAAACGAGAAGTTGTTTCTCGCTGGATGCCACTACTCCAATTTATGGGAGATAATTTGTATGAGAAAGTGCTTGTTGGAACACAATTGTCTACGATTTCCTATTCCGGCTCCTCTGTGGTGGTATCTTTTGGTTTTTGCTGCGGAACTTTTCCGTGCCGAAAGGGAAGCATATTTTTTCATCCGAAAGCGGCACCTAAAGCGCTGTTGATTTATTTGTACTAACACGATTCTCCCTGGTTCCACCATCAGAAGCAGCGCAAGTGGCGGACATCCGGCTGCACGTACGTACGATAAAAGCACACGTCCGAGTGGTTCCGGTTTTCCCCCGCATGTCGCCAAAGAGGTTCTAATTAAGGCTATAAATCAGCCTATTAAAAATCGTGTAGTAGTTTTTTTTCTGTTGTGAAACGGTATTCGCTTCATGCGAAGAAGATAACCCAGCTCCAGTTCAAGGACACCAATTGTGTGCCTTCTTTGTCGAGTAGTAAAATTGCTCTGCAATTATTTTACGTTGAGAATAGAGTTTGGAACACATGGTGAATATTCAGGTACACTTGCAAACGATTCAAAATTTCAACTGTTTTAAACATACTCGTTTTCAATCGTGCTCATTCACAAAACTACGTTGACCTTCAGCAATTACATAAGCTGTTTTATTACTTCATGGGTTTACTACTATTTTTTAAAGAACAAGGAACTTATAATGACGAAACATGAGACTTTTTGATTTGTATCGAATATTGTGAGGAGGCTATGGCAGCACGGATATCGGCAGCACGTGTGAAGTGTCTGCCTAGTAAAAAAAATACATTTGAAATGTTTTTTCATCAGTCTTTTTTTTTTGCTGAAATTATTGTGTTTGGTGTGAATGGTTGCTCCAATGGATTCAGTAAGATAAGCACAAATTATTGTTTCGATTTTGGTATGTGTTGATATTCCAGCTCATACCCAATAAAAAATATTCGTCGCCCTATCTTACGCCACAACGAAAGTTCAAGAAAAGACATTCTTCTTCCAGTACATGCACTAGCAAACGTGTATAAATCATTGTACGAACTGGTAGAGTACACGGTCGTTTTTGTTTCGCTCGGCCTGTGAATCGTCGCATCTCGGTGCTCCGATTTTTTCAGTTTTTGACGATAACGTTTCTGGTTGTGGTGGATGCGTAAACGTGTGGAAGATCTGTTTGGATGATTTTATGCGGTGAATCGTTGTAGAAAGGAGCGACGCGTATTTGCAAGCGCTGCAATGTTGTTGTAAGAACTTATTTAAATTCATGTTTTCAGCCGCAAGAAGAAGCACAACAACAAATGATATGTCATGAATTAGTCTCTTAAATGTTCATCACTTTTTGTTTGGTATTGTGTTACCAATAACGGACAGTTTCCATATGGTCGGCGTGCGATCAGACCAAACCAAGCGCCCATTTTTTAAAAATCGAGTTTTTATCACCAGTGGATGTTAAAATTGATTATCTATCTTTAATGAAAACAAGAAATCATTTGAACAATTTATAATGGTGTTATAACAAAATCTCTCTGCAGCAGCCTGCAGGAAACATATGGGGTGGTCAAACTTTGATCGCTGATTACTCGAAATAATGGTTTTGGCGCTTGGTTCGGTCTGGTCGCACGCCGACCATATGTTTTTCGAATCTATTTGTATTATTATTTTTTGTGTTTTCTACGCTTAAAATTCGAAAATTTCAGCTATGGATGGCAGTGGACCGAGATTTTCTTTTCATGCCCTAATATTTTTTTATTGTATATTATAATTTATTTTTATTAATCTCATATTAACTATACATGATCATATCTATATTGTTACATTAATTCAATTAAATCATATATCCCTTATCAAAGTGAATCGTGATCAAAAAACCAGCCCACTAACAAAAACTCCCTTCCGTAGTTTTTTTGTAGAGATGCAGAGGTATACTCGGTTTCTAACAAAGCAAAGCCTAAATTGTAGGTTTTGTGCGGCACTGGCACAACACGAAATTCATAGTTCCAAGAAAATTAAGCAAATTACCGTTATCACATCTACGAAAACTATGAGCAACCGTTTTTGGGGGATGTTTTTGATTTGAATTGCAAAGACATATCAGCTTATAACTGAGGACTTTTTATGAATTTTGAAACAAGCGCAAATCAACGCTGCTTCGCAAAACGATCCAGATCGACCTTTTCCGATTTCGCTTAAAATTTGCACAGTTGTTCCTTTTTGATAAAAAGGTCACGGCTACTGTTTCAGAGGGGCCTATAAAAAATGTTACTGTTGAATAAAATATTCTTTATCAAAAAAATGGCTTGTTCGATTGAAATAGTGTCTTCAGCAAAGTTGTAAATATTGAAATTGCGGTTCTAGAAAAAATATCTACAGTGCAAAAAAATTGTTTTGTCTCGACCAAATTTTGCAAATTGTTATCAAATATTAAATAATACAAAAAGTTCCTTATTTTGGATCTCATTTATTACACATTTTAAACAACAACGTTTGCTACAATCTGTCACAGTTTGGTGATAATAAAATGTGGAACAAAAAAGTTAAAAATTAAAAAAAAATGATTTTGTTATTTAAGCCAAAATGGTTTGTTTGAATTATGATATGTCTTTATCAAAGTTGTAGTTAACATTTTCGTCGTTCCGAAAAAATTATATACCGTGAGAAAAGAAATTCTTCTTGAGAAAGAGCTAAAACAATCATTATAAATTGAATATCTACATAAGTATACACTAAGGTCGTTTTTTACGCGGGGGATGCGTTCCAAATTTGTATGGGCCCGTGTGGAAAACCACTTTTTGAGTTGCAAATATAACAAAGAAAACCGTCCTAAAACGTTTAAACCTCGTTTGATTATGATAGTGGCCAATCTAGAGACCAAAATGCAATATATTAAATTTTGAGTATTCACACCAAAAATTGTGAATTTTTCTGAAAACTAATGTATCGTGGCCTAAAACGGAAAACGTGATTGAAATGAGGTCGATATCTTATACCGTTTTTAAGCAATGGAGGTAAGTAACCCGCGTAAAAAACGACCTTACTGTACTTTTAATAAATCTGCCTTTTTTTTAAACTACACATTATTGTTCATACATTGCAACCCATTGATGCACTAATGCTTTTTTGTATATGGTAGAATAATAATTTAAAAGTTATGATATAAAAAAACCTTTTTTCAGGTTTTTTACAGTGTTTTTTTTTTTCGGAAGGATGAAATTATTATCTGAAACTTTGCCAAAAACACTATGTCGATCAAACAAACCGGTTGAACGCTAAAAGTATTTTTTATCAATAATAGACACTCGGCACAGGAGACTATCCTATAATTTGATATCCCGGGTTTTGTGATAACAAAAATCGAACTTTATATGTTATCCATCAGTCACATTTTTGGATAGGCCCTTTTGAAACAGCAGTCATCACAGCAGTACATCAAGAACTGATACTATAGAATGACTCCTTTATCAAAAAGAAACAACTCCTTTATCAAAAAGGAACAACTGAGTTTCAGCGAAATCGGAAATGACATGCTGAAAACAATTTTTTTTTTCATAGAATTGCTCACAAGTGCTCAAAACCGACGATACCCTCAACTGACTGTTAGGACGTGACCGGCGCCGTTATTGGTCCATGAAAAATCGGGTCATAATAACTAGATTTTTTAACAGTTACTGAGAACACTCGAATTCACCTCAATACAGGTAGAGCCCTACAAATTTTCACACAACACATCGACTCTCAATCAGAGTTTGCTGCTCTTGATATTATTTTTGTAATCTATTCTTCCCTTTCGCTTTCTTGCTGTTTACTTGCACCGAAAAAAATACCAATAAGTATGTTTTGTACATTTGCCAACGTGTGCGACACCACTCGTTGTGACGACGGGAAGTTTATACACTGAGGGCAAACTACTTTAATATAACAGCCCTGGTAAATAACAATTTAAAACTTAATTTGTATAAACAAAGGAAGGGTTGTATGGAAAGCCACGGCTGCAAGGTTGACGTAGAACTACATAAAGAACTACATAAAGTTGTTTGGTATTATATTTTATATTTTATATTTTAAAAATTTAGTGCAAATGTGGAGTTGAAGTGGTACAGAATTTTAATGTGCCTTTATAAATGGTCGAAGAGCGATCAGACCGAACCGAGCGCCATTAAAAATAATGAGTTATTGACACTAGCGGATTTGAAGACTAATAATCTATCTTTCATGAAAAAACTAAATCATTTGAACAGTTTATAATGATATTAGAACCCAAATTCTCTGTAGCAGCTTGCAGAAAACATACGGTTGGTTAAATTTTGAAACCCGATTACTCGAAATAATAATTGTGGCGCATAGTTAGCTGCACGCCCTGATGCTGCTGCTACCGCACAAACGTATTCTAGTCCACTAGTAAAATCCACTAGTAAAATGATTGGTTTAAGCAGAAGCTGGCATTCCGGGTTATGTTCAAGAAAAGCAATCATTACCAATCAGATCATTGGAAATCTGCGTTTCAACAAGGTTTGACCATTATAAAAAGTACAATTTGCATAATTAAGGCTTGATTATGTATTGTAGTGTCATATGGGAGCAGGAAACAAAGAATACCGCTCTCACTTATACATAATTTTATCACGCTGCTGTTGGATATTGCTGAAGGAAAAGAAATTCAGTTCGTGCTGAGACGTGGAGATTAAGTCGAATTTACAACCGTCTTTGTTAAGGCGTAGTGGTCCCCGTGGCTCTATGGTTAGCGTTGTCGATCGGCTAGCTCTCCCACACGGTTGCGAAATCGGAATCGATTCCCGGCCAGGTCGAGGATCTTTTCGAGCTGGATGATTTTCCAATCGATTACTGTAAGAACAAAGGAAACCCATTGAAAACTAACCGACTTATTAGCATTCGAAATGGGACATTTATTCCCCTTTTTCCGTTTTAAGATTTTTATTCTACACCCCTATGTAGTCGAGCTTTATGAGAGACAAAGTTCAATGTCAAAAAATATGGTTTCCGATCATCATGTAAAATTTTTAACACTATGATAAAATCAACTATTGTTGAGTTTCCAAAAAGAACAAGTTTTCGTTTTTACGTAGAACTACGTCTTTCATCATTTGAGCCGTTGAGAGCACAAGTGGTACATGTGCCATTAAGTAAATTTTTCAGGAGACGCGATAAACGAAAACACTCAAATAGTAAATTATTTTCAACAATTTTTTCCAATATAACTGCACTGAATCATTGCTGGAAAGTTTCAAAAGACGGTACATGAAAGCATAACGGGTTCCGGTTGAGAAACTTACACAAACTTCAATGGAAAAACATGTACCCCTTTTGTTCTATGGGGAAAATAATGACAACCAGAGAACGTTGAGAGCAAAAGTGGTACATGTCCAGCCTAAGCATGAAGGATGCATTATAGCTCGCTAATCTTAGGACATAGAACATTCATGTCTTCAGCAGAGTTGTCCAAGTGAATGAGTACTATAGAATGGGGTCGATGAACGATAGAAAAACATTCCTATCATTCCAGTAGTACTATAGAATGATGATCTGTTTGTTAAGGAATTCTGTCTCTTCGTGGCGCTAATGTATATGCATTTGGTAACAGCATACGAGTTGAAACTGAAATAGGTAAAATGCTTTCTGTTACAAAATAGTCACGGGTAAACTAGCGCCACGTAGTAAGAAAATTCCAAAGCAGACAGATCTTCATCTGAAAGTACTCAATCACTTGACCAACTTTGCTGTAGACATGATTGTTTTATATCTTAAAATCCTCGACTTACAATTCATCTAACATGCATAGACTGGACATGTACCACATTTGCTCTCAACGAAATGGTGATTATGTTAATTACCATAAATTGTTTTGGCTATAACTTTGGTTTAGGATATTTTCAAATGTTTAAAGCTCAAACAACTATAGTAACTATGTTATGTAGATGATTGATTATTTTCGGTGATTACAACACACTGCAAGATAGTTTTCATAACGTTTCGGCCTACTGCCATTCATTCATCATCAGATCATCAGCTAAAAATTATTCCATTATTCCATCAAGTAAATCGTACGAAGATTCATTATAATTTTCATTCGGGCAATAAGCCCGAATTACTATATTATAACTATTTTTTTTTAATGTTAGCAAGAGGTTTTATGTGTAGTCTACAATTTTTTTAACGAAAACTTTTCCGTTTCCAACACTGTTTCACATTGGAAATGTTCCATGACTTTTTCTTTTTGAAACGCTTGCTTTATTCGTTATTAGGAGACCCACCAAGCCATTAACCAACAATTCCATGCTTTGGGAATGATTCAAAAACTAGAAACTTGGATTCTTTTTAGTTTGAAACTAATGGACACCGAGTGTGTTTTTTTTCGCCTGTGAACAACTGCTTCAGCCGTAAAAAAAGGAAGCGTTTTCTTCATTACACCGGGACGGGTGACGAAAAACGGAGTCATTACAACAACCTAAAGAAAAAAGGGCATGGGGACTGTCCGGTCATGCTTTTACGTCGTTGGAACGACCGAATATATACAATGCAAAAATTATGCCTTGTATTAGCCGGGACCAGGTCGGTATTATTTATTATGAACTGGGGAACGGTATTCACTACAATTGATGCGATTAAGCCGAACACTGCGCACAAAACGGTCACAAAACGAGCAAAGGCACGAATAAGTGATTCTTCTGCATGACACCGCTAGGCCTCACACTACCAAAGTCGTTCGAATTACAAAGAAACACTCAAATGGGAACTCTTACCGCACCTACCATATTCCCCAGAGAGTACACAGTTCAATTAATACTTGTTCTGTTCGATGGCAAACGGTCAGCCTAACAACAGTTCTGCTCATATCAAAAGACCAACACGTTTTCCGTAACAGAATTCGAGCTCTGCCATAAATTTTTATTTTCTCTTATTATTTCCAAAAATAAAGTTACATATTTATTGAAAAAAAAAACAAGAATTCAGCTAAGCGCCTATTATTTCTAAATAAAAATTGTAAAGTTTTTTTTTATTTCAACTTCATGTTTTGATGATGTATACTTTGAATAGCAGTTTCAATTCATAGAAAGCTTAAGTTAAGAGTAACCCTCGCAGCTGGTCTCGTGGTACGATGCTGGGCAAACAAGCCAGTCGTCGTAGGTTCGAGTCTCGGCTCGGGAGAGACTATTAGTGTCAGTAGGATCGTAGCGCTGGCCCCGCAATTGACCTGTACACTTAACAATTGGCTGCGAAGTCTGTGTATAATAAATAGAAGGTCGATTTCCAAATCGGAATGTAGCACCAAGGCTTTGCTTTGCTTTTAAGTTAAGAGTTCAGTGAATTAAAACTGCTACTCAAATTACACTACATCATTAAAAAACAGCAAGAAGTTAGTTTTACAGAACTTCTAATTATTCATGTTATTTCCTCCATTACTTCTTGCAAATCGCGAGTTAGTCAGGTATTAACATAAAATTAAATAATTGGGCACAGTCTAACCTGTTTTTTAGTACATTTTTGCCTTTTTCCTAGAAAGGTATTGCAATTACTGCAAAAACCGAAGGTATTAAAGTGCTCCAAAGGGCCGATTGGCATATACCATTCGACTCAGTTCGACGAGCTGAGCATTTTCTGTGTGTGTGTGTGTGTGTGTGTGTGTGTGTGTGTGTGTGTGTGTGTGTGTGTGTGTGTGTGTGTGTGTGTGTGTTTGTGTATGAGCAACTTTTCAATCTCACTCGATTTTCTCAGAAATGGCTATACCAATTCTCATCAAATTATTCTCAAATGAAAGGTCTAGTTGGTCTAGTAAGACCCTATTAAATTTCATTGTAATCGGATTTTTAGTTTGCATGTTTGCATTTATCAAAATGTGAAAATCCGAAAGTTCAGTATCTCAGAAACTACACAACCGATTTGAACGAAATTGCGCTTGTATTAACGGACTACCTAAAAAACCCTAAGTTTTGAATTTCATACATGTCCAATGTGGTTCAAAAGTTAAGGGAAGAAACGTGTTCTGGAGACTGCTTAATCTCACTCATGTTTCTCACAGATGGCTGACCGATTTACAGAAAATCAGTGTCATACAGGGTTTGCAATATTCCCGAGAATAGATTTCCCGGGAAACGGAAATGAAAAATCTCATTTCCCGGGAATTCCCGGGAAAGGAAAAAATCCTTAGCAAAAATGAGATTTCAAGTTTATTAATTAAAAGTTTCAAACAATCGTTGACAATTTAATTATCAATTGAACAACAAAATTTATTCAAATTCACTCCAGAAGTTCATGAACAATCGTCTATCAATCGCCTCAGTTCCGCTGACAATTTTTCGTTAGGCCCAAATAATGTAGTTCCCTTCTGTAAAACTTTGCTTAAGATCGCAGAATCACCGCTGAAGAGTCCAATACTTTTAGTTTGTTAACGATAAAGCTGAGTGTTTGGCAGCCAGATTTGAGAGCATTTGAATGCCTTCGTAATTAATGTGAAATCGCGGCCACGACCCAAATTACACTCACTAAGTTTTATTAATTAATTTATTTCTGGTCGCATTGATTTACGGGTTTCAAAATTTTTTATCAATAAACAAAGAAAAAATCAAGCAACTATACGCTTAGTAGTAAACTCACTAGCAAAAAAGACATGAGACGAAGAAAATATTTCTTAATTTATCGTTTACTGAATAAGACAGTATATATTTTTGACAAATAAATTAAGCAAACAATTTGATATTGCACGGCAAGCAAACATTGATCGTCGTTTAAAGTAAATATTTGCTTCGTATAATGCACACTATGAAGCTGCTCTACACTTCTACGACGTAAGTTTCGTGTTTTGATACGATATTTAGTTTTATTGCAATATTGTATGGAAAATTTTCCGAGGAGCTCGGGAATCCCGGGATCCCGCGAATCAATATTCCTATTCCCGGGATCCGGGAATCCCGGGAAAAGGCGATTCCCGGAAAATAGTTCCCGGGATTGCAAACCCTAGTGTCATATGGAAGGTCTAGTTGCCCCATAAGACCCAATTGGTTTTTTTTTTTTTTGCAATTGGACTATTACTCTGCCTGTTATGATTAAAAATGTGAAATCCAGCTATGAAAAAAAAACATATTCTGAAGATTACTTAAACTCACTCACTTTTCTCAGGGATGGCTGAACCGATTTCCACAGAATCAGTGTCAAATTAAAGGTCTAGCTGCCTTATAACACCGTATTGAATTTTGCTGTAATCGGACTGTAACTTCGTCTGTGATTTATCGGAATGTGGAAATCACGAAACATCATCATTTTAGAAACTACACCACCGATTTGAGCATTATTGATATCAGATGAACAGACCAATTGAGGGTTAACTGATGAACTATAATGATTGAGCATGCGGTTCAAAAGTTGTGGAAAGAAAGTCATATTTGAAATAGAGAAAAACCCTACTATTAATAATCGAGTCTGAAGTGATATTTAATCGAATGATATATAATCGAGTCTATATATAATTGAGCCCAACCTGAATATAAATACCAAAGAAAAAATCAAGCAACTATACGCTTAGTAGTAAACTCACTAGCAAAAAAGACATGAGACGAAGAAAATATTTCTTAATTTATCGTTTACTGAATAAGACAGTATATATTTTTGACAAATAAATTAAGCAAACAATTTGATATTGCACGGCAAGCAAACATTGATCGTCGTTTAAAGTAAATATTTGCTTCGTATAATGCACACTATGAAGCTGCTCTACACTTCTACGACGTAAGTTTCGTGTTTTGATACGATATTTAGTTTTATGTTTCGATTATACCACGATCAAAAAAAATTAGCGTCATATATTTAAAACATATTTATTTCATGTTATTTGCATGTGTATGTGTTGTTCAGGTGTGTGTGAATGTTATAATTTAAGTGTTCAGTATAGTTTCTCTGTTGGCTACCAAAATTTTGTTTTTCAGAGTGAAAAATAAATCTAGCAAATATTATCAAGGTGTATTTTTTACTGAAAATTGAAGTGTTCGTGTGAATCTATTTTAAAAAATAATAATTTCTAATGAAAAAGGCTGGGTCTGACCGCTAGGTGGATTAATTTGAGTTTTTGCCTTTCTCCTAGAAAGGAATAGCAATCACTTGCAAAACCGAAAGTATAAAAGTGCTCCAAAGGGCCGAATGGCATATATCACTCGACTCAGCTCGACGAGCTGAGCATTTTCTGTATGTGTGTGTGTGTGTGTGTGTGTGTGTGTGTATGTGTGTGTGTGTGCAGATTTTTATTCTCACTCACTTTTCTCAGAGATGGCTGAACCGATATCAATGAAATTAATTGCAAATGAAAGGTCTTGTTGTCCCATAAGACCCTATTGAATTTTATTGTAATCGAATTTTTAGTTTAGAGGTTATGTATCAAAATGTAAAAATCATGAAACTTCATTATCACTAAAACCACACAACTGATTTGAACAAAATTGGTTTTAAATGAATGGGCTACCTCAAAAAACCTTAACTTCTAAATTTTATGAAGATTGAACTTGTGGTTCAAAAATTAAGAAAAGAAACGTGCTATGAAGAGTGTTTAATCTCACTCATGTTTCTCAGAGATGACTGGACCGATTTTCATGAAATCAGTGCCAAATGGAAGGTCAAGTTGCCCAATGAGATCCTATTGATTTGTTGTGCAATTGGACTATTACCTTGCCTGTTATGTTTAAAAATGTGAAATCCAGCTATGAAAAGGAACATATTCCGAAAACTACTTGAACTCACTCACTTTTCTCAGAGATGGCTGACCCGATTTCCACAAAATTAGTGTCAAATGAAAAGTCTAGCTGCCTTATAACACCCTATTGAATTTTGCTGTAATCGAACAGGAACTTCGTCTGTAATGTACCGAATTGTGAAAATCATGAAACTTCATTATCTCAGAAAGTACACAACCGATTCGATCAATAGTATTATCAGATGAACGGGCTAGTTAACGGTTAACTGATGAATTATGATTGAACACGTGGTTTCAAAGTTTGGCTGCCCTATACGTTCCCATTTCATTTGATTATAATCGAACTAAGCAACCGTTATGTATTAAATTGTTAATAAAACAACGAAATTCTATTATCTCAAAGATTACACGACTTATTTGAACATAACTAGTGTCATACGAACGAATCATCTTTCAAACTTACAAATAACAAACTTCATAACAATTTGATATGTGGCTCAAATGTTACAGAAAGAAAAGAAATTCAAAGACTATTTGAAACTATACCTGCCTCGATCGATATGTGGCCTAAACATCATTTAAATGTGGTGTCGTACTATTTGAACGTTCCAAATACATTGATTCCTTGCGATGTGTTTAAAATCTACAAACGCACGACGAATCGGCCATAGGTCATGATCAAAGTCAAATAACAAATTGTTTGAAATGATTGGTGGTATTTGATAATTTTCAGCAGATTTTCTGGCATCAATCAGACACCAGAAATACCCATATTGGGAGGTATTTAGTTATTTTGGTTGTTTTCCAGAAACTAAAAATGGTCGTCTCTAAATTCAAAATGGTGTCCAGAGTCAATGTTTGGTTTCTATGCATCATCTTGATTACGGAAATATACATATTGAGTATTATTCGTTCATTTTCGACTGTTTCCTAGAAGTTGCCATTGAGCAATTTAAAATGGTGCCTGAGGTCAATTGTTAGCTCATTGCATCATTCTGGTTCCAGAGATACTCATATTGGATGGTATTTGGTTATTTTAGGTTGTTTTTCACAAACCGGAAGTCGCCATCTTGAATTTTAAAATGGTATTTAAGATAATTTCTGGCCTCTGAGCGTGATTCTGGTTGAAGAAACACCCATATTGGGTATTATTCGATCATTTTCGACTGTTTCCCAGGAACCGAAAATCGCCAACCAAGAATCCAAAATGGGCTCTGTGGTCGATTTCAGCTGCTGTGTATCATTATAGATCCGGAGATACTCATGTTGGACGGAAATCGGCCATTTTTGTCTGTTTTCCAGAAACCAGCAGTTGCCAGCCTACAATTCATAATGGTGTCTGAGGTAAATTTTTACCTTCTGGCAACCTCCTGGCTCTGGAGATTCTCATATTGGGTGGTATTTGGTCATTTTCTGCTGTTTTTTAGAAACCGAAAGTCGCCATCTTAGAATTCAAAATGGTATCTGTGGTCCATTTGAGCTCCTGTGTATCATTCTAGATCCGGATATTATTATATTAGGTGGAAATCGGCCATTTTTGGCTGTTTTCCAGAAACCGGATGTTGCCATCTTACATTTCAAAATGTAGCCTGAGGTCGATTATGGAACATATTTGTTACCACTAAAAACATTCACCTACCAAATATGGTTCCATTTAGTTGATAAGTTCGCGAGATGTGCAGAAACATGTGCTTCCAGAAAAGGGAGGGGCGTCGAACCATTATGGACATATTTGTTACCTCTAAAAACATTCACATACCAAATTTGGTTGTATTTTCTTGATTGGTTCTTGAGCTGTGCGAAATTTGTGTTTCATTTGTATGGAACCCCTCCCTTTCAGAAAAGGGAGGGGCGTCCGACTATTATGGATATATTTGTTACCCCTCAAAACATCCACATACCAAATTCGGTTTGACTTGCTTGGTTTGTTCTTGAGTTGTGCAGAAATTTATGTTTCATTTGTATGAGACCCCTCCCTTCCAGAAGAGAGAGGGGTCTCAAACTATCCCAGGAGCCTTTATCAACACCGAAAACCCCTACATTCAAATTTTCACGTCGATCGGGTCGGTAGTTTTCGAGCCTATATGGATCAGACAGACAGACCGGACTGCATTTTTATATGTATAGATTACAACATCAATATTTTAGAACCTAAAGAGTGAATATACATTTATTGGAATGAAGTTTTCATGTAAATCTATTTTTACAAATAAAAGTTCGAATGAGAAAGGCTGGGTCCGACCGCTAGGTGGATTAATTTAGGTTTTTTTTTGCATTTGATAACATACTTAACCCTCCTGATATCGACCTTGATCTACAGCTGAATATACAAGCTGTAAAATATCAGTGCATCAGTAAGTATCAATACTAAAGGTGGTTTCCCCTTAAGCTTCCGTACCATCTACGATGGCACCAATTAAAATGTGTCCTGTATATGATTCTGTTGCTGTTAACTTCACATGTTCTCAATTAGAGAACGAAGTTCAATAAAAATACCTACCTTACACCAGTAGACAAATTGGAACCCAAATTGATTCCGAAGTAGTTCCTTCGCCACTAACACGGCACGGAGTACTTACCGCGAAAAAGCAAAACTTTTCCATTCAAATAAGAAATTGATTTGAAAGCTGCATTCCACTACCGATTTTAAACCCAGCTCAATTTTCATTGAATTTTTTTATCAGTCATATCACGCATCGTCTCTATGTTCCACCGCACGCACAAGTAGGTTAGGATCCACAACGTGTACAAGCAGGTGCAGGGAACGGGACCTTTCGGAACAGGAAATTGATACTAATAACCCAGAAAGTGTTGAGTGAATTGCGCCTGCTCGAAGTTGAGATTCCCTCCGGGGCCAGTGGCTGACGTACGTACGCTCGGAAAGTTTGATTGCTTTCAGGATAAAGTTTTTGCTTTGTTTTTCAGTTCTGAACCTACATCTGCACGTAGAATAGCTGAAAGCCGATGAGTGTATTAAAACTACCCCAATTCGTTTCCGATGGGCCCACTCGAAGTGCTAAGAGAGTGCAATAGCCTTGATGTTACAGTTTCGGCTTTTCGTTAAAAAGTTTTTTGAGCAACTATTATATAATTTTTAACAAATACGTAGCATTATCGAAGAAATTCATTGAATAGTATAGTACAAACAACAAAAACAATATCGCACGCTAGCCTGGGGGGCTCATGCGGTCTCGATCAACTAGATTAGTTGAGAGAATTCGTTATCGATATTGTTTTCGGCACATTTTGCATGTTGTAGGATAAGTACAACGATACACCGTGCCCCAGTGCTGAGTCGAGAAAATTTCCAGCTCGAAAAGTTCCTCGACCTGATCGGGAATCGAACCCGATATCACAACCGTGTGGAAGAGCTAGCCGACCGACATCGCTAACCACAGAACCACGGGGACCACGAATAGTATAGTACAGGGTGACGTAAAAAATGGTCCCAAATTGTGATGTTGCTGTTTGAGTAGTTATACGTAAACGGTGTACCTACACAGCGCTGTTTTTTAAAATGTGAGCCAAATCCTCCACACTCGAAGAAAACGAGTGGATAAGTTGGGAAGATGTAAAATGACGACAAAATGAGTCTACATTGTAACCTGACTAGGACTTTGAAAACTATTTGGCATTGACCAGCGCCTTTGAGTATCAAGGAAAACGACGTTGGAACTTTTGAAAAGATATGTAAACACGAAAGGAACGGAGGAAAGCATCGAAACGCTCAAAAGGTTTCATTGCGAGCGAAAAAAGAGAGCTTAGAAATCAGAAGTGCAATGTGTAAATTGAAACTTTAGAAATGTTGGTGGGACAAGGAAAGACAGACGAAAGTAGAACCCAGCATTCTTTTGCAGTAAACAACTTCAATGCAACTAGCAGCACTGGATCGATTTGACAATTAATTCAGTCAGCTGATCATTCGTGTTTTTGTTTGAGTTTATTTCTTGGGGATTTTAATTTGAACTCTTGTGTTTTTTGAAAACCTTATGGCATCGTGAAAACACGAGAGCCAAAGTACCCGACAGTAGAAAAAGGCAAATATTCACGACAAATCTGAAATCGCACGTAGATTTATTGTATTTAATCACTATACCAACACTCTATTAAATCAATAAATTGTCTTGATAATTACTCAAATGAAGAGCCATGATTATTTTCGTGGGTCATCTGTTTTGTATGTAGGTATGTATTAGAAACCATCATCAGCGAGTGAAATTTCAACTCATTAATTAATAACAGGCCGCCATTTGTTGGCACTGAAAATGTAAGAGTGGTGGTTATAGTCGTTACAAAGTTGTTTTATGTAAGTCGTGTGAACAATTCATTTAAAGTTGAATTTATATGTTATATTGGCTCCACCCCTTGCGCTTTTTGAGTTGTTAACAAGTTGTATATATGTTTATACGCTATTGTACCAGTGACGAGATTTGTTATATATCAGACTTATTTAAATGGTTATTGCCGGTTTCTGGAAAAGAACTCCACTCAATATACTTAATTGCGACTATGTCAATTGAAGTAAAATAAATGAATATACAAATAAATAATTAAGTAAATTTCCTGCTGAAAAACATTATTAATAGCAGTAAAAACGATACCAGTAACGGGTAATACTTTATTACTGTAACAATTTGAAACCGTATAATACATTGAACGCTAGAGCATCAAATGCGTTATGAGCAACAAACATTCGTTGGTTTGAAACTTAATCAATAGTTGTGCTAACTCCGCACAGATGAAGTGATTCATGCTATCCTTGGTAGATTTACATCATGCGCTACAAAAGCGGGTGTAATTCCGGGCCGTTCGTGACATTGGGCGATGACGAACTATCGACTCACCGGTTCAACATTGCCTCGAGAGGTGTAATATGGATAGCTGTGGAGTAAGAGTATCTTTATCTACGCTCCTCGGGTTTGCAGAAGATTGTTGTAATTGACAACAAAGCAAAGAAAGAGGCTTCCGTGGCTAATTGAACATCTGTGTACAGTTATCCTCTAATATCTGGCTAAATGATGCAAAGTGAGTGATGAAATCAGAATTAACGGATCATTTAGGTTTCTAATTGCGACAACACCAAATGAAAATGTATGATTTTTTTTTCGGGTCAAATTGATCGATGAGAAACTCAAATTAACTATGACATTATTACCTTTTGTACACCTCCATTGATGATAATTTAATATCATACTGGGAGTGAACTACGTCAATGCAGTATTGAAACTTAACAACATATCGAGTTTCCTGACTCGAATGCATGATGCAAATACAATTTTAAACATCATAACTCAGCATCCCGATATTGTTTCTGTGAATAATTAATTCCGTAATATAAGCATTAAGGGGGCGGAAATTGGTCAGCTGTCCGCCTTCCGTGTGAAGTGATTCTGACTAAGCGGAATTTCAGTAATTGCTAGAGAACATTTAGCTAGAAGCGAACGAGCTCGATTCATTTATGAATCGCCACAAAATTGGAAATTCGATTTGCCCTCTTCCCATCAAGCACTAACGTGCGCAGTTGGTGGCAGCCAACGGAAATCTGGAAGCATCAATGTTATCAACCACGGCCATAAATGGCAGAAAATTTGCAATTGAACACTTGAATGCGCAAACAAGTGCTTGGTAGTACCGTGATAGAAACGTTACCACATGCACACAGAAATGAAAGCTTGATGGAGCTCTATTGGGGAGGCTGAGGAAGGGTTTACATATTAATAATGATACAGTTTAAAAAGCGAATTTCTCATTTAAACCATTCTGATTGAATGAGAATTCAAATACATCCTCTGCGTTGAAAGATAACAAACAAAATATGAATGTTTAATATGGCTATTACCGTCATAAATAAAAAAGCTAAAGCCTTAGTGCTACCTTCCGATTTGGAACTCGACCTTCTGTTTATTATATACAGACTTCGCAACCGACTGCGGGGATGGCGCTCCGGTCCTATTGACTAACACCTGATGCTTACACCTTTGAATATGCGTCAAATTACACTAGCTTATCGTTTTCTTGATAACTGTTATATTAACTATTTTATAAAGGCATGTAGCGTAAACCATAAAAAATGTAGTAAATGTTGGTTTAGCTACAAATGATTAAAATTATACACATCGTTCTATCCACACTCTGACTGTTAGACGTAGTTTCACGTCAAAACTTGATAACCTCAACCTAAAAATAGGTCATTTTGAATCAAATAGCAAAATTGAACAGAGAGCATTCTAACAATAATGTATAAAGCAATAAAAGCCTTGAATTTCCATTGAAAGAAATACATCCAACAAAGCTTGTAGCGTTCGCGATAGATGTAAAAAATCCTCCATTCAAAGGTTTACAAAAATTAAATAGAGCTTAGCGTAATCGACGGATCGAAGCCGATGTTTGCTGAACCTTCAATCGAAGCACAGTAAACAGCAAACGAGAGATGGTTCAATAAACGGATCCCCGGATCGAACAAATAGGACAACGCCGGCTGCAAATATAAACATCCTATTGATTTCACATTTATTCAATTCAACTTGGCGTTCGACCGTGTTTAACATTTCCATCAGTTTCCCACAGTTGCTTCAGCACCACCAGCTGCAGTGAAGCGTTGTGCTGCTGCTGTTCGGATATATATTTCCTATTTGCTTTATGATGCGAAGCATTACAATGACCGATTTGATCCATCAGAAATTGTGACGGTCCGCCAGCACCATCTGTTTCAATTTCAAGAGCTTAATCATATATTTACTTAGTGTGTGTTGAACATGTGCAGTACATACTAATTAGATGACTTTTTGAAGTATCGAGCTCTATGCTAATGTGCTTGGGGATTCGCCAAAGCTTAGTCTAACTAAGATTCATTCTAATAAGGCTAATACATAAGTTACAAATTCTACAAAATTCAGATTTTTTTTGCTTTGCTTTTAAGGATAAACAAACTTTGCAGAATTTCCGAACTCAAAGATTTCGCAAACTCATAACATATTATGAATTACACAGTATTCAGGAAAAGCTCAGTTTATTATGAATTATATTACATTATTATTAATATGGGTATTGGCAATATGAACGAGTTGGAGACTATCATCCAAATTCCAAGCTGTTCAGGCGTACCGCAAAGCAGTAATCCGGGGCCACTATTATTTTTAAGCTTTTTTAATTGTGCAGCACTGCCATAAATATCAAAAGAAAAATGACTTTTGTTGACAAAATGCAGACATTCTTAGTCGTCAGGGGTCTTGAGGACTGTGACAAGAAATGCATTGTCCTATGATTGTGTGATCTGTGCGACAACACTTAAAAGAGTTGAAAAAGTGAAAGATCTGGGTGTAATACCAGACGTAAAATTACACCGTTCAGGTTTACTCTGAAACTCAAACTGGAAAAAAATTAAACATAATAGCTTCTCAACCATTCCTGTGAATTTTGGTGCCCCCAACAAAGATAACTTTTTCAGAGACCCAAATGAG
The DNA here is from genome assembly GCF_029784165.1 of Wyeomyia smithii. NCBI lineage: Eukaryota > Metazoa > Arthropoda > Insecta > Diptera > Culicidae > Wyeomyia > Wyeomyia smithii. The sequence goes on from NC_073694.1 coordinate 162,761,244, forward strand.
CTTTCCGGTAAACCTACGTAGAAGCAATGAACTCGACGAGCACTTTCGACGCACTTCTGCATACACTAGAGGCTCCAAAATTCACAGGAATGGTTAAAAAACTGTAATCTCTTTAGAAAGAGAACATTTTCAATTTTATCAATGATTTTTTTGCTGTCTCTATAGATGTGACGCTAAATACTAACGCATCTTTCTTATAGAACACAATATCCGATTTTGATGTTCTTACACGCATATGAAAGCTGCTGTACAGTATGCTACCGAATGGACTTTGATTAGTAGCTTAGGCTTTAAGATATTGATCAAAGAGTATTTTTTTCATGAGACAAAGTAGTTCTTGGTAAATTTGACAAGTGATTTGTGAACTTCTTTCTAGATATCTCAATGAAATCAGGTTTTCAACTCTTCTACGTATTCAGGCCAAAACGTGAAACAAATTAAACTTGCAAGACGATATAAGACTGAAAAATGCAGCCTCGTTTTGCAAAACTTGTATCTGAAATTCTTTTGGGGGCCGCGGAGCTCACTATGCTTTGCAGAACGGGCCGCGGAGCTCTTTGTGTTTAGCAAAAGAGGCCTCGGAGCCAAAAAAGGTTGGGAGCCACTGACCGAGAGGGCCTAGTGCTGTATCTTCATCAACTCAGTTCGATTAAATGAACAAAGTTTGAATGTATGTGTATGTGTGCCTGTACGTATGTATGTGTAAATATGTTCTTTAATTGTGTAGTATATCAAAATCAAACCAAAAAAAGGCAATAAGATCCACCGTTCTTACAGAACCACGTCCTTGAAAAGCATATTGAGAGTGTTCTTTATTGATTACTTGATCTTTAGAATAGTGACCAAAGAGTATAGACATGCGATATATTACTTTTTGAATCAAATTCATCTCTCTCTCTTCTCTCTCTTTCTCTCTCTTCTCTCTCTCTTTCTTTCGCTCTCTCTTTCTCTCTCCTTTTCTTTTGCTTACTCTTTCTTTTTCTCCTGCTTTCTCTCCCTCTCTTTCTCTTGCTTTCTTTTCATCGATCTCTTTCTCTCACTCTTTTTCTATTCATCTCTTTCTCTTGCTTTCTCTCTCTTTCTCTTGCTTTCTCTCTCTTTCTCTTGCTTCCACTCTCTTTCTCTTGCTTTCACTCTCTTTCTCTTTCTATTTATCTTGCTTTCTCTCACTTTTATCTCGCCCTATGTTTTATTTTCTCTCTCATTCTCTTCCTCTCTTTCTATTACTCTCTCTCGCACTCTCTCGCTATCTCTCTCTATCTCTCTCTCTCTCTCTATCTCTATCTCTCTCTTTCTCTCTCTAACTCTCTCTATCTCTCTCTATCGCTCTCTATCTATCTCTCTTTCTCTCTCTCTCTATCTCTCTATCTATCTCTATCTCTCTATCTCTCTCTATCTATCTCTATCTCTCTATCTCTCTCTATCTCTCTCTATCTCTCTCTATCTCTCTCTATCTCTCTCTATCTCTCTAACTCTCTCTATCTCTCTCTATCTCTCTATCTCTCTCTATCACTCTCTATAACTCTCTATCTGTCTCTCTATCTCTTTCTATCTCTTTCTCTTTAGCTCTATTTCTCTCTATCTCACTTTATCTCTCTATCTCTCTCTATCTCTCTCTATCTCTCTCTATCGCTCTCTATCTCTTTCTATCTCTCTCTCTATCTCTCTTTCTCTCTCTTTCTCTCTCTTTTTTTCTCTCTCTCTCTTTTTCTAGTGCTTTCTCTTTCTCTTTCTGTTTTTTCTTTCACCTTGTTTCTTCGTATCGCTATTCATTTCTCAAAGTAAGCTTAGAATCATTGACAACTTTGCATAACCATACGCTGTGTAATGCGTCTCAACTGGTGTAAAAAATGAGCCATTTATTTTTATAGCTTTAAATTCAATTCAGAGAAAACTGCAATGTTTACTTAGATCTCGTTCTCGCTCGCGAAGCTTCCGAACAAGAATCATTTACAGCTTTCGACAGTTATTAACTTTATTATTATAAATAAGCATCGTACAAAATTTAACCCAAATTGTGTATATGTAACACAATTGGCTATCAAGAAATTTTGAAGGGCTGTATCAAACATGTATGATATGATAGTAAATCATTTTGTATAATATAAATATTGTCCTTTGATTTAGAACTCAGTTTAAACAGAGTATGCATGTTACCCCACTTCTCGTCATTGTAGCAAATTTTATAAAGTCCTGGAAATGTTTCGGATTTTACCAAACAAGCTGAACCTTAAAAAAGTTTAATGTTCTCGAGTACACTCTGAGAAGCAAAGATCTATAAATCTCGCGACAAACCTTCATATACAGATAATGCATTGGAAATAGAATAGAATTGACAACTTTTATCAGCAGTTATCTGAATTCCATTGAAATATCCAAGCTTTTGATCTTTATATATTCTATATTTTTAATTCATTTTATTGATTATTGAAATTGAATTTCAATAATGAATGAAACTGTGGCTTTTTGGTTTACTGACATGAAAAGTTTATAGTGATAGTTAATATAACAAAGGTTTCTGCACCGCTTAGTGGATTAATCCTGTTTTATTTATATTTGTTTATATTTGTTTTTCATATTCGTTCATTTCATTATGACGAGAGTATTGAATTTAAATTATTTTTAATTTGAAATTACCGCAAATAAAAAAAAAAATTAACACAAAATAGCGACGAAAGTACAATGAAAAGAGATAAGAAAAAAAGAAATAGAGATAAACCCATGACTTCAAATTGAAAAAATAATTTAGATAACAAAATTGCCACACCTTCTGCAAAAAAAATTACTTTGTATTTCTTGGTAGGCAGAAAAATCGTAAAATTCATTTGATGGACTGTTTTTTGGCTTAGAAAGTTGAAAGACATTCTCCAACAAACATGGTTGTTTGATATAAAATGGTAAAAATAGTATATCTCGAGATTGACTATTACCTCGGGGTAATAGTTGTATATTACATAAATTTACACCTATAAATTGCAAGAAAAAGTATGAAGTGGCTTTGAACAAAAAATGCGTTATTTTGCTACAAAGAAAGGGGCATTCCAATCGACACATAAATGATATTTTATCAATGTAAACCTAGTAAAATAATTCGCCCAACTTTAAGCCAAATCCGTGACAATCGATGCCAAGTTTGTGCCTATTTCATGCTCACTTCGAATGAAATGGCCAACATGAAAGAAGATGGGCTCGAAAACCATTATTTTTTCGCTACGGTAATAATAAAAAATATTTTAAAAAATATTCAAAAAAAAATTAAAAAAAACTAAAAGAAAATTTAAATGAAAAATAAATAAAATTGGTGAATATGAGGTGAAACTGGTAGAGACACCTTCCTCAGATGAAATTGTAAATTTCTACCTGTGCGTTTTACTGTGGATTTTTCTAGTGCCGCCTGTATTTTATTTTGTTAAGGTTTTTTCTCATGCTACACCACCCCCTCAAGAAGAATAATGTGACGTACTGAAATATAAAAAATATACTATAGAGTCTCGGAAATTTATTACTGCTGTGATCGGTTAAAAAAATGACAGTCGTTATATTGTTTCGTAAATCTCGGTTTAGCCTAACTGAAATTTAGGCACAAAATATTGCCGAGCTATCACGACCGAGATTTCGGTTATTTTGTGCCGAAATTTTTAATTAGGTGAACCTAAATTAGCGAAAAAAATGACAGCTTTTTTATAGAGCAGTCAGTGGTGGCGTTCTCGGCAATAAATTGCCGGTATTCGCCAGTGAATTTTAAATGAGTAGATTTTGTAGATTTTACAAATTTCACATATTTAACAGATCTTACATACAGCCTTTGCGAATTTCTCAGATTCAACAGGTCCTTCAGATTTCACAGATTTTTATAAATTCCACGAATTTTACAGGTTGTACTTATTTTGTAGATTTTGATTCTTTGTAGATTTTTCAGTTTTCACAGTTTTCTCGAGTTTGACTGAGCTCACAAATTTCACACATCCTACAGATTTTAGGAATTTCACAAAGCTCATTGATCTTCAAGAATTCACAGGAGCCCAACAGGTCTCATGCACTTTACTTATTTGGAATGTTTTAATGGTTTTATAGATTGCCCATGGTTTTGCAGATTGTTTGGTGTATCGCCGGACACGTGAAACTTGAGACGCTGATGTGGTCATGCACCTCCAACAACTCCTATCCCAACCTCCACGGGATCCCGGGATACGAGTAACCTTAGCGGAGATCAGGTAACCAACCCCCGGTGGAAACTTTGGTCGTATGCTGACTGAGAAGGGGAGTCTACGCGGCTGCGTTCCTATGTTTGGGCGGCGTACAACAGCGTCTGACCCGAAGCGGGCGGCTGAACCAGAAATACAGTATGTCGCCAGCGGCACCTAAGATGACAACCGCATCAGCAGGATGTAGCTATCGCGACCCTGGTAAGGTAGCATAACTTAGCCTCGACGGCGAAATTAGAAGTACGGAATGGAACAATCGGCAAAGACCTAGGCTACAGACACGAAAACATCAAACGGTAAATGATTGGAAAATGAGTACTTAGAACGTCCGATCTCTCAAAGAACCGGCGCGAGCTGGTTTTATTGCTCAATTGCTCAAGAACTACAGCGACAGGGAGTCGAAATTGCAGCGATTCAGGAGATTCGGTGGGCGAATTCTAGAGAAAGGGAATTCCATGCAGTAGACCCTATCTCACACACTTCTTTTAAGTACCACATATATTACAGTGGCGGTAAAGCAGTAGAACGGGTGTCGGTTTGTAATACTGGAACATCAGAAAACAAGGGTCGTGCAGTGGAAGCCCGTAGATGACCGTATGTGGGTCTTGAGGATTAAGGGCAAATACTAAACTACAGTTTAATCAACACCTACGCACAGACATACGACAAATCCGTTGACGCCAACGATGGGTTCTATGCTTGAGCGAACCTATGACGAATGCTCAAAGCTCGAAGTAAAAGTCGTCATCGGAGATCCAATCGCACAGGTTGGGAGGAATGAATTCTTCCGTCCTGTCATTAGAAGGCATAGCTCATCAGTTAACGAAAACCTCTTGGTCCACCCCGAATTCGGCTATTTATCTTTCGGCTAAAGAAACTTTCTATTACGCTTGGTTAACCGGTAAACACTTGATTAGCTTTGTGGAATTGCTCGTAGCGTAGCGCAAGCACGGTATATTTCATAGATTGCAGACTGGTGACTAACGCTTCCACTCGGATTGTATTTGGTACAATGTTTAGTAGTAACGATGTGGATGTCAATAGAAAACAACAAATCTGATCGATTGATACAAAACTTTCATTATTAGTTACGACAAGAAGCAACTGAGCTGAAAGCCATTCAAACCTGACCACTTTTCGTGACATGACTAACGGCACTTCGAGTGCATCTCGAACCTGTTTCGCAAATTTTCACCACTTACTCGACAATGCCATCATTAAAATAACTGTAGTAGAGAATGCTGAAAAAGCTTTGATTGCATTTTCATAAGAGAAAGGTACCGAAACTATTGCCAAGTATGTCACCACTTTCATCCGCCAGAACTTTGTCAGTTTTCTCACTGAGGAAAAACTTCCTCGGCAAACGGTCCGAAACAGTTTACAGTTTACAAACTCCTTTTTTTTCGCTACATAACAGTTGCCTTACTCAGTTTGGCTTCTTTGTTCCGGTTTACCTTTTATTTCGTCTGTCTTTTCGTTCCAGAATAATGGTAAAAAAGCATGTCGAAAGGCGTCGCTCGCTGTGTGGACTTAATTAACTAATGGCAACAATTTTCATAATTGAAATTTAAAATACCAGCCGCTACTCTGTGGTGGCAGTACCAACTTGGAATGAATAAAAACGAGTTTTGATGTTTTTAATTGAAGTGCACCGGGGTTCCGAGCAGTTTTGAGCCAGTTTCGCCTGTGCTGAAATCGAGTTTGTTTCTGTTTCACAAAAATAAATCATTTTATGCTCCGCGAATGCCGGTCACGTTCCATCCATTTATCTTGCATTGTTTATGGCCCAAAGGTGACTAATTTCAAAGAGGCAAATAGAGTCAGCAAATGTGGCACGCCTTTCCCCAAGTTACACGGAAAGAATTTCAGCTTTATTGCTTCTTTGGTGAGTGCCTCACGGTAACCATAACAGTTTTATGCTTACCGTCACCTTTCCTCACAGAAAAGTAGTCTCCAGTGCGTTTTTACATGTCTCCTCCCGCAATCATCATGACCAAGCAGAACACAGTTGGAATATGCTGCCAATGTTGTTGCCTTCTTCGTCATTTTTGACGTTGGACTAACGTCTATATCGAAGTTAGGCACCTGAATTTGAAAATCTAGTAATTCAACCGGGGAAAACCAGGGAAATGTGGTCAGGTTTTGAGCGCTTATACATCAGTCATTTCTTTTCAGAATTTCGAGGTTTTGGCATCAACCGATCAGAAATTCTTTTACGGTTGAATTTATGTAACAAAAATAACCTATTGTTCGAGATACACTATTGAAAAATTGATAAATCACATCGATTGTCCAAATCATACCGAGCAACCAATCACCACCTCTCTTCACAAGCACAGTCGACACAAACGGATACAACCGATCTGACTTTGTAAACAGTCTCACAGCTTTCAACCAATAACGAGCTCGCTTTCGGTAGCTGCAACAGGTGTTTCAACACCGTTTTAAAATGCTTCTTTTATCATTACCACTGAACAGATTCTAAACCCAAATGGCTTGATTGATAGGGGAAATATTGCGCAAGATTGACATATAATAATTTAAATATGTTTTCGATACTAAACTAGTTAAAAGTTGTGTTAAAAGTCGTGCACATTCAACCAATCACAAGCTCGCTTCTTGTTTGCTCGCGGATGGATTTTTGCTTTGGGCTATATAATAGCCTGTGTCGTCTCATAGCAGTCGTCAGTTAACAAGTGAAAGGCCATCAGGCCGGTCTTGTATAATCAGCAGCGGTGGCTGATTCCAGCGGCCAAACTGAGCTGCAGCAGAACCAGAGCGGTGGTATCAGGCAGCAGCGGCGGAGGTAGTGGGAAGCTGCATTTCTTCATTCAGTTCGGTTCTCCTTCGATCTGAGTTGGACCCCACCAGCGGTAATCCAATTCAGATATCGTTGGTGAAAACAGCCAGAAACTGCACGAGCCAGCACCGCCACTAGGAAAGCTACCGCCATTTAGTGTGTGTGCAGTGTGCACATATAGCGTATGTGCATCTGTATTGCTATGACATTTGCGATGATAGGGATGGCGCTGTTGCGTGTGTATGGCTAGCTATAGCGTGTGTAAGACACAGCATGTGTAGCATATTATGGCTATTGCGTGTATATTTTCAGCGTGTGTACGGATAGTTATAGATTGTGTGGATAGCTGCTGCGTGTGTAATGATTAGTTATAGCGTATGTATGAATAGTAATAGCACATGGTTGGATAGCTTATGCGTGTGTATAGATAGTTGTATCGAATGTATGGAAAGGAATAGCGTGTGTATGGATAGCTATAGCTACAGCGTGTGTATGAATAGTTTTAACGTGTGTTTAGATAGTTATAGCATGTGTGTGAATAACTATAGCGGGAGTTTATCGAAGATTATTATTATCATTGAAAATATTAAAACGTCTTAACGAACACAGTTGTGAATTTGATTTTACAGCAGCGATTTTAACTTCTTCAGCCAGTCTTTATTCATCGAGGAAAAATTACTACCTATGAATGATCAACACTTATTTACTAGAAATTTGATTTAGATCAAAACGGGTTCTTTTGAGTATCATAAATTATTGGTAAAAAGAGTTGCAAGTTTTCTCAATGAGCATTCATTAAATTTTCGTTTTTGTTTCTCGGTGCGCGGTTTTGATTTTGTTTCTCGCACACAGAGAAAGAAACAAACTTGTCGCTATCGTGAAAAATAACAAAACAATTAGAAATGCTCTAAATCACAACTGAAGAAGTTAAGATATTTTCCTGTCACTCGCCCAAACCTTGATAACAACTACCGAAAAACGTGTGATTGAGCTCTTGCTATATTGAGTTATTGAACCAAACGTTTTTTTTTTTCAAATACATGAAGTTATATGCTGGGCTGGAACTAACCTAGCATAAGTTTTATCGATTAAATGTCAAACAATTTTCAAATTTAAAATTTTCGGTTGAATCGTTCTGGGCTCCAATTTCAGATAGTTTCGTAAAGTTTGCTTTTTGCTTAGATAGGAAAATTTTACCAATTCGCTCAATTAAATGATTGTCTTGGTAGTGCAGCAAACAAAGGGTTGATTCGAATATGTATGAAATGACAGCGATTAAATAAAAGATATCCATTCTTTTAGTATATATTATTATTTATAACGTTTTAACGTCTCAGCATCCAGAAATGCACTGTTAGATAAAATTGCAGCAAATGCTAGAGTTGCAATTCTCTCTATTATTTGTTTTAATGGAATATAAGAATACCGTAGTCCAACGTCATGCGGTCGTGTCTTGAATACCACCCTCCTACTTTTTAAGAAGGCGAAAAGCTTTTCGAGGAAAATTCTATCTGAAAAAAAAAATCACACGCGCCTTCCATTCCACAACTCGTTGCGGAAACATTATGAATAATTGAGTTGTACTCAACTCAATGCTAAAGCCGAGATTTAGCCACGCACGAGGAAAACATATTTACCGAAAGAAAATTTAGCTATAATAAGAAATAAATTCACGGGAAAAACAGTCAACAGGCTTCGCTATCTGTACACAATGCCTTCAAAATTTTTTTGTCAACAGCAATAATAATCACGCTTCGCAGAAAAACTCTTCTCCAATCTCGCTGAAAGCGAACACATTACATACCGAAATCGAGTCTCTTTGGCGCGTATTTCCCACATTTCCGGAACCAGCAAAATATTGCTGCACGAACGGAGGAAAAATCTCCGGCAGCGTCATTGGATAGTAACAGCAAAACCCATCAAATCATGTGTGATTTTTATTGAATTTTCCGACGCACTTCCGACTGAAGAGATGCAAACAAGGCGTGCGATGAAGGAACGGCAACGGCACACTTCCATCTGTTTCGGTTGTCAGTAAGCAAAGTACGAACGCAGCTTCACAAGAAAAATATTTTTCAATCCAATAAAGCTGACTTGCCGTTTCTTACCGCATCAACAACCAGAGTGACATGAAGGCGTGAGAAGGCGCCTTTCAGCTGTTCGCTGTCACCGCAGCCTCGCTGTGTCTCAGCCGGAAGGGTGTTTTGTACGGTCGACAGAGGCTTTTAGTGGGGCGTACAAACATGCAAGACGGGGCGGCGAAGCGTGCGTTGGTAGGCACTGGTTTTTGCGACGATACCAGGCTAGAACGGGTGAAAGTAGAATTCAATTTTCCATAATTCACTCTTCCGTCGCCCTCGTTTGGGTGATGGCACAATAGGTAGAAATACTTTTTTATATTACCAACCAGCAAGAAAAATCGAACACAAATTACTTTTAGTACGCCAAAATGTTGCAATGCAGAATATCTCACTCGTGCTACGGTAACTAATAATAATTGAGTGGCTTTCAGCCGATAAGAATGGCAATGATTTCGCGTGAATGCAAAAAAAATGGTTGAAAACTAGCAAATCGGAATGAATGAACCATTTGACCAGAAAAAAAACAGGTGACAACTAAAAAGAAAGAAAAACTGATTCATCTCTTTTGGATATACAATCATTACACTGGTTGACAAAAAAGTTGTCGTAAAGTTAAAAGAAAAAACTATGTAACATTTGAAAAAGGTCCGACGAAGCTTTATCATAATGCCGAAACAAAAGCGACTTGATTCTTCTCATCAATTGTTCGCTGTTCGTTGCACTTCAGTTATTTTTGTACACCAGCAGTGGCGTAGCGTGACCGGGTGACACCCGGGGCGGAAAATTTGGCTGTTACCCCTTTTCTCCTGGGTGTCACCCCCACCAGGTTACAGCGAAATCATTTTGTTATCAAAAATTGTGAGAGTTAGGAGATTCGTTTCCAATTGCACTAAATCTACCCGTTTTTGAAAAATTGGTTGAATTTATACTCTTAGGAGCAAATTTATATAACTTTCGAGGGTGAGGGTTTCACCGCGACCTCCACCTACCTAATTGATATTTAATCTCACGGATACCACCCTGTTGAAGGTGACACGTATCAAAATTTTCCTTATGGGTGTCACCCCCTAGAGGGTGACACCCGAGGCGGACCGCCCCCACCACGCTACGCCAGTGTACACCAGGGAGCTCGAAATCCCGAAGAAATCTTCGATAGGGCGACATTGAGCTAAATTCGTTGAGTTGCGTAGCTTGGATACAAATGGGGTCGCGTGGTTGTTCAAGAACGTTTTTAGGTTTTGGTGTAATATAGACTGTTCCGAAAATTATAAATACATCTTCTTTCTTGAATAAAACAAAAAATACAGGGTTTTTCGGGTCATTTTATTCTGAAATATAGATAATAAGTGTTTTCTTTCCAGTTTCAATTCAAGTTGGGATTATTTTTCGTAGGATACGCGAGCTCTCTAACTTTTCTCTTAACACTACTAATAAGCTTTTGCACAGTGTGTTCTCCGACCATTTTTACCACTTTAAGCCAATCTTTTTTAAATTTTTCAACATTGTCCGCTGGTTTGACATATTTCCTCAGCTTTGCCTTGGTCAAAGCCCAAAAAGTTTCAATAGGGCGAATTTCAGGGCAGTTTGGAGGATTCATCTCCTTTGGGGCACATGTGACATTATTTGTTTTATATCACCCTAGTGCATCCTTAGAGTAATGGCAGGAAGCAAGATCGGGCCAAAAGATTGGAGGATTGTTATGCTGCTTAACCATGGGTAACAACCTTTTCTGCAAACACTCTTTCACGTAAATTTTACCATTCATTGTGTCATTCGTAATGAATGGACGAGATATTTTCCCACATTCACAAATGGCCTGCCAAACCGCAGCCTTCTTGCCGAATTTTTCGGTGTAAATGGCTTTCACTGGTCCAAGGACATCCTTTCCCTTTGGTGCTGTATGAGGTTGCGGTCCTGGCAGAGTCTTATAGTCCAGTTTTATGTAGGTTTCGTCATCCATGATAACACACCTCATTTTTTTGGTCAGAAGTTTGTCATAAAGCATCGGTTTCACAGATTCAGCTTGTTTTGGATTTCGTTTTGGCTGCTTCTGCTTCCGATGGGTCTGCAGACCCATTCTTTCCTTGGCACGCATAACGTTACTCGCCGAGGTTCCAAGCTTTCTCTCCACATCTCGTACTGATACTGAAGGATGCCGCTTGTAGTATTCCTTAACCTTTTTGTCCATTGTGGGATCAACAGGCCCGGGTTTTCTACCACGTCTTGGGGCATCAGTAAATGTGCACTCTTCACAATACTTCCGCAATGCGGTTTGAACTGCTCCGACACTTATACCTTCTTCTCTGGCTAAATTTCTTATAGAAAGACCACTCACGGTGCCCCATTTGTGCACAATTCGCTTTCTTTGCTCGAGAGAAAGGCCATGCATTTTCAAAATTTCGCACTAAATGTTAGAAAAAATGACAGCATCTGTTTCTTTTGGATGTAAACAACAGGACGCAGCCAACGTTTGGTTGAATACTGCACGTTATTTGAAATGACGGTTGATCGTAAGTGTATTTATAATTATCGGAACGGTCTATAGGATGATGCTTACTATGATACTCTTCACTCCATTTGGGACTTTATCCTAACTTTCTCCAACGTTTTGCAGATGTACCATTGAGTATACTTGAACGTGAACAGTAGCATCCCGTTTACTTGTTGAATCCGAGCAATTCCACAGAAAAACGGGCAACCACTTTAATCGACCATTTTTAATTTGGTTGAAACTTTGCATAAAAGGTACAATGGGAAAAATATGCAATTTTTTTGCAATTGGTTATTTCTTTTCAATTACGACTCGTTTTTGAGAACTTAGTTAAAAATGCTATCTAAGAGAAATATTGATAATTGCAAATATTTTTAGACTCAAAACGGTTTGTTTGATTAGTGAAACATCTTCGGAAAAATTGTAGAGAATAATTTTGTGTTTCGAAAATATATACACTCTAGAAAAAAAAATTTTTGAGACAAAAAGTTAAAAAATTATATATTATCACTTTGGTAATTAAAAAATCTTTTTTTTTTTCATAAAAACTACAAAAGATTTGCTAAACATTAATGGCTGCCCGATCATGGAAATATGGGAAAAAAATTAGGACAGAATGTTGGGTTTGATTGTGGTATAATGTTTTGAGCAAAGTTGTAGACAGTAATTTTGTCCGTGTCCCATGGTGGCCAATCAATATCAATTTTCGATTTCCCGGTTTTTTCCCGGTTTTCCCGATGATATTGATTAAAATTACCCGGTGTTTTATTTTTAAAACATATGAGAAAAAAAATAATTTTCACATGCTTAGTTATGCCTTGCAGAAAAAGTGTTACAAAAATATGGAAAACATTTCTCCTTCATCGTTTTTAGTTGTTCGTCGACGTTAGCAAGTACCTTCATAGTGATCTGCTGCACAATTTCCTTTATCTCCAAATCGTTGACAGTCTTCGCCTTCTCGCGCTTTCTTGCTTCCTTCTGATCCTTCTCAGTCAACCTACTCTCGAGCTTGCAGTGCTTCTGTATCAGGATTCCAATGAAATGCATGGGATAAATAAAAGAGTTGGGGCATAGAGGTTTTGTCTTCTCGAAAAATGTCCTCAGGCGAAATTTCAAGCGGACTTTGGGAAGAAGAGCCTCAGAGTGACCAATGAAAAAAATGCACATGAAACTGTCAAGATGCATTTTGAAAAAGGCATGAAACGTTGAAATCTGTTCTTTCAAAGCAATTTTTTTTTTGAAAAACTTTGAACCTGGGACTTACAAAATTTTCGAGCTGGGGCCAATGAAATGTATAAGAAATTTTCTCATGGTCCGTAAAATAAATACTACTGACACTCTGAATAAACAATTTGAAAAAAAAAATATTATTAGCTACTGTTTGTTTTTGATATAGAAAAAATCAGAGATCTGAGAAAAAGCTCTTCAAGGTGGCGACATTCCCCAACAAAATTCAGTAGTGAAACGGTCGAACACAGAATAAAAAAAACTACTTTTTTTCTGCGAAACACTTATTGCGGAGAATGTTGAAAATAACAGAGTCTTAATTATTTATATTATAGATATTGACATAGTTTCTGCAACATGACAGACGAACACAGTTTGTTAGAAATATTTGATATATATTCTCTTTAAAGTATGTCACTTGCAAATGCAATTAAATGTCCTGCTTGTGATTAAAATCATATCAAAAATCAAGAAGTGCAAACCGGGTAGCTCCGTTCCAGTCCGGTTCGAAATAAAATCGAGACTCTAAGTTTCCGGTCCTACCCGATGCGATGTCGAACACTATTCACAAGAAGTTTCAATACGCCTCCCGCGACGCTGACTACTTTTTGACTTCTTTGAAAATCTGACAATATATGTTACGGAACAGTAAATTTATTCACCTGACCAAGATTTTATTTGACGCAGATCTTGCTGCGAAGCCGCTGTCGACTTTGGCTGAAACCAACAACCAGCTGTCCCCTAACCGGCAGAATCATGACAGTTAGGTCATCGTGCAAAAAAAAACAGGTTTTCACGTTTACATTTCCTCAGAAACTCTTGAACAAATGAAACGGCAGACATGAAGGAGGATGATTTTCCCGGCGTGAAGCCCAATTTCCCGGTTTTCCCGTATTTTTTCCCCGGTGATTTGAAATTCCCGGCTTTTTCCCGGTAGAGTGGCCACTCTGGTGTCCGTGTTTTTCGAAGTTTAGTTTTTAGAAAAAAATTCAGAATAATAAAAAGTTAGTTTTTTGAGTTACTAATTTCTTAATCATATTTTCAAGTTTTTTTTTCTAAAAAAAATCTTCTTGTTTCACGGTTTGTAATTTTTTTGGAAGAAAAAAATACTGAACACAACTTTTCTGAAGACGTTATTCCATTAAAATCAAACGTTGTTTTTATTTTTTCTGAAATTTTTTTAAAATGATCAGAAAAAAATCAATGTTCAGCTAATCTCTTGTGTTAATAAGAAAAATAAACATTCAAAAAAAATCAGCATTTTTAGATAAATCATTTTCAATTTTTTTACTTTTCTTCTTAAGACATTTTTTTTGGAGTGTATGTTTTTTCAGAAAGACAAAGTTTTTATTTACAACTTTGCCGAATAGGTCACACCATTCAACCGTTTTAGCTCTAAAAATATTTGTAATCATAAATACTTTTTCTACATAGCATTTTTAAATAGCTTCTCATATCCCATAGAACCATATATGCAGAATTTATTCCAAATTTAAAATGACAGTTGAAAAACAATATCAAAACTGGGACTTTTTTGTGGAATTGATCATCTTTGTTGTTGAAGTCGTGACAATAAGAACGGACCCCTTTTTTGTCCATTACTTCGTCGGTCTTACACTACCTATCTTGCGAGGTACTGGTGAGGTTTGTAGGACATTATACACAGATGAAAACTGAAGAATTTCGCTTTTTGGATGGTTTACTGTGATCTTTCCGCAGAGATTTTATGCAGTACATAGAACTTTATACTTCTTATTTCAATGCAATTTTTACCAGAACTGAGCAATAAAACAAAAAATAACGGTATGTGTATGTGTATGTGAGAGAAGAAGCATTCTCTGAGCGGCTAAACAAATGTTACATCAGACTTGTCTCCCAGAATAGCAAACGTTATTAAAATCATAGAAAAAAAAGTAGGAGGGTGGTATTCAAGACACGACCGCATGACGTTGACTACCGTATTCTTAAAAAAAAAGTAGGAGGGTGGTATTCAAGACACGACCGCATGACGTTGGACTACGGTATTCTTATATTCCATTAAAACAAATAATAGAGAGAATTGCAACTCTAGCATTTGCTGCAATTTTATCTAACAGTGCATTTCTGGATGCTGAGACGTTAAAACGTTATAAATAATAATATATACTAAAAGAATGGATATCTTTTATTTAATCGCTGTCATTTCATACATATTCGAATCAACCCTTTGTTTGCTGCACTACCAAGACAATCATTTAATTGAGCGAATTGGTAAAATTTTCCTATCTAAGCAAAAAGCAAACTTTACGAAACTATCTGAAATTGGAGCCCAGAACGATTCAACCGAAAATTTTAAATTTGAAAATTGTTTGACATTTAATCGATAAAACTTATGCTAGGTTAGTTCCAGCCCAGCATATAACTTCATGTATTTGAAAAAAAAAACGTTTGGTTCAATAACTCAATATAGCAAGAGCTCAATCACACGTTTTTCGGTAGTTGTTATCAAGGTTTGGGCGAGTGACAGGAAAATATCTTAACTTCTTCAGTTGTGATTTAGAGCATTTCTAATTGTTTTGTTATTTTTCACGATAGCGACAAGTTTGTTTCTTTCTCTGTGTGCGAGAAACAAAATCAAAACCGCGCACCGAGAAACAAAAACGAAAATTTAATGAATGCTCATTGAGAAAACTTGCAACTCTTTTTACCAATAATTTATGATACTCAAAAGAACCCGTTTTGATCTAAATCAAATTTCTAGTAAATAAGTGTTGATCATTCATAGGTAGTAATTTTTCCTCGATGAATAAAGACTGGCTGAAGAAGTTAAAATCGCTGCTGTAAAATTAAATTCACAACTGTGTTCGTTAAGACGTTTTAATATTTTCAATGATAATAATAATCTTCGATAAACTCCCGCTATAGTTATTCACACACATGCTATAACTATCTAAACACACGTTAAAACTATTCATACACACGCTGTAGCTATAGCTATCCATACACACGCTATTCCTTTCCATACATTCGATACAACTATCTATACACACGCATAAGCTATCCAACCATGTGCTATTACTATTCATACATACGCTATAACTAATCATTACACACGCAGCAGCTATCCACACAATCTATAACTATCCGTACACACGCTGAAGATATACACGCAATAGCCATAATATGCTACACATGCTGTGTCTTACACACGCTATAGCTAGCCATACACACGCAACAGCGCCATCCCTATCATCGCAAATGTCATAGCAATACAGATGCACATACGCTATATGTGCACACTGCACACACACTAAATGGCGGTAGCTTTCCTAGTGGCGGTGCTGGCTCGTGCAGTTTCTGGCTGTTTTCACCAACGATATCTGAAATGGATTACCGCTGGTGGGGTCCAACTCAGATCGAAGGAGAACCGAACTGAATGAAGAAATGCAGCTTCCCACTACCTCCGCCGCTGCTGCCTGATACCACCGCTCTGGTTCTGCTGCAGCTCAGTTTGGCCGCTGGAATCAGCCACCGCTGCTGATTATACAAGACCGGCCTGATGGCCTTTCACTTGTTAACTGACGACTGCTATGAGACGACACAGGCTATTATATAGCCCAAAGCAAAAATCCATCCGCGAGCAAACAAGAAGCGAGCTTGTGATTGGTTGAATGTGCACGACTTTTAACACAACTTTTAACTAGTTTAGTATCGAAAACATATTTAAATTATTATATGTCAATCTTGCGCAATATTTCCCCTATCAATCAAGCCATTGGGGTTTAGAATCTGTTCAGTGGTAATGATAAAAGAAGCATTTTAAAACGGTGTTGAAACACCTGTTGCAGCTACCGAAAGCGAGCTCGTTATTGGTTGAAAGCTGTGAGACTGTTTACAAAGTCAGATCGGTTGTATCCGTTTGTGTCGACTGTGCTTGTGAAGAGAGGTGGTGATTGGTTGCTCGGTATGATTTGGACAATCGATGTGATTTATCAATTTTTCAATAGTGTATCTCGAACAATAGGTTATTTTTGTTACATAAATTCAACCGTAAAAGAATTTCTGATCGGTTGATGCCAAAACCTCGAAATTCTGAAAAGAAATGACTGATGTATAAGCGCTCAAAACCTGACCACATTTCCCTGGTTTTCCCCGGTTGAATTACTAGATTTTCAAATTCAGGTGCCTAACTTCGATATAAACGTTAGTCCAACGTCAAAAAATATTCCATTGAAGCAAATAGTAGAGGGAATTGCAACGCTTCTTTCACAAAACTTCTGTAACAAAATTTCGAGGCTCCAAAAGGTACCAGTTTCCGATTATTCTCGTCCAGAATTCCAGCCATTTTAGTATTTTGCAGTAGCCATTTATTACTAACAGCCACCAGCATAACGGGTGAAACCGGCACGAGATGACCGGTACTATTTTGTCTTTCCTCCTTTCAGCTGCTAACACCTAGCGCTGTCGTGAAATTAACATCAACATAAACATGCATTTTTGCAAGGTTTTTTCCGCTAGCAACAGCAATTGTAAAACATAAAATTCAACTAACCGCTTCTATTATAAAACTGCTAGGCACCAAAAGGTGCCAGTTGCCGATTTCTTGCTTACTGGTTTCCGTCCAGAATTCCAGCCATTTCAGTATTTTGCAGTAGCCACCAGCATCACGGGTCAAACCGGCACGAGATGACCGGTACTATTTTGTTTTTCCTCCTTTTAGCTGCTAACACCGAGCGTCCGTATGTACCCGGTACGGTTTAATAATGAAACTGATGGGGTGAAATGTTCGAACGATACGTTTTATACCAAGGCTTCGTCAGATAATTAGAAAAAGGGAGGGGCTACATAGATGATGGAATGGTAGAGACAAATGTTTCTTGAAAGCTGCGCCGGCCGCTGTCGTAATATTAACACCAACACAAACATGCATTTTTGCAAGGTTTTTTCCGCTAGCAGCAGCATTTGGTAAAACAGAAAATTCAATTTACCGCTTCTGTAACAAAATTTCGAGGCACCAAATGGTGCCAGTTGCCGATTACATTGTTGTTTTCCGGTTAATCTACTAAAAGCCACCAGCATAACGGGTGAAACCGGCACGAGATGACCGGTACTATTTTGTCTTTCCTCCAGCTGCTAACACCTAGCGCTGTCGTGAAATTAACATCAACATAAACATGCATTTTTGCAAGGTTTTTTCCGCTAGCAACAGCAATTGTGAAACATAAAATTCAACTAACCGCTTCTATTATAAAACTGCTAGGCACCAAAAGGTGCTAGTTGCCGATTTCTTGTTTACTGGTTTCCGTCCAGAATTCCAGCCATTTTAGTATTTTGCAGTAGCCACCAGCATCACGGGTCAAACCGGCACGAGATGACCGGTACTATTTTGTTTTTCCTCCTTTTAGCTGCTAACACCGAGCGTCCGTATGCACCCGGTACGGTTTAATAATGAAACTGATGGGGTGAAATGTTCGAACGATACGTTTTATACCAAGGCTTCGTCAGATAATTAGAAAAAGGGAGGGGCTACATAGATGATGGAATGGTAGAGACAAATGTTTCTTGAAAGCTGCGCCGGCCGCTGTCGTAATATTAACACCAACACAAACATGCATTTTTGCAAGGTTTTTTCCGCTAGCAGCAGCATTTGGTAAAACAGAAAATTCAATTAGCCGCTTCTGTACCAAAATTTCGAGGCACCAAAAGGTGCCAGTTGCCGATTATAGTTTCCTGGTTAGTCCGTCCAGAATTCCAGCCATTTAAGTGTTTTGCAGTAGCCATTTACTACTAAAGCCACCAGCATTACGGGTGAAACCGGCACGAGATGACCGGTACTATTTTGTATTTCCTCCTTTCAGCTGCTATCACCTAGCGTCCGCATGTCACTGGTGCGGTTTTGGAATCAGAATGATGGGGCGCCGGCCGCTGTCGTAAAATTAACACCAACAAAAAGATGCATATTTGCAAGGTTTTTTCCGCTAGCAGCAGCATAAACATCGGAAACAGAAAGTGACAACAACAATAACAACAAAGTCAGATCGATTGTATCCGTTTGTGTCGACTGTGCTTGGGAAGAGAGGTAGTGATTGGCTGCGCGGTATGATTTAGACAATCGATATTAATTACCAATTTTTCAATAGTGTATTTCAAACAATAGTTTGTTTTTGTTACATAAATTTAACCGTAAAAGAATTTCTGATCGATTGATGCCAAAACCTCGAAAACCTGATTATAGATGACTGCAAAATAAGCGCTCAAAACCTGACCACTTTTCTCTGGTTTTCCCTGGTTGAATTACTAGATTTTCAAATTCAGGGGCCTAACTTCGATATAGACGTTAGTCAACGTCAAAACTCGAATGTTATTTTACTCAATAATTATTTTCTATATTTCACATCTATTTGGATGTATTCTCTATAACTTCGTGGCCAAGGGTCATATGAAAGTACCGGTATATTATACCAACTTTGTCAATGTGAAGGCTGATGTTTCTATACTATTCAGACTTCTATTGTTCATTGCAAAGAATTTCATGAGCGTATACATTAGGGTTGGGACAAAAAATGAATGTTAGCTCCCATGCACTATTCGTGTTCCTTATGGGTCCTATAACAACAGGGTAACTTTTCAGATCGATCGGTGGAACTATATTTTTGCGCCCGTTTTGACGTAGGACTACGTCTTTGTTTTCTATACTAGATTACACCTTGTGAGATTGAAAATGAAACTGGCAAATGTTGCGTCAGATTTCAAACGATTATAGCAAGTGAACGACTTAATGCATCTTAGTCATTTGTATGTCGGTGGATAGATAAAATGTGTAACAATTTTTTGATATAATGTTCAACATTGTTGCTTTACTGCTTAATGGTGGAAAAAGGTGAAAAGTTCCAAGTTCACGCTATCCCATACATTTCCCTCGTTATTGGAATGCTTCCCGAGCACAGATAACAATAACATGGACGAAATAAATTCCACTGCCTACATATTTTGATTCAACATAGTGTTTTGGTTTGTTCCTCTTTCTCCAAGCTGTGTGGCCATGCCCTAATGGCAAAAATCTACGCTGAACTCGATACAAAAGACTGCGTGTAGAAAATTCAGCTTTAGTCTAGTTTGTCACACAACAGCGAGTGGAGTTGATGGATAGATGCTTGAAGATAAGAGTTATGAGAATTTTCACAACTACTATTAGGGCAAAACTTTCATGTATTCATGCATCGTTAGTTTTACAATAACGACCATCAAATATAAACAGTAGTGTTGCCTATGAACAATTTATCGCAGCATATAGTATATACATTTAGTCCTACATTACGATGGTTGTAGAAAGAGTTGTTGACCCCAAACTGATTGAATGTCTGACGAGCCGTTCATTGATTTTTTCCAGTAAGACTGCTACAGAATACTGCTGTTGCAAATTCAACCATGTAATAAGAAATGATATCGCTTAAAATGCATCTTGGAGGCTTCTTCCTTATAAGACTGACCACGGACAGGAACTGTTCTCTCCTTGCTGGTGATATCATCGTTCTATAATAGAAGATCGATTTGCTCTACCTCATTCAACCATGTGGCATAAGTTTTAATGCAGCTGCTCTTTGTCCTCTTAGATAATTTCAGTAAACTGATACTCGGGTTCACCTGTAGTGCATTCGAGCTTACAACCCATCTAGCATCAAATTATAATAATCCAATAGCGACGAATCGATAGACTACATTTTGTCTCTCTCGTTATTCCTACCATATTTTCCAACTCAAATATCGGAGCATTCTGAAAAATGTACATCGAAACAGTAAACTTAGAAATATGTTAACGTTAAACGATAATCGTTGAAAACGTCAAAATACATTTTAAATTTGTATATTATAATTTACATGTTGATAAAACAATGTATTTTGTATAACCTGCTTACAAAATCATAAAATATTAATCAAAAGGTAATTATATTAGATTACTTGTAAAAAAATTCTGCGCCCTTGCGAGCGGCCTTCCGGGAGTTAACCGTTTTCGCGACAAAGTTGATGTGGATCTAACGCTTCAGGCTTGCCCCGAAATTCGCAGGTTCGCCGACTTGGGCTTCATCTCCTCCAACGTACACTTCGAGTAGTGGGTCGACGCCCTTATGGTATT
Organism: Wyeomyia smithii; assembly: GCF_029784165.1. Taxonomy (NCBI): domain Eukaryota; kingdom Metazoa; phylum Arthropoda; class Insecta; order Diptera; family Culicidae; genus Wyeomyia; species Wyeomyia smithii. The sequence continues at coordinate 162,782,161 of NC_073694.1, forward strand.
TCTTGATGAACGAATTAACTTCCGGCAGGCACTTCGTACTACAAATTTCCCCGTAGCGAAAGAAGAGTGGCTTTGACATACCCTACCTTTTTGGGGAACTTGGTGTGTGGAATGAGCTCCACCCGCTTAGAGCTTGGAAGTAAAATACGAAGTGCCCTGCCAGTCATTGCCATCCGGGTTAGATAGGTCTCTACTCGGTTGATTGGAATACACCTGAAATTAAGGTAACTGTGCACTCACTCTCACCCTTTGCAGTGATACTGAATTGAATCTAGTTACCCTTACCCCAAATTTAACGTTTTACTGACTCGGCTGGTGTTACTTTTTGTCATGCTTTGCCATTCATTCGTTCAAGAAAGTAATAAATGATATCAAACTTATAGCGTCTATTTATTTTCGTCAGGCTACAGCAAGCATTGGGTGCAGGATGAAGAATGATTCTTTAAATTAGTGTTACTATAGAACTATTTTACAAGAAACCAATGGTTAATAGTTATTTCAGCACCAGGAATTGGAAAATAACAATCAATCCAGTGTATTGATAGAATTTTGAACAGAGGCTTCAGTCAAGCAAGCGCGAAGTAGTTGATATTTGAACTAACGAGAGATTCACACCGCTATCGGAACGGTAAAAAGTTTTTGTCAGAGCATGCTGTATGGGGGATAGAATAGAATCAAAAAGGTGAAAATATTGTACTCTGAATTGTATTCGCCTTCACACAGTTCTGTCACTTTTCCCGAACTCTGGTTTCATTTTAAGTATGTAGGTCACAAAAAGTAATAGAACAAATTTATCCATTTGGTTCAGATGTAGCGATTTCAAATGAATATTAAACCGATAACATTTATTTTTTAAATAAACTACAGAACAGTTTGTTTTGACGCATATTTTCGAAAAAACTATTATAAATAACATTGTTACTTAAAAAATGTTCGAAAACAATATTATGTATGTTTGTCTCATCGATGATTTTTTACGCATGTTTGTCCCACCAGAGGGTCGGTTGGCAGCAAAGAGATTTTTCGATACCAAAAATGTCATGTTTTTTGACGTTGACTAACGTCTATATCGAAGTTAGGCCCCTGAATTTAAAAATCTAGTAATTCAACCAGGGAAAACCAGAGAAAAGTGGTCAGGTTTTGAGCGCTTATTTTGCAGTCATCTATAATCAGGTTTTCGAGGTTTTGGCATCAATCGATCAGAAATTCTTTTACGGTTAAATTTATGTAACAAAAACAAACTATTGTTTGAGATACACTATTGAAAAATTGGTAATTAATATCGATTGTCTAAATCATACCGCGCAGCCAATCACTACCTCTCTTCCCAAGCACAGTCGACACTAACGGATACAATCGATCTGACTTTGTTGTTATTGTTGTTGTCACTTTCTGTTTCCGATGTTTATGCTGCTGCTAGCGGAAAAAACCTTGCAAATATGCATCTTTTTGTTGGTGTTAATTTTACGACAGCGGCCGGCGCCCCATCATTCTGATTCCAAAACCGCACCAGTGACATGCGGACGCTAGGTGATAGCAGCTGAAAGGAGGAAATACAAAATAGTACCGGTCATCTCGTGCCGGTTTCACCCGTAATGCTGGTGGCTTTAGTAGTAAATGGCTACTGCAAAACACTTAAATGGCTGGAATTCTGGACGGACTAACCAGGAAACTATAATCGGCAACTGGCACCTTTTGGTGCCTCTAAATTTTGTTACAGAAGCGGCAAATTGAATTTTCTGTTTTACCAAATGATGCTGCTAGCGGAAAAAACCTTGCAAAAATGCATGTTTGTGTTGGTGTTAATATTATGACAGCGGCCGGCGCAGCTTTCAAGAAACATTTGTCTCTTCCATTCCATAATTTGCGTAGCCCATCCCACTTTTAATTTATCTGACGAAGCCTTGGTATAAAACGTACCGTTCGAACATTTCACCCCATCATCATATATTCGCTCTCAGACTGTTGAGAAGTACAGTTCTATTTCTGAAAAGCCGGGTTAGTTAAAAATTTTATTCCGTTTTGTGCGACAGTTCGTCGCTTG